>NW_022111300.1:27969167-28004785 GCF_000313985.2 Echinops telfairi | reverse complement strand
TATCACAATTATGGGTCAAGAAATGCCCTAAACATTTATAGATCTTAACTAAGCATATTATCTTATTTCATTTCATACCTATAATCCCCTCAAACGTGAGAGCTTTGATTTCATGCTACTAAGAAACTAATGGAGGTTCAGTAACTATCACAATAATTATCAGATGCCAAAGGCATAATTTAAACCCCAGTTGACCAATTGAATTCAATTTTTGTGCACATATTTATTTGTTCCCTTTTCATTTCTTCATTGACATGGATGGAGTTTCCACTTGATAAGCAGCTGGATCCCAGGTGAGGCAGGCCATACACATCGGCTGCTGTTGAGTCACCTTCCAGTTATGAGGTTACTTCATGTGTTTCACAGTAGAACTTTAATCCGGGTTTTTAATGGCTGATTCTGAAGTAGAAAGTCAGACGTTTAGTTTCATGAGTATCTCAGTAGATTAGAACCTTCAAAGTTTTGATGAACAGTACAGTACTTTAACTACTTACATTACCCTAGGATGCTAGGGATAGCTTAAAGAAAATAACAGATGTGGTCTGTGCATTTTAGTTCTTACAGGCTAGCAGAAAAAAATTATAACTGTGTGTAGAGCAGGTCTTGCAAAATGTTTTGAAAACACATTTATTTCTTGTCTCCTTCTATTCCTTTAATTTTTTTTCTCTTACTCTTGAATGTAACAAAGGAAAATCCTCATGGGATTTTCAAATAATAATAGGTGCCCAATGACTTCTTCACTCTGGCTTTTTAAGCCATAGCCTTTGTTGCTGCCACCACATTACCTTCCTGTCCCTCCTGTCTCTGAGAAAAGGGGTAGGGAAAATTCTTATTGGATCATAGGATTCCCTTGTAAGGATTGTTAACAGGGTTAATTGTGATTCCATCTGTCTGGCAACTCAGAATAAGGAGAGATCTCACCTGCATGAAGTGAGAAGAGCCTGAAGTTGAGTGTTCCTTTATCCATGGGGCCTCCTTAATCCAGGGGCTGGCTTTGACACCCACGGAGCTGCAAAAGCAGAACCAGGTCCCAGATCATGGTAGTGATCAATTTTCAAACTTTACATTTCAAAACTAAAAGTCAAAATGAAACCAAACCAAAAATAGTTGTCGTGGAATTGATCCTATGTGTTTCAGAATAGAACCGCAATCCACAGGAATTGGAATCAGATGCTCAAAGGACCTCAGTTTGGGTTTGAACTGACAACCATCTGGTTAGTAGCCTTTTGTATAAAGTTCTAATACTTTGAGATGACAAGGAAAACGATTCTTTGTATGAGCAGGTGGACCTGAAAGCCACTCATTCACCGTGGCAGCCAGCCTTTCGATTGCCCAGCCCTTCTCTTGGCCTTGTCAACGTAGGTGTTCAACATTGGAGTTGGTTATTGAGCAAAGGTGAACTGGCTTTTCCATAGCATCCTTTGGGAAGTCCTGGTACTCACTTTAGAATATGACATTCATTGTCTTAGGACCTCAGTTGAAGTTTAATGTCATGGTAAACACATACACAAACTGGAAGTTTAAATATTAATGAGCACTATTAAGAAAATAAGAGATGTTAATGAGGACTATGTCTATATTACCAGTTCACTATATAGAAGGCCTTCAGTATTTTTGAATATATATTATGAAAACAAAGTGCTAATCAAGACAAAAATCTTGGTAATTGTTAATCTTAGTAAATTGGAAAAAACAAAGTTTGAAAATAGATTAATTTCAGGAATTATGGAAGGCCTATATAATCTACCTCTAAGGAAACCATTCCATGTAACATTTTCAGTCTCAGTCTCACTGGAGTGAGTTGGAAGGGGAGTGGGGGGTGGGGGGAGGTGGGTATTTATGGGAAACTGGAAGTATTCGAACCAGAATAAACAGCACAAAGTACTAACCCTGCCATATTCTTCCCTTGTCCAACCATGTGTATTCTTATTTTTCATCTATGATGAATACTAATGTCCATAACCAATGTATAAAGAAAAAAATCAGATTGTGCATGAAATATTATATGATGTATGACAGCAAGGATAGTGGTTTGAAGGAGAGGGGTATGAGCAGACTGCATACAGTCCTTGAGGCTGCTGTAGCCCTTGCAGCCACCTCTTCAGGGTGGACTTGCTACCTCTTGGGAGCTGGTGAAGGGGAACCTCCAGTATAAACACCTCTACTGAGGAAAGCAAATTTTAATATCTCAGTTAAAGCCATTTGGATTGACCAAATTAAGGAATGCAACTATATAAACCACTAGGAAAATCAAGATATCCTTTTTTTAAAGATTGCTTACAAAATATTTTTGGGATGAACTTCAACTATCCCAGAGATTTTATAAATGGCACCAGTGTTTAGGAAAATTCCTGCAATTTTAATAAAAGAGAAGAATTCCCTAAGTGTTCTCTAAAGGGATCCGTGGTGTCTTTGGAGCCCGACCCTGAAATGAGGAAGGACACCATTGGAGGGAGTACTTATTTTATCACAGTTGTGGAGAGATCAACACTAAGGAGTTCTCTGAGGGCAAGAGGTCTCAAAGAAGAAAATGGTCATTTGGGAAGGTTTCTTCAGGACAAAAATCTTGACTGATAAGACTGATGAGTTTTCACAGTGATTCAGCTCCTGGAGGAAAAAAGGCCTTTGTTTGGAGAGGCGGAGAACTTCCTCTGTTTTTTAATGGCCTGGATGAAATATTTCTCAGATTGATCATTTTTATGTGGAATAGTGATTTTCAAGTGCATCCAAAAATGAACCATGGATCTGATGATGGATAATTAAATGTTCTCCTATTTATGATAACATGAGAGGAAAAAATAATGATAGAGAGCTTGTATTTACCTGATATAAAATCTATTTGATTCTTGGGATTTTTTTTTTCCTTCAGAAATGATATTCATTCCACATTTCCACTATTAAAATATCATTTATTTTATGAAAAACGCACTACCTCAGAGATAATGATTTTAGAAGTACTTATGAATTATAATGCATTTTCAAAAAATGTACCCGTAAGTTATAGAAATAGTAATTTAGAAGGTCAAAAGGTTTTTTTTTCTGTTTTGTTTTTTAATAATGAGAATTATAAGGAATATTTATGGAGAAAGTCAGATTTTGTTGACCTGTTGTTTTTACCTAGAACCTAAAGAATATTAGCCAGCTAATTACAGGCTAAGTAGAACATTCTAGGCAACAATATTCTGTGAGCAAAGGTGGAAAGGACTTTGCATGTTCAGGAGAACATGAGCACTTCAGCTGGGTTAATGTTTTGTTGATGGAGCAAAGAAATGGGACATAAAGTAAAGCATTCGATAATGCTAGTCCTTGGATGACATAAGATCTCAAGACAAGGATTCTAAACTTAATTTTCTTAAGAATAAGAAACATTGATGATGATTCCAGAATGCAAGACTTTAAAATTCAAGTGGCCAAAGGAATAGGAAGGGAACTGTATTCTTTTCTTACTTTCCTTTGTTTGCATAGAAGCCTATAATGTTATGCAAATAAGTAGACAGTATTGTAGTTAGTTGAGTTCTGAGCCTTGATTAAAAAGAATGTCCTTTCACTTTAAACTTCTGGCCTGGACTGATCATCAGGCCATTTCAGAGATAAATATTTTGGAATTAAGTCACATAAATTGTACTCTCAGTTCTAAAGGTCCCCTTATTACAACAAATCTCAATTCTTTTGCTGTCTCACATTTCTATCTAATTAATCTGGACTATTTGATACTAAACTTTTCTTACTCCTTCTCTTGATAGTAAAAGGAAATCAACCACTGGTGAAACTAAATATTTTTAAAACAGTTTTTGGTCCAGTTTATGAGTCATAGCAAGTCTCTGAAATCAGTTTACAGGAAAAAATATTTTACCTCTTCATTTTAACTTCTCTGCTTTGGACATACATATTTTTCAATTATAATTTAAAACAGAAGTGAGCTTTGGGGGATATTCCCTAGTCCCTTAAATTGGTTTCCTTCTCACCCTCTCCTATCACCTCCTTTTCTATTGAGATTAAGGAACGTATAAAATACAACCTGTTATTGCCAGGAGGGATTACTACTATATATTATCACTCACAGCTCATTAACCTCGAAACCCTGCTAACTAAGAAAATCCTCTCTAATGAGGTTTCCCTTGACTGCACTAAAGAACAAAAGGTCTAAAAGTTTTCCCTATTACCAATGCTCCTCAAATTATTGCACTGTAATTAAAATGTAACTTTGAGACCAAAGGAAGGGAGTGGGGGTTCAATTTGGCTTAAACTCTTAAAAAGTCTTTGTAGAGAACTTCTGTTTTGTTCTTTGGTAGCAACAAAGCCCGAGGAAATCATTCGAGTTGGGGAAGATGAGTCTTCTTCATACCCCTTCGTGGTTCCAACATCACTCAGGAGAGGTGAGCTGAGATCTTGAAAAATCAGACTGATGCTTCTGCAATATTAAAAATAAAAGAACTTCTCACTGTAGTGATCTGGGCAGATTTGTTTATAGAGGAGGGTAATAGTAGTACATAATATTCGCCAGATAATGGTTCTAATCTACTTCACTTGACTTTTAGATTCTTCCTAGCTAGAATTGGGATTAGTAAATTGGTAGGTCCTAATGTATTCCTTAGCAAAGCCCTAGAGTCAAGGTTATTTGTCTTCTTGTGTCTCAGGAATCTTAAAGAGTAGAGATGTAGCTAAAACAAACAGAAGAGGCTATGTTCCCGAGAGATATTTATAATCTCGTAAGTAGCTAGAATTAAATATCTTCACCTCTGAGCTTTGAGTTTTTAAATGCCCAAAATGCAAATAATAATGACCTCTTTTAGCTTCCTTGGATGCCTGATTTATGTGTGCAGCATGTCCTCAGAGAAACAGACTACAGAGTGAGGGACTCGGTGTAGAGAATGAAGGCCGAAAGGGGACCACCACCACTGCTTCTCAAACGGTGAAAGAATTGGCTTGAGGGAATACAACCTTGACCACTGAATCCTGAAAGACCAATTAGCAAGCCTGGGCTTTCTTGAAACTCAATCAATTTAAGTTTAAGATATTAAAGATAAGCCTTTCTTCACAAAGGAAAAGTCAGCACATGCTACTCATTAAGCAAAAATCATTACAATGTGAAAAGAGAGAAATCTTCAAAATTGATATTACTGTTTTATAAGACAATACTAAAAGGGAGTACAGTTTTTAGGACACATCCTTGGTCTCTGCAGCCAGGTCAAGATGAAAAATCGACAGAACCATGAGACATTTCCGAGTTATAGAAATCATGGCACTTAGACATATTCGTGTCTGCCCTGCTTTCCTTAGACTGGTTGCAGTGGTCCTTGGAGAGGGAGTGAGAATGCACCTGAACAGTGGTGACATCTTCGTGCATGGTCATGAGGGAGAACGGTGGTGATTCAGATTGGAAGTAGTTCTCGTAAAAAGTGAACATTAAAACCTGTGTCTTCATATTCATATGACATTTATTCATTCATTATTTGTACTTAGATGCGGGCTATAAGAAAAATTGACAAGCTGTGGTCTACTATCAAAGAACTTACAATTCTTTACATTTTTTGGAAAATGTCGATTGGAAACACAAAACCATCTATATTGAGTCCAATATTTCATTTGTATTAATATGAGAAGCTACCTTGTGTTCAATGGGCTTACATGTCTTTGTTATATTAAAGATAATAATACCTATCTCCCTAAATCACCAGATAATTATTAAAACTAAATACGATAATCACAAGAACTTACTTTGAGGAGTAAGTGATATATATTATAGGAATGCTACAGAAATCTTAAGGAAAAGAAGATGGCTTAAACTTTTCATGGAAAATTCCATTATTATTAAATTCTTTTTTGTTTCATGAATTTTGGAAATCCATTAGAAATTTGAAGCTCCCTGTCATATTGCTATAATTCAAGAAACCTTCCTTATGTGCAGTTATTTCATTAAAAACAAAAAGCCCAACGTCAATTAATAAAACTTTGTGCCACCTCCTTATCTGACACCTTGCACAGATACTTAGGTTGAACTTGGTTTCTGAACTCTAAACGATGGAGTCAGGAGATAGAATATCTAACACCTACCCATGTGAACGGAAGGCTCATAGGTGGGGTGCAAGTAGTTCTCTTGCTGGGATGAATGATATATCTTATTATTTACCATGTACAGACAACTGTAATATTGCAGGACTTAGGGAATATGAAGTGCTCCTCCAGTCAGAATAGAAAGTATGCCCTCTCTAATCTCAGGACCATACAAAAATGCTTTAAAAAGGCTGAGGAAAAATTGAATGACATGATACGTCCATTTTTCCTTAATCTTTTTGAAGCCCACTTATGAGAGATAAGTTGATTGACTTCGTGATGCAAATCATGATTTCTGCCTTATGACTATTATTTATTTTCTCTAGCAACCACTACCAAGAGATCACCAGAAACCATATGAATGAAGAACGATTCCTATAGGAGTGTTGTTATCATGCTTAGGTGCCCCTGAGGTGGTTCCTAGTCACTGGCATGCTATGCACCGCAGAGAGCAACACTACCTGCTCCTGCGCCAGCCTCACGATTGTTCTGATTCTTCAGCCCTCTGTTACAGCCCTTATGTTAATATACTTGGTGAGGGCCGTCCTCTTTTTCCCCTCCTCTCCGCTTTACCAAACATGATGGCCTTCTCTAGGAACTGGTGTCTCTGGTCACATGTCCCAACACACCAAAGTCTTGCCATCCTTGCCTTCAAGGCAAACTCTGGATGTATATCTTTCAAGACAGATTTGTTTGCCCTTTTGCAAGTTCAACAACATATAAGCTAATTTATAAAAAGCTAATTTCTTCCATTATGCTGGTATGGCTGCAGAGATTATCAGGATTCAGAAAGCAAGTAAGAAGCCGATAGCCAATCCGTAATTTGATTATTTCATAGCTAGTGGGCCATGTGTAGAAACTTTCCGTCAGTATCAAACTGAATCCCGTTCCTCGCACTGACAGCCTTCTCATCTCAAAGTGGACGGTGTTGTCCCAGTAGCAGTCCCCTCGGGTCTGGAGAGAAGTGGAAAACTGTAAATGGAATTTTAAGGACAAGAGGCAGAGGAAAGGGGCGAATAATATAGAGCCTGCCCTCCAGAAAATTATAAAAACTTACAAAAGAAAGTAAAATGCAGAATGGAATTTTTGGAAAAAAATATGTTGAGTGGTTGTTGTTTAAGAAATAATTTGTTTTTGTTTTGTTTGGTCTCTGTTATTGTTGCTTTGCCTACTTATGTAAGATAGGCATGGGACCGTTGGTTCCAGAGGGACTTGGGAGGAGAGGGAGGTAGGGGGAGGGAATGGTGAGCAAACAACACTATAGACATTGTCGTCATTAGGGAATGAAAATCAACGACTAGGAGAACACAGAGATCCTGGGGGTGTTGGGGCAACAGCAATCTACCTGCGAGGAGTCACTAAGAGCCGGAAAATCAGCAAGCATGATGGTGGGGTGGGAAGAAGGTAAAAGGAAACAGGAAAGATCTAGGAAGCTAAGCTATGGATAGAGTGGTAAGCATGGGTCTATACGTATGTAAACATATTAATTCATAAAAATAGAGATATTGGTCGATGTACATATATTTATATGGAAATACACTGAGGCAGTAAGTAGATGGACTTTAGGCCTCTGCTCATGCCCTCCCTCAAGGCAAGAACACTTTTTTCTAACAACTTGGAATTCTGTGATGCTCACCCTCCCAACACAATCATTGAAGAAAGTGGATGGTGCCCAGCTATCAAAAGTTATAGCATCTGGAATCTTAAAGGTTTGAAGTTAAACAAGTAGCAATCTAAGAGAGAAGCAACGAGCCCACTTGGAAGAACCAGACCAATCTGTGTGATCATGAAGTGTCAGCGGGATCGTGTAACAGGCATCAATAGATGTAACAGGCATCAGATGGCAAAAAAACCATATTGTTGAGAAGGTGGGGTGTCAAAGCAGAGACCTCAAACCCATGTCTGTAGACAAAGGAACATCCCCTTAAAGAAGGGTCACAAGTAAGGGATGAGTCAGCCATAGCACTGATGAAATATACAATGTGCCTCTGGTTCCTTGAGGCTTCCTCAACCCCCACTATCATGACCCCAGTCCTGCCTTTCACTGAGGGTTAGACCAGAGCATATGCACAGGTACAGATAAGTGATAAGAGATCACAACACATGGAACCCAGGAACAGGAATGATGGGATTATTGATAACAGGAGGGTAAGAGGAGGTGAGGAGAGGAGGGGAGGAAGAGGGAACTATCTTAATGATCAACACATAACCACTCCCCAACCCTTCAACCCCAGGGGATGGACAAAATAAACCACGGGGGAAGGGAGGGAGATAGTGGTCAGTGTAAGATATGAAAATAATAATAGTTTATAATTTATCAAGGGGTCACAAGGGTGCGGGGGTGGAAAGAGGGAAAAAAGAAGAGCTGATACCAAGGGCTCAATAGAAAGTAAACATTCAGAAAATAATGATGGCAACATATGTACAAATATGCCTGACACAATTGATGCATAGATTGTTATAAGAGTTTTAAGAGTCCCCAATTAAGTGATATTTTAATAAAAAAGAAAAGAAAAAATAGTTTTGCAGAAGTAGAGTGCCACTTTCCATTTCCCCAAATATTGCTGAGTGGAAACTTTAAGGAATAATTTGATTCGCTGCAATGTAGAACCCAAGATGCACTTTATGACAGCAGCTATAGCATACAGTCAACCCCATGATAATACTAACACCTTATTATTAATACTTACAGAGCCCTGGGTAGTTCCTAGGAGCCCTGCTGGCATAGTGGCTATGCTTTGGTTTGCTAACCACAAGGTCAGTTGTTCAAAACCACCAGCGCTCCTCTGGAGAAACAAGGCTTGTACTCCCATAAAAGGTTACAGTCAAAAAAACTACAGGTGCAGTTCTACCTTGTTCTACAGGGTCACTGTGAGTCAGTCAACTTGTTGACAATGAGTTTTTTATAGAATCTTGCTGATGTGCTGTTGGGTAAAGTGTTGAACTGCTATCTGCCAAGTCAGTGGCTGTTCCCAGAAAGACGTCGTCTCAGAAACCCTATAGAGGACTGTTATGAGCCAGAATCAACTCAATGGCAGTGGATTTTTTATGTGCTTCTTTATAAGGAGCCCCAAGGAAAAAGTATTAATGAACAATTGATTAAAAATAAATTGGACATATATCCAAGTATTCATAGACCCTTGTACAATTAGGTAAGTAAAAAAGACTTGCACCTCGGGCTCCAGTTCGCACATGCATGGATTGATTCCAAACAAAACCAGTTTATGTGTTTCTCTGTGACCAGGGGGTGGCTGAAGACGAGTTCTCTCAGTAATATAGCTGTCTCAGCCTTGTGAGGGTGCCTCCAAAAAAGGTCCAATAAAAACAGCGGTTTTCCAAGGGCTCTGCTGGGCAGGGTAAATTCAGAGATGATGGATCAGAAGTTCATGGTGATTGTTTTGGGGGATTCCAAAGGGGGTCAGGGTAATCCATTTTCTTGAAGGACACAAGACCATTACAAGGAGGAGCTTTACAAAATTCAAAACTGCATTCTTGAGTCAAGGGCCAGGACCCTGTGCCGAGGAATGTGTTGCATCACAACAATGCACATGTTTATTCTTCAAGTGCAACAAGGACTTTCCTAGGAGAATTTTGTTGGGAAACCTTACCCCATTCGCCCTGGCACTCTAACCTTGTCCCACTCAGGCTGTTTCCATTCCTAAGATTCAAAGCGCATTTAAAAGGAGAGTGGTCTGTGCCCCTGGAGGATGCCCAAGCTGCTGTGTAACGTGGTGTAAATGGACGAGCGCGGAATTCTTTAAGAATGGAGCGAGAAGGAAACATGACCCTGACAAGCATGTAGACCTATGATGAGAAAAAATGACTTGACAGTTTGATTTTTTATTTCTTTATTTAATATAGACATCTGTGATTTTACAGCAATGGTTTTAGACTTACTGTCATCTGTGCTTATTTATCTACACAAACAGTGGTAAATATAGAGATCTCTATATAGAACCATTTTCTGACAAGTCTGATAAATACCTCCATTGATGCTAAGCTCTTTTGTGTAGAAAGTATATGAAAGTACACAAATACCCACAATTAAAATAATTTGTTTTAACATCAATTTAAAATCTCCAATAAGACTTTGGTTGCCATCTTCTATCCGGGCTTCCCCATGAATCTTTTCACTGATTCAAAAATGATCTCAGAAATCCAGGGTTAGAATCATTGTCCTCTTGTACATAATAAAAGATAATTTTAAAGTTCAAAGCTTGATGAGTCAGGAAAGTTTGAAGAGATTATCCTCCTATAGTTTATAAGAGTATACCACCCCAAACAGAGACATTCTAAAGCTTTATAGAGGAATGCCTTGCCATGTGCAAATAATGTTTTAAAAAATAAATATTATTGTTTTCTACTAATATCAATATTTCTGTAGGGTATACTGAAAAGATATGGATGTTGACTTCTGTCCCTGAATTGACCAAGGGATCTGTCCCTTATTGATCCCTTCATTTTGTCCAGGGAGCACAGAATAAAATAGAAGCTGGACACCAGCCAGATCTTTATTCCAAACCAAATTTTCACCTCTTTCATTTGATTGTCACATCACTATCAGTAGAGGCTGCCCACAAGGTGCAAAGATTAGTTCTGTGAGTGAGAATATCCTAAAACCCAAGTGAAATGAGGTATTCATCAAGCTTTGCATTTCAAAGATGGGCAATACATATCAGACTGGAAGAATTTTCAATTCTGAAAGAATCATTTGAGCATGTATTACAAGGATCAATAGAATTTGTTGAAAAGAGCCAGATAGTAAATATGTAAATATGGCTTGGTGCATCATTTCCTTCAGTCCCAGCTACTCAACTATAATGTGGTAGCTCAAAGGTAGCCATAGACAATATGTACATACACGTGTACTGCTCTGTTCCAAAACCTTTATTTATGGACACTGAAATTTGATGTCATCCTTAACTGTCACTAAAATATTCTCTCCCTTTTTTATTTATTTTTGATGTTTTCAATCATATAAAAGCAAGAAGCCTTCTTAACCTGTGGACTGTACTAAAGCAGCCAATGTGTTTGTCCTGTGAGCCTAAGTTGTTTGCGCTCTAGTGAATTAAAAAGGAACCTTAATATCACAGTGTATTAATCATTACATTACTAACCACAAGGTCAGTGATTCAAACCTACCAACTGCTCCACAGGAGCAAGATGCGGCTTTTCCACTCCTGCTAAGATTTTCCATTTCAGAACCCAATGGAGGAGTTCTCCTCTGGTTTTTAGGATCATTTTGAGTTAAAATGTATTCCAAGGCAGTAGATTTGGGTATATTCAAATAGACTAATTAAACTTTCTTTGAAATAACTCTTATGAAAATGGTAAAATAAAGAGTTAATGAATCATATATATAAAGATATTGTATATACATATATGTGAAGAATACTGCTTATGAAAAACAAAACAAAACTCAGAACACACAAAGCAGTAACTTTCAGACAGAAATTAAGATACGTTTCAGAATCCTGGCAAGAACAAAATCATGAAGTCGACATCTCAACCAATATCCTTTCTCCACATATGTACAACTATGTCAGGATTACATAGCCTTCTTCTCCCAAGACAATTTTAATATTGACTCACTTTGGAGACAGGAAAGTTTTTCTGAGTTAACAAAATCTCTGTGTGGAATTGTGTAAGAATACTAGGTTTGTAATTTGTCTCTGTTGCTAACCACTATGATACATGGTGTCAAATGAATGTGAGACATCGCTTGAACGTATTCTTTCTTCAAAAATTAATATGCACTGTTTGATTTTCAGCAGGGTATGTAATTTGTGTACATTGAATTGTTGGTAGTATGAATACATTGATTGCTTTATCATGAATTTTATACGTTTTTGAATAAGCACTCATGACAGCAAACTTTGAACATCTTTCCTTAAGACTGTTCTATTTATTTAGCCACATATTTGCCTAGTATTGCCCCATGGTAAACCTTGTCATAATAATGGTGTAGATAAATGTGCCTAGCACAAGATTGGACTCTCAATCATTGGTCAATAAATTTCTCTTAACGTCTGTCCTGACAGCTTGATTTTTCAGGTATTTAGCAGCATATTCTTTGTATTGTTTAATGGATGGCTGATAATGGGGAAGACAATAAACACATTCTTTACTTTTTTATGTTCTTTAATTGTTTTATTAGGGGCTCATACAACTCTTATCACAATCCATCATTATTTACTTTTTAGTTTGAACATTTATGTATGTTTGTGCAAGAAAGAGACACAGAGGAACAAAGAGATCAAAGAAGAGAGATCATATAAAATTGTAACCTTTCTTTCCCATTCCTATTATTGTCCAATGAGAACAATCTTTAACAGAAATTTGCTATTGATTTTTTAAAGCCAGTGTAAGCATTTTTTTCCTTTTCCTGGTCTCAATCTTAGAGTCTTGAAAAATAATAATAAGAGCTTCTTCTAGCCCTTGAAAACTTTATATTGGTCATACAATGGAGTGGCCCACAGAGTAGTGGGGCTGATGCTGCAAAAATGGACTTTTCATATCTCTAGAGAAGGGTTTTTGTTGCTGTTGTTCGGGTTTACAGTGGAAGCTTTCTGTCAGTGTTTTCAGCACTTCTGTTCTGCTCTTTGCTTTTATTCTACGAATAGGACAGGGTTCAGAGAAGGTCATAGTCTTGTTTTCTTCCAAGCATTTTGTCCCGTCTAAATATATTTCTGGATTATAGTGGGTCAAGCATCCCAAACAATGTTTAGATTTGATAAATGAAGGTTCAGGACAGAAAACAAGACAATAACATCTGAAAATAATATTTTCATCAGAATAGTGTGTGCATGTTTAAAATAAGAAAACAATACATTCTGTACTACCATCCCCCACCCCCTCAGCTGTACAGTGATCATTCAGACTTACGGACTTGATCTGGACTGGGCTGGGATATTTTCTTAATATACAATTACTCTTTTATATAAAGCTCTTTCTAGTACAAAAAAACATAAAATCTATGAAGCACAAGAAAAAAAAAGAACTAGAAAGGAACAAAATATAAAAGTCAATGGGAATTATTAGAACATATTAAAAATGTAAAAGAATACTTTTTGAAATATATAGTACACGTCAATGTTGTCACATTTGTAAGGTTTGGATGAAATTGAAAATCATATCCTACTATCTTTTAGAGAATAAATATAGGTAAACTAAGGAAACCAATGAAGATCTAAAACAGCAGGCTCAGTGGTCTCATGGCAAGAGATAGCAGATCAAAAGCTTCAGGCGAGACAGAAAGATCTCTTTGCTTGCAGGAAAGAATAGCAGCCTATGAAGCGGGTCAGCCTCAGCAGAAGCTAATAGGAGGTGAATGCGTACAACCTGAAGTGATCAGAGAAAATGATTTGGGACCTTGGAGGATGAAGATGGGGAAAGTCTTTCTTTCTCTCTCTTTCTTTCTTTCTTTCTTTTTCAGGGAAGAGTGCGAACACAGTCCCCCACTACCACAAATGCAGTTGAGTTTCCCACATTTGGGGAAATCGCAGGGGTCGGCACATCCAGAGTGCCCTGGGAAAACTACCTTCATGATCATGGTATCTTCCCTGCCAGGTCAGTATGTGGGGAAAGTGTTTCTATAATGAATGAAGAACCACAAAGAGAAAGTGACAAAGAACAAGAAGCATGTTAAAGCACACTTTTTGGCAAATCCCCCCAAATTGAATCAAGCAGAAATTTCCATGTGTTACCACAAAAGCTACATATATTAACTTCAAAGTTAAATTTATTTAAAAAAAGAAAAAATACAGGGAGGATAAAAATATATTCTAAATTGTCTCCATTAAATATTATGCAAATATATACACCAAATTACCTATCACAGATTTACAAGTGAAATCACTCAATTTAAAATCTGTGCTACATATTACCTTGCTATTTTCACATGTCCCATGATCAAGACAGTCAGACTTTCTTTGATCCTGTTCTTTTAGAGAGGTGGGCGGATGGGAGACTGCATTCCCACACTTAAATGTAGGCTGGCTTGACTGCTTGATGAATAGACTACAGCAGAAGTGATCCTGTGCAAGTTTCAGGGCTCAGTTCTTAAGTCATTGATAGTTTCCAATTCCAGTTTCTCAGAACACATTATTTTGGAATTCTAAGCCATTAAGGGAGAAGTCCAATTACCCTCATGAAAAGAATACTCCCAGATGCCATTGAACTACTAGTGGAGATGAGAGGCTCAGAATGGTTTACTCCTTCAGCCATTTCCATCACAATCTGAAGCATTTGAAGAGTCAGACCCACCAGATCAACTTGCCTCTCAAATGTCAGCCCAGATGCCTCGCTAAGCTATCCACATTGCAGAGCCGCAAAATAAGAGGATAGCATTTTTATTTGAGTCACTATATGTTGGGTATTGTTACTTATTCCGCCATAGAGATGATATAGAATAGACTGGTACAGAATACCCAAGTTTTTTTTAGTGTTTCCGAAGCTGTAAATCTTTTAGGAGCAAATGGTCTCTTCTCTGTCCTACAGAATGGCTGGTTATTGTGAAGTGCGAGCAGGTGACTAACTACCCAACAGTTACCTGGCAATCTCACCAGAGTGCTGCCAGATGAATTTCTATAAAATGTTTTGAAAACTGAAGCCTAAAGAGGAGAAATCATCCTTTTTTGTAGTGCCCAGATGTGTGTCCACACTATCATCTGTGAGGACACAAGCAACAGAAAGGGGATTGAGATGGAATTTCAAGGAGGAAGGTAGAAGGTGCTGATTGACTGTTAGCTGCCAATGATATAATGTGAGAAAAGAAGAAATATTGTGAAGGAATTGATACATTTTTGAGAGAATTTAGAGGAAATATAAATAAATCATGACTTTACGGATATTAAATAGAAATGTGTGCTTTTTCTAAACTCTCCCAGAAAAAGATTCTCAAAGTAAGAAATGGCTTTATGGTAAAGGACATATTCAGGGCAGTTACCGGAAAGAATGGATTTCATACTATTGTTAATTTGCGTGCATATATCCCTGAAGAGTTGATTACCTATAGATAATAGAATCTATCAATACTGAATGCAGCAGAAGCAGAGAAGTCTTTGAATTGATAATGCATAAGCCTTTTCCCACAATAGGGTGGAATATTTGAAAGAAGTAAAGGAATTATAAGCAACCTTGGTGTGAAATGTCTTTATACGTAGCAGACACCACACTTACCTTGAAGTATTTTGTTTTCTTGGATAGATGATAAGAAATGATCTAAGTGAAGATTATATAAAAAATACGAGTAAATAAAACTAGAGGCTTTTGAAATTCTTGAAAAGTAGAGGTAGATTGTCTCTACACTCATGGAAATTTAAAATGTACCATCCCTGGAAGTTTAAGGAATAGAATCATTTCTTTTTTAGATGGTATTATTGGCATAGACTTCACATATCATAAAATTTAACAGTTCAATCTTATTAAGAAGCATTGTGCAATCATCACCACAACCAATTTCAGAACATTTTCTTCTCCTATTCATTGTTGTTAGCTCCCCATTTGGCCCCATCATCCTCTATGCTGCCCCTAGGTAATTATTAATCCAGTTACTGCCTAGAGATTTGCCCTTCCTGGATTTCATGTATGGAAAATCATAGAGAAATCATCCATTTGAAATGTAAGAATATTATTTTATTGATGTCCACTTCAATTTAGTGTGAAGGTGAATATTCTGTGTATTTTCAACTTCAATTTCTCCATTCCACTCCTTGGAGGACACAGGCATTACATGTTGTGACTTTAAGAGAGGTGGGGGGGAAACCTTTATTTTTTTCTTGCTTTATCTCACATTCTAGGTTTTCATTGGATATTGAAACATGCTCCCCTAAAATTTGCTACCCCCTATAACTGCAGGTTTCCTATATTTCTCTTAAAGCTCATTAACTTGTTTTCTCTTTTGGGCTGTCTTCCATAAATGTGTTTAATGTGAGTTTTACCAGCTTTAGAGTATAGGATTCCCCCAACATTATAGCCACAAGAATGTGTGAAATTGAATCTAGAAAAATAATTAAGACAGTAGTAATTAGCTTAAAATTTATTTCCAATATGTGAAGAAAGATATTGTGAGAAAGAGAAGCAAACACCTATAAGGCAAATCATATTTTCAACAAAAAGACACACAGATATATTTAATTTAGTATATGTGGGTTTTGATTCTAGATTCTATCTTTTGCTAAACAGTTTCCAAATTAGTACCTGCCTGACCTTCCTCCCAGTGTTCACTGCAAGGATCCAATGAGAAAATGCATATGCAAGCATAAAAGTGGGTTTAAAGCTACAAAGTATCAGAATGAATAAATTTTTTTACACAGTATAAATGCTTAAGTAATGATTGAATAAAAAGTCATGAAGTATGAGTTGGAAGACAGGGTGGTATGAAATTCAAGAAACAAGCACCAAGGAATTCAAGAAAAAAAACAATTTTTAGTTTTAGATGTTTTGTTGGTTAGTTTTATTATTCTAATGTAACATAATCTTATTTCAGATTTCTAATTTGGAACTAGACGACTTCAGTAAATTTTGACACTTTTCTCTAGGTTCACATCTGCTATAATTTTCAGCACCCTATTCAAAGTTCCTAGGTTCACTTCAGGGCCAGGAAAGAAGATGCCGTAGCCGTATTCTTGGCAGCATTGGGCTTCCATGGATCAAAATTCTCTCCATAAAGCCATACAGTCTGAGGATTGTGAAAAGGCATTCCATTCCTCTGCATGTACCTCCGGTGTGCAAACTAACAGACTATAGTCACCAATCATTCTTGAACACCGTGCTATTTGCATAAAGTCAACCTTCCATCATTCTTGAGGGGGAAAAGTTAGGTTGTTTTCTAGCACGATGGTCTTAACAGCTTCCAAGAGGAACACACGGTCAGAGAGAGGGACTACTTGCCTAGCTCAGAAAATGTAAGGGGTTCAAATGACAGATCAAGAGGGGTATGTCTATTCACTGGGTACACATTTTGTCAATAATTTATCCTCTGAATATGAAGAGCCAATGTTAATTTCTTGGGTGTTTCAAAAGAGCCAATACTTTTAAGAAATGAAGGTGTAGACATAAACTACATTGTCAGAGGAAAATATATAAGTTAGAGTGACCACAGAAATACAAGAGGGAATATCTGACCTAGGGTCATCTTAATTCTTGACTTTGAATATAGTTCATGAATAGAAAACTGAGTGGAGATGAATGGTGGGGGAAGGATTTAGAAAAGGATGGCAGGAATGGTGGTGCACCTTAAAGCACATAATAAATGTTAGTTTTATTTATTCTAATGAAACATAATCTGCATACGTTGATACGGTTGAGATGGTGCAGGCTTCATATGGACCTTTTACTGCAATAAAAAAGTAACAAGAAGCTAGGAAAGCATTAAAATGCAGATAACAATCCTAAAGTTTCTAGTAAATAGAGTCAACGAGAAAGGTGAAAGATACTACAAAAAGGCAGACCCACATTCAGAGAAGAAATCTTTTGGACAGGAGGCAAGGAATAGTGTGCTGTTTAATTGTGCAGGCAGCATTATTGTGTAGAATACAAGAGCCAGGAAAAGGAAATAACCTAGCACCAAGGTTATTCCTACTCTAGCACAGGAAGGCAATCTGCAGTGGAAAGACTGCCTCTTTCAAAGTTTTGTCTCCTACTACTTTCAGTAACTATTGATAAGATGGCAAACCAAATCTCGGCCTTTTCCCACCACACATTGCCAAAACTAGGCTGGATTTCACAAATGAGGAAGAAATCAACTTTTCAACTGTTTTATATTTGGTCATTTGAACAATGAAGAAGCTCCGCTGATGTGCCTCTAATGAGATCGACCTTTAATCTACAGACCTCCTCTATGTGGGAGAAGAAAATTCTGGGATGACATGCTGTCAGGAGAGTCTAGTCCCCAGAGAAGGGCATCATGTTTGGTAAAGTAGAGGGGTAGCAAACAGAGGAAAGTCCTCAAGGAGATGGATTGATCCTGTGGCTGCCACAATGGGCCCAAGCAAAGGATGAGTTTTGAGGGCGCTGCAGGACTGGGCAGGATCCTGTTCTCTTGTTCATAAGGGAGCTATGGATTGGAACCAACTAACTCAATGGCATCGAAGAACAATAGGACAACTCTGAGAAATGGGCTCCCCCTTTCCCTCCCCACCTCACAGACACAATTATGGAGTTTATCAGGGCAGAAAGAGTTTACAATTGAGGTTCAAAAATACTCAAGTTACTGCTCTTTTAATCAGTCTAGCCCCCTGCACACATTGTCTCCCCTGCCCCATCATACTTGTGCAAGTTCTAATAATCCCTTCTACTGCTCAATCAAGTCATTGTAAGCCCCAGTGGGTTTTCCCAGAAGGTAACTGTTTACAGGAGTAGAAAGCCCAGTCTTTCTCCGAAGGGGCGACTGGTGATTTTGAACTGCTAACAATGCAGATCCCAGCCTAACATGTTGCCACTACACTACCAGAGCTCAGCTGTCAAGAAATGCACAAAGGCCTCTTACTTTGCCAGTAATCCTTCTCTCCCAAGGGACTCGGCTTCCTCTCTCCCTGAGTCAGGAAGCTCACTGTTCTGTCTCCTGCAGGTTCTGCTGTCATGGTTTAGTTGCTGCTGCTGCTGCTGCTACTTTGCGTCTTTTGTCTCTTACTGTGGATGTTGTCACTGTTTCTTGTCTCCTACTTCAAGGAGGGACATCTCAGGAATTGCATGTCTGAAAGTAGGCTCCACTCCTGGCTCATATTACTTGAGAGTTGTGAGATAGTACTGGGAAATGCTGATTGTATTTCAGCAGACTGGAATTTGAATTCATGTATATTTGAATGAAACTTAGGAGCAAGTCTTATCCTCAAATTCTTGGAAACTAAGGATCTGTGATAGTCAATATTTTATTTTTCTTACCAGTTTTTGGTTTGTCTGGTTGGTTGGTTTATTCTGTAATTATTTATGAAAACTCAAAATGGCATTGCTTGTTTATTATGGAGATCATTTTCTGTTATTATTAGGGAAAAGAGTTTGCATGAAGTATTGGAAAATGGTGACTGGGAGACTTCTCTTATCAGGTGATATTAGCTGATTATCCATGGTCATTCGCTACACTGCGATTCAGTTTCATACGGTAAACTTGCTATGAGCAATCCTGCAAGTCTTTACATCACAGAAATTGACAAATGCTGGAAATCAGGACTCTCTTTACACTCTTCTTGGGACTGCGGTTCAGTTGTTAAATATTTACCAGGCTACAAGCAATGGTAATTGATGGCTGCTGGAAGGGATAACATCTATTAGTCTCTTCATTCTTGCTGTAAAAGTAAAGCCATTGACAGAGAAACAGCTGGGGCTAATGAGTACTCTAAAGCGAGTTCAGTGTAGGAAGTCCTATTCTTCTGTAGGCACAGTTGTTACATGCTCACTAACTTAAAAAGCACTATAATTTTGAACCCTACAGAGGTTTTGCAGCAGAAAAAAAACTTGGCAACATGACCTTGTGAAGATTATACCCCAGGAAGCTCTATGAGACAGGTCTACTCTGTCTTCTCGGGTCACTCTAAGTCAGAATCAAATGGATGGTATTCACACAACCATTTCCTTCAAGTCTTAAAATATAAAATACATTAAATTAGGCAAAATAACAAGTAATGGTGTAGTTGCAAGGAAACAAACCACTTAGTTTTATACTTCGCTATAAGCAAATATTACAGTTTTTTCAAGTACGGGCCACAATATCCATTCAATTACTCCAATAACCAAAGAGTTTGTATTAGTCATAGTTTGCACATGAAGAAACTAAGGCCGAATGAGGTTCAATGCTGCTCAAGGACAATCTCGCTTAAATAAACAGAAGAGGGACAAGTTTAGCTGCTTTTCTGCTATTTGGTGTTGGAGATAAAGAGCTGTATATTATGACTCAAATGTTTTCCTAGAAGTAAACTATTTTTACTTAAGATTATTCTCTGCTCATTTTATTATCCTAGGTATGTATGAAGAGACGAGTCCCAGCCCCAAGCTCATTCCTCTTCTCCTGCACACTCTCAGCTTCATTGAGGTTCCGCACTGGTTGTCCACCAGATGTTCAATGTTATCTCCCTACTCAAGGTTGTGACAAAACCCCAGAGAGTAAAACGACGACAATCTGTCAACCAGTCATCATTATATATTTTTTTCATTTTCCATTATTCTCCACCTTATGTCACTGTTTTTAGTGTGTAAATTGCTCACTGTTGATTTCTGCTCATTTCTTCCATCGGTATTTTAAAATTTTAATGACATCCAAATGCTGAGAGGATGCTTCGGAAAAGCTATCCTTTTCTTCAGTGAAGAGAAAGACAACAAGGGCATATCTATTACCCTGAGAAATCCAGAGGTGCTGGTGTGATGGCATCCACAGCAGGAAGTGTGATGGATGTCCTGATTTACATTTTAATCCCATCAGATTGTTGCTGAAAATTATGATAGAGTAGTTATTTACCCACTAAAATGCGCAATTTAATTAAAAAGAGGTTGATTTTTGGTTCACCCAGGGAACTAGACTATTGGTTGATTTTTTAGATATATTAAAATATTAGGCTATTTTTCCATCTTTATTCTTTTGCTTATCTCCTCTCTAAGTCTAATTCAATACATAAATTAACTAATATTTTAAAAATCAACTAATATGATAAACTCAAATTCAACAAACATGATCATATTAATAAAGGTCTTACTCTCCAGATATGTATAAAGGGAGCGACAAAATGACTGGTAAAGCAGAACAGAGGGCGATTAATTTTTAGCTAAAATTTTAAGTCTTCACAGACTAAGTGATAGTATAAAGGGACTTTCAAATAGGAAAATACTTTTTCTAGATACATTAATTAAGAAGGGTGTTTAATATGCTAAATAAAATGTAATTAAAGTCACAGAAATAATTAATACTCCTCCGGTAAATTGGCAGGTAGTGAATTTTCTATGAGAGAGAAAAGGATTAAAAGTAAGCTTGTCTGTGTAAAATATGATTTTCACTTAAGTATCCAGAATTTCAATCTCATTGCAGTTGAGTAAAAACAAAACAAAACAACTCATTGTCATCCAGTAAACAGGGTTCAAGTTTTGTCTTGTCTTTTAATGATTTCTATTTGTATCCACCTTATTGTATTTATCCACTATTGCAGAGACAACCTGCAGTATGATTACTTTTCAAAATCCATGAGTTAGGAGAGGTATTGACTACTATTCATTTATTAGCAGATATAGAAACTTACCATATGGCAGGGTTGCTAAAAATCATGTCCAGTAATTATTAATAAGTCAATTAATGCCATCTACTATTACTCTTATTTGCATATCAGAAACCACAAAATTCTGAATAATGATTGCTGTAAGTAAATACGCAATCCAATTTGTCTGATCCTTAAATCCAGGTCTTAATACAGCAGTTCTCAACCTGTGGGTCACCACCCCTTTGGGGGTTGAAAGACCCTTTCACAGAGGCCGCCTTACACCATTGTAAAACACTTACTTCAGATGGTGATAGGAACCAAGACGCCGCTCCTCTATCCATCTCTAGGCGGGTCCGCCCACATGCAGATACACCCACATACGAGTAACGGGGGTGAAAACTGTGACCCATGCTACAGCATACTTCAAGACAACATTTCATTTATTTGTAATTAGAAATAAATATATAATTTATTATATATTCACAATATATAATTACATATTGTTTTGTGATTCATCACTATGTATTCATTATGTACAATTTGTAACAATGAAAATACATCTTGCATACCAGCTATTTACATTATAATTCATAACAGTAGCAAAATTACAGTTATGAAAAGACTAATAATTCTTGACATCATCAATACAGTCTCTTTTAGATAGCTATAGTCTTTGTCTCTTTTTTGGTAAGATAACTGTGTGTTAAATATCCGTACAATCTTTTCCCTTCATAAAATCCATGTCATGTTTTCTAATTAATGTGCACATTTTAAAATTAATGCTGCCAATTATATAATTTTTTACTATTTAATATAATTTTAAAGAAAGCAGATATTGATTTCATTGAAATGAAATAATTGCACATGAACAAATTTGAACAAACAATTATAACAAGACATTTTGAATAGTTTTTTATCTTAGGAAGCATAAAAATCACATACAATTCAACATAACTGAACTGATTAATGTGAAACAGAAAATTAATATAAATGTCTAGTGTTTGTTTTCAGCTAAAGAAATAATTCTAATGGAATCAAAACAAAGCAAAACAGAAACTCACTATTATCAAGTTGATTTTGACTAGTAGTGCCTCCCTATAGGCCAAAGGAGACCTTCCCCTGTGGGTTTCTGAGGCAGCAAAGGTTTATGAGTGGCCACCCTCATATTCCTCCAACAGAGCAGCTGGTGGTTTCAAACTACTGACCTTGTGATTAGCAGCCCAACCACACTATGCCACCAGAGCTCCTTAACAGAAGAAGTTTAAGGTCAGTCAAGGGTATTGCTACAACTTCATAGGACCCTTTCTTAAATGAAATTATAAAAAATATATAAAACTATTATTTCTCAGTATATCCTCCATTTAATTCTATATACTTATGAAAGCACTGTTTCCATTTTTGGAATCCTTCACTGAATAATTCTGTGCTCTTCAATTTACAGTAGGTCAAAATGAAATATTTGATGTCTCCTAAGGACTCAGATTATGTTATTTTAAAAAATGTTCTTTGCATGTGACAACAAAATCAATTCCGAAGGCACAAGAGTAGGACTGTAGAGTGGATACCAAACATTTAAATAAATAAATTCATAGGCAAGGAGTCAACCCCTATGGGTTTCTGAGACTGGAACTGTTCACAGGAGTAGAAAGCCCAGTCTTTCTCCAAAAAGCTGCTGGTGGTTTTGAACTGCTGATCATGCAGATTGCAGCCTACACATTACCAAATAGGGTAAGGTTTTCCTACAAAATCTCAAGGAAAGAAGGTATAATTTTGATGGATGAGGCAAAAAACGCCTTGCCACATTTTCTGACTCTTTAC
This sequence comes from Echinops telfairi, assembly GCF_000313985.2. Lineage (NCBI taxonomy): Eukaryota > Metazoa > Chordata > Mammalia > Afrosoricida > Tenrecidae > Echinops > Echinops telfairi. Next base: position 27,981,731 of record NW_022111300.1, on the reverse strand, counting down.
TCACCAATGCATTTTTCATTTTTCTTAGAAATACTTTCTAAAAAGACCTTGTGATGGTCCCGTGTCCTTGGAGAAACTCTACCTAGATTACTCCTTTTAGGATTCCTAAAAACAAACAAGCAAACAAACAAACAAAAACAGTTGCCATAACTTGGCTAATCATGGATTTTACTGGTCCAGCAAATCCCTGCAGAAGCCACTGTTATTTGTTCTTGGATCTTGTTGTTGTTGTTGTTAGGCACTCTGAGGAGTCTAAGACAAGTGTATTACTGAGACCATTTGTCTTCAGATAACTACTGCTCACAGAGACATGTTTAAACATCTTTAATTTGGAATAAAATTGTGCATGATTGCACTTGAGCCCTTGTAGTAATACTTTTTTTATTTACTGTAATCTAAATAGATAAATGGCTAGATAGATACTTGGAGGGCTCAGGAACTAAATTACAATAGCATTCTTTTGAACTTTCTGAAGCATCTTTGTATCTATCTCTCTACATGTACACCTTCACCTTCACCTTCACCTAGCTTAGACCTAGACCTACACCTACACTCACACCTATACTTTGTCTATATCTCTATAGCCATAACCATAAACCCCAAACCCCAAACCAAACCAAGCTCACTGCCATCGAGTCGATGCCAGTTCATAGTGACTCTATAAGGCATGATGGAACTGCCCCCTATAAATTTCTGAGACTGTAACTCTTTCGGGAATAGACAGTGCCTTCTTTCTCTCATAGCCAAAGCCATAACCATGGTCATAGACACATCTATCTATATCCAAATCTCTATCTCTATCCCCAGAATAGTATATAGTGATTACACACTGGGCTGTGATTTACATGATTGGCAGTTCAATATCACCAGCACCTCCATAAGAGAAAGAAGACTGGGATTTCTACTCCAATAATCATTTACAGTCTTGGAAAACCCACAGGGGATCTCTATGAGTCAGCATTGATTTGATGGCAGTGAATTTGGATTTTGGAACTCTATGTCTGTATCTTTCCCTTTATGTGGAGCTATACCTACACACACCCCGCCCTCCCCCTCTCCCCCCAGATCTGAATCTATTGTTGTTGTTAGGTTCCATTGAGTTGTTTATGATCCATAGCAACCATCTGTACAACAGAAAGAAACACCACCTTGGCCTGTGCCAGCCTCACAATCATTCTATTTGAGCCCATGGGTACAACCACTTTGTCAATCTGTCTTGTTGAAGGGCTTCCTCTTTTTCATTGCCCTGTCTCTTTACCAAGCATGATGGCTCTCTCTAGGACTGATCTCTCTTGGCAACATGTCCAAAGAGCAACAACTAGATATATATATATATATACCCAAGGGAGATTCAAAATATTTGTGGAAAGTGGAATTCAAATATATTCAAATTTTTCAGGAACTTTGGATCTCACCACTTGAGATAGTTAAGTTCTTTTGCGCCAACCTGGATGCTAAACACATGTGAGATTAATTGAAGGGTGGAGATATAAATGCCTCGGTGGGCCTCACCTTTCTTGTTCTCTGGTCTCTTGCTCGCTGATGGTTAGACGAGGTGCAGATGCCTTAACCGGTTCTCTTCTTCAGCTGGTAAGGCTTACTTCCTGTAAGACATCCCTGAGGAAAAGCCACATGGACCTAACCTGATGCAGCCCTGGGTGCTGGAGCAGCCGCGTGGAGACACCTGCCAGTGCCAAGATGCTTACACACTCACTGATTCAGCTTTCTTCTGCAATCAACGTCATTGTGTGTGTTTTGTAAGATTGAGGAGAGCTTTGTTGATCGGTGTCAGACCTATGGGCTAGTGCTGGACTTAAGGCTTTGGACAGCAGTGGGTTGGGATGCCTTCTTAATGTACACTTACCCTTTATATACAACTCTCTCTTACATACATATGAGTTTCTGTGGATTTGTTTCTCTAGTCTTCCCTAACACAGGAGTTGGGTATTGGAGAAACAAATCATAAAGATGGAGAGTGGGTGGTTACTTGACTTCTGCCTCACAGTAGCGTTTCCTCTTTGGCTAGACAGTAGTTAGATATGTCCATGCAGTTTACTGGGTTGTTTTCTGGAAAGAACATGGGAAGTTAAAGTTTTGATTATTGTGTTTGGTTGTAGTCCTTGGTTATTTCTGTTTAAAATGGCAAAAATAAATATGATTAATGTATATTTTGAGCTCAGGGGTAGATATTGCCATTTGGTTTTCTCAGGAACCATGTTGTTTAAGGAAAATGGCTTCCAAAAGATAAAAATGCCTGACATAAAGTCTGCCTCTGGTTTAATGCTCTCAGAGCATTGTGTATGAATAGAATAGTTTAGATAAGGATTAGAGAAGCTAGATAAGGATTGAACTTGACTGTTTTAAAATGTAATTTAGTATCTGATTCTTTTTTTTTTGCTTGTACTGATTTCTTCTGCTTATTACTGATATAATGATTTATAGAAATGATTTGGGAAAGTATGAAAATAGAAAGCTTATAAGCCCACTTGCTTTCAAGCCATTAGAATTTGATCTTTATATGTGTTTAGGCCATGTCTGCAAAGAAAGCTTTGCTTTGGAAAGATATGCCCCACCCAGTGCTTTGGAGTACTCAGGAACCAATGGTCTTTGTCAGAAGCTGGAAAAAATCTGGAACCATGAAGAAAACTCCCCTCTAGGACTGAATGTTAAAGGGAGCCTGTGGATGGGCTTAAATGCTTGCTATGTGACCACCTGTATCTACTTATTGAGTGGAAGTTGGAGAAATTCAGCAATAAAGAGCAATAAAGAGACGGGTTGTTTTTGGCCACTGACATGTGTGGATTTGGTTTACAAGAAAAAGAGGAGAAGACAAGAGCGGGTTGACTGGTCTAAACTTCATGACCTAGCACGAGGGGGCTAGGCTTGTTGAGTATTTGTGAGAGCACATGGTCTAAAGGCAAAGCAGCCAATGGGCACCTTAGGGAGGCTAAGTTAGGCAACCCACATTGAGTTGACCAGAACCCGACTAGATGAAGAGATTTTTGAGTCTGTGAACTGGTGCATTTTGTTGCAGATTTTATGGTAGGCCTGTCCTGATTTGATTTTGCTTATGGATGCGGACTTCACAAGGTTCCAAATGGAATGAAGATTCTTCATGCCAAAATATGATTGTCTCCTCAGAGCACAGGGTTGATAAAGGCATGAAGTGGTTGGCTTACAAACTTTCCTAGGTGGGGGAATATATTCATAGGATTAACAATTAAGGTGTAGGTGTTGCTTAACTTCAATTATTAGGCTAAAGAATTGAGTACACCTGGACCTACCCCAGTGCAGTCCTGGGTGCTGGAGCAGCCAGGTGGAGACCCCTGCCAGTGCTGAGATACTTACACACTCACTGATTTGGCTTTTTTCCTGTAATCAGTGTCATTGTGTGTGTTTTATGAGATTGAGGAGGACTTTGTACACTGTTGTTGGACATATGGGCTAATGTTGGAATTAGGGGCTTGGATAGCACTGGGTTGGGATGCCTTCTTAATGTACACTTATCCTTTATATATAACTGTCTCTTACATACATATGAGTTTCTGTGGATTTGTTTCTCTAGTCTACCCAGACTAACACACCACTCATCTGTCAGTTTATTTTGTAGTATTATTATACTTCTGTTTTACTACACTAATTAAAATATTCCACTGGCCTTACAAATATAAGGAAAGTCACCCATGGAGGACAAGTTTCAGCAGAGCTTCCAGACTATGAAAAACTAGAAAAAGACTTTATAACCCACTTATGTTTTAAGAGTCAATCAAAATTTTATGAATAATATTTCTTTTTAAATGTTAGAAGATGAACCCCTCAGAATTTAAGAATCTAAAATATGACTGACAAAGAACTGCCTTCTCCTCCCCTAACACAAGAACACTTTGTTCTAACAATCTGACATTCTTTGATGTTCACCTTCCGGATATGATTGCTGAAGACAAAATGGGTTCATAAGAAAATATGGTGAAGAAGGCTGATTGTTCCCAGGTATCAAAATATATAATGTCTGCGGTCTTAAAAGCTTGAAGATAAACAAGCAGCCATCTAGCTCCGAAGCAACAAAGGCCACATGGAAGAAGCAAACCATCCTGTGTGACCAAGGTGAATGGGGGTGGGGTGGGACATGAAGTGGAGACCCAATGCCCATCTGTACACAATTATACATCCCCTCACAGAGGGGTCACAGGGAAGAGATGAGCTAGTCACTGTGCAGTATAGCAACAATGAAACACTCAACTTTCCTCTAGCTCTTTGGTGCTTCCTTCATCCCACTTTCATGGCTTCAATTCTACCTTACAAATCAGATTAGACCCGAGCATGCACACTGCTACAGATAAGAGCACGTAACACAGGGAATTCAGGATAGATAAACCCCTCAGGGACAACAAGGAGAGTAAAGATACCATGATGATTAGGGGAGGCTGTGGGGAGAAAGGGGAATCGATAAAAAGGATCAATTTAGAACCCCCTCCCAGGAGGAAAAATAATGGAAACGTGGGTGAGAGGTGATGGAGGACAATGTAAGATATGGAAAAAATAATCTATAACTTATCAAGGGTTCCTGAGGCAGGGTGGGTGGGGGAGGGAGGGGAAGAAATAGGGAGCTGATATCGGGCTCAAGTGGGAAGAGAATGCTTTGAAAATAATGATGGTGGTGTATGTACAAATGTACCTGACACATTGGAGGAATGTAGGGATTGTGATAAAAGATGAAAGAGCCCCCAATAAAAGTATTAAAAAACAAAAACAAAAAAACTGCCTTCTCATAGTAGAGTCAGCCATCTAGGGACATAGATGGAGTAAAGCTTTTGCAATATCCTGTAACTTGTGGTACAACTTTAAAAAAGAAGAAAGAACTGAAATCATCCGTTAATAATGAAAACATGAAATGTACAAAGTATGAATCTAGGAATATGGTAGTGGTCAAAAGTGAAATGAAACTTAAATCTACATGAACCAAAATGTGGCATTGAATATATCCAGCCTGAATTCAGAGATCATACTAAGAATCAGTTATACCCATTGAGCACTATTGACCAAAGCTAAGACAAAGTGGGTATTGACATCAAAAATGGTATATTATTGGAAGAGGCTAGAATCTGTCAAGGAAAGATTAAAAGGGATAGGAACCCTGCCTTCAGAAGTATGTAGACCTTCAGAGGTACATAGACCTTCAGGGAGGTTATATTGAGAAAGAATAGCTTCACGCTGTGAAATTTTTCGTGTAATGAACGATTTTATAATTTTGGAACAATACTTTTTTACTTACCTTCATATTATGATCTGGGATTACTCTAAATATGAGCTCTAACATTTTTGGAAATGAAAGGAGAAACTCCTCATTTGGCTTTTTTTCTTGAATTTTCATCATTTACTTTTCTGTTATTGTATGTCATAGCTCTACACAACTGGGTGCTGACCTCCTATGTTAGAGTGTAGGTAGAATAGATGGACACAGGTAAAAAGGCAGTTTTCACAGGGTCTAGGTCTGTATAAGGGCAGATGGATGTGAACGAAACAACGGATGGCTGGGCGCCACCTCATGCCACCAGACCTGTCTCTGGATTACCTGCAAGGATTTCTTTTCACTCTTATAGAGGTTCTAGCCATGAAAATAAGGTTACTTTAATTCTGTTTCATGAGCATCCAAGGAAAGGGCACAATGTGCTATTCTCATTGATGGACTCTTCAGATTCATTCGCATGCATTAACCTTCATGGTCTTTGTTGAGTTATTCTACTCTTTGTATATCATGAATAACTTCATTAAACATTAAGAATTTACCCACACTGTGTCTTTGTGTATTTTTAAATATTTACAATTTGTAATACTGAATAAATATGTAATAGGTGGGGCCAGGTTTCAAAGGTTTTAATATTGCTTAAACCTGTCATGTACTATAACCTTTGGGGGCTCATATAATATTCAGCTCCTTAATTCAGCGTCAGGGCTGTTATCATATGTTGATGGGAAAATAACAGCCATGTTGGGGCTCTCCAGTCACTAATAATTCCTATTTTGATTTGATTAGCATATAAATGTTCCTAGATTTATGCAGTGTCAGGGGAAAATGTATTAAAAATACTCCTCAGGGTTCTCCCTCTTTCTCTCTCTCATTTTAATCAGACAGGAGAGAAAGAATCTTGTCATGCATGAAGCCTAACTTGCTTTGCCTGAAATCTTTGACTTGGTGAAGTTTCCAGGAAAATTTTGGTGAGAGAAGTACCAAAGGAGACTTTTTTTTCATGGCTATGTTGGGGCTCTCCACTGATCAAGAATCACTGGAAAAAAATAGATGATTCTTCACTTTGTTTTACTCATAATATCCAGGCATCGTGGAACAGTAGACAAAGATTCTCTGTATAGAGACGTCTCAGCAAAGCTCTGCCTGATCATGTAACGTGTGACAAGACGTATTCTTGGGGTAATTCTAAAGAAGAACTTAGTCAAATAAAGTTATAAAACAAGTTTTTATTTCTTTCTCACTAATACACTAAAACAGCAAGCACAACTATTTTCCCTCAAGCACATTTCACAGTGGATCCCTAAGAACGTGAACACACAGTACTGGTTACGCCAGCAGCACTGCTGGCTTCATGAAGACACGCTGCAGCTGGTAGGTGCCATTGTGTGCATTCAGACTTAACAGTGATCCTAAGAACAGCACCACAAAACTCTGCCTAGTCCTGGGCCATGCTCACAAATGACCCTTTGTTTGAGCTCGGTATTGCAGCCACTGGGTTAATTGACCTTTTTTGAGGGTTTTCTTCTTTTTTCAGTGACTTTACTAAGCATGAGGTCCTTCTTGAGCGACTGGTCCCTCTTAATAACATTCTAATGTGCTTGAGTGGATATCTCTCCATCCCAAGTTTTAGGACATTTTGGCTGAATTTACCCTCTGAAATACCATTGTATTCATTTTACTCATTCCCTGCTATCAAATCAATGTCGACACAAAGGGATTTTGTAGGACAAGGCAAAACTTCCTCTGTAGATTATGGAGACTGTAACTCTTTATGGGAGTAGAAAGCCCCATCTTTCTCCCACAGAGTGGCTGGGAGGCTTGAACTGCTGCCTTTGCAGGTGGAAGCCAAATGTGTAACCACTATGCCACCAGTGCTCCTTTCATTGTATTGTAGGAAGGGGGAAATAGAAGGTGAAAGGCAATGCTTAAAGAAATCCTCTGAGAGCAGTAGGAGTCCTGGGGGGTAACACAAATGGTTAATTGTTCAGCTCTACATTGGAAGGTTTGAGGATCAAATCCATGAAGGGGTACCTTGAAAGACAGAGACAGGGATCAGTTTATGAAATGTGGGCGCTTTCAATGCCCTAGGAAATATTTCTTCTCTACACACAGAACTTCACTTTAAGTTGGATTCAACTGATGGCAACTCAGTACTACAAGTAGAGTCACTCTGCCCTGCTCTGAGACTAGCGAGTGGCCTTAGACCAACCCTCCCCTTTAAATGAGCGCCTGAGTTCTCAGCACTGACCCTGCCCATTAAAAAAAAGGTTATTCAAAGGAAGAATGTAACCAAAATAAACAATCTGGGAATAATTACCTTTAAATTGATGTTAGCTGAGTAGGTAAATGCTTCTTCTCTCAATAAACACACTGGACAAAAATAAATTCTGATTCTGAACCCTACCCCCCACCTCAGGACAGAAATAAGGATCAAAGCAAAACCTAAAAAGATAAGCTTACAAAGAAACCAAGAGATTCTGAAGTTATATTTAATAGTGGCAGATAAAACATATGATTGTATGAACCTTACCCTGATATATTAATAAATCAATACTTGTTTTCAGAATCAGTGTGATGTTTGTGTATATTTTTTATTTTTATAGCTGATCACTTCTTAAATCTTCATGGTGTTAGCATGTCTATAAGCTCAAATTTTGAAAGTTCCAAAACGTTATCTTAATTTTACTTTAGTTTTAGTTGTATCTTAATCACATTATTCGGGTATGTGCAACTTTTTAATAAAAGTATTATATTATCTGACTTATAACACTTATTCTTTAAAATTCTAAGATCTTCAGGGAAGTGTTAGTGAAAGTTGATAAGACTTTTAATGAAAGACTTGTAAAATTGTCTTATATTTGTTTGCACTCTTCTGTAACTTGCCTCTTTAAAGAAACGCGGCACAGTCCTTAAGCACTCAGAGGTACCACAAAGGCTAAGCCCACTGGCCCTTCTTTTAGAAGGATGTGACACTCTGTTTCTGTTGGTAGTGTAGCCTGGACTACACAAGAGTGCAAGACAATGCTGCTGTACAGGGTTGATGCTAATAGGAACTGAATCTATGACAATGGGGGAGAAGCAAAGGTAAAATCTAAAACTACAATTGCAGTATTGTTCAAAATGAAAAAAAAATAATGATCTGGTGATATTCATTGTGTTTTTTTCTTATTTCAGTTCTGTATTTTGGGGGTTTCAACATGAACAGTAAGTATCTTTAAAACAGATGATATACTGTGATGGAATTTTTTTTTAATGAACTAGCCCACTGAATGCTATAAATTCATGATGATATAAGTATTAATTAGTGAAAATGAATGTCTCATTGGCCCTTCTTTTCCTCAACTCTCCTAATTTAGTCACCACTGTGTGTCACCATGGAAGAATTCTGCTGGAACAGAGGATTAAGCAATGTGTTGCCAGCCAAAAGGTCAGCAGTTCAAACTCATCAGCCCTCTCTGAGAAAAAAGATGAGGTTACCTGCTCCTGAAAAGATTTATCGTCTCAGAAACAAAAAGGAACAGTGCCATTCTGCCCAAAGTTGCTACTATGAGTTAGAATTGACTTGATGGCAATGTTTGTTTTTTGTTTGTCTTTCTTTCTTAATTTGAGTCACCATGAATTCGAATTTACATGACACAAACTAATTTTTGGTGGGTGGAGGCATTTGGGAGTAGTTTATTATGTCCCTCTGATATTGAATTTATTTTAGAATCTATCATAAACAATGCATTTTGTAACATGAATTTACTCACCAGTGGCCTCAAATAATTTTTCTGCTGTTAATTTATATTCAATAATGTCAAATACACAAATCAGTTTACTTTTTAACTTGAAAACAAACTAAATAAAAAATACACACAAGATAAATGACAGCCCCAATCATTTCATTAAAATGTTAATGTCCATAATCATTAATTATCAACACATATTTCTAGTGTTTTGATCAACCATGCATTTACACTAATAAAAGTATTTAAAAGCATTAAAACAAGTGTTTTATCTTTAGTATATCCCACTTGTCAATTTGTGCCTCATCTGTGTTTGTGTCTTCCCTATTTCTGATAGCCTATGTATTCCCTGAGTCAAAGTTCTCAAATTTGTCCCAATTCTTTCTTTGATGGTCTTAATAGTTTGGGGTTTTATCTCTAGGTCTGTGGTGACCCACCTTGAGTTTTTTTTCTTGTGCATGGAGTGAGGTAAGGGCCTTGGTTCATTTTTCTGCATATATATTTTTTTTCTAGCACCACTTATTGAAAAGGGCATCTGGTTCCCCTTTGATATTTTTGGAGCCCTTATCAAAGATCAGTTGTCTGTATGCTGATGATTTTATTTCTGGGTTTTCAATCATTTTCCAAGGTCTGAGTATCTATCATTATACCAATACCATACTGTTTTGACCATTATTGCTGTATAGTAGGTGCTAAAGTTAGGTAAAGCAAGTCCTCCGTTTTTGTGCTTCTTCTTGAGGAATTCTCTGGGAATTCTGGATTTCTTCCCTCTCCATCTGAAGTTCTTCCCGCTCCAGTTTTTCCAATTGTTTGAAGAAGAATGATGGTATTTGGTTTGGGATAGCATTGAACTTATATATTGCCTTTGGCTGAACTGACATCTTTACTATATTGAGTCTTCTGATCCACGAGCAAAGGATATTCTTCCATTTGTTGAGGTCACCCTTGGTTTCTTTTAATAGTGGTCTATAGTTATCCTCCTGCAAATACTTTGTTTTACTTCTTCCTTCCCCAGACCAATAACTTTGATGCCTTTTTTTTGCCTTATACTGTTATCTAGGACCACCAATGTGATGTTAAATAGGAGTGGGGGCAGGGGACATCCTTGTCTGATCCCCTTTTCCAGAAGGATTGTCTTTCCTCCTTCACTACTACCTTGGCTGCTGGTTTTTCATGTATAGCTTATATAATATTGAGGAATTTTCCTTCCATTTCTATCTTTTGAGTGTCTTACACAGGAATTGATGTTGGATATTGGCAAATGATTTTTCTGCATTTACCGATATGATCATGGGTTCTTAAGATTTTTCATTTCAATCTGGCGAATAATACTAATGGTCTTTCATATGTTGGAGTATCCCTGCATCCCTGGTATGAATCCCACTTGTTCATGGCGAATTATTTGTTTTGTATACCTTTGTGTTCTGTTGGCCAGTATTTTGTTAAGGATTTTTGAATCAAATTCGCCAAGAGAGTAATGAGAGATACCACAAACTGGGAAAACATCTTCAGCAATGACACATCAGACATAGGCCTTATTAATGAAATCTGAAATACTCTGCTAATTTACAACAAGAAAAAAACTAATTGTCCACTGAGGAGGTGGGCAAAGGACCTGAACAGAAGTTTCTTAAGGGCAGAAATCTAAATGGTCCATAAACACATGAGCAAATGCTTCAGATCCCTAGCCATAAGAGAAATGCAAGTTAAAACAGCTATGAGATACCACCTAATACCCTCAAAGATAGCCCAATTAAAAAAATCAGAAAGTAACAAGTGTTAGTATGGCTGTGGAGAGATAGAAACTCATGTCCACTGCTGGTGGACCTGTAGATATGTACAGCCATTATGGAAAATGATTTGGCAATATCTAAAACAGATGATAATTGAGCTACCATATGACCCAGCAATCCCCTTACTGGGCACCCTTGTGCCAGACATATGTGCTCCAATGTTCATCATGCCAAAGTTCACAATTGCAACAAGTTGGAAACAATCCAAATTTCCATCAACAGATGAATGGGTTAAAAAACTGTGGTACATACATATAATGGAGTAATATGCATCCCAAAAAAGCAGTGATGAACTTCGCATGAAGCACATTGCTGTATGGGAAGAACTGGAAGAAATTATGCTAAGCAAAGTAAGCGAAGCACAAAAGGACAAGTACAACATGAGTCCACTGAGGTAAACTTAAAAATTTTTAAAGGGCATGGGGAAAAAAACTACTGTATACATACATTCCTGGGATGAGGCAGAGGTAGTATGGCAGGGTCCGGACTAAACCCAGGGATACATATGGTAGCCAACTGAAAAGGAAGGGGCGAAAAACATGGGTATCCAGGGAAACAGGGCACTAACCCACCCAAGGGTAATGTATCATTTATATCTTCACAGGGAAAGAGAGGCCAGACTTCAACCCGGTGCTCCAAGATGAGAATGCAACATACCAGCATGAAGCAGGGAACCAGTAAAGAGGTCTGAGGGACCGACCCAAGTCCACACTATGTGGACAGCCCCACTTCACCCCAGAAGAATTCACTTCAGAGGACAGCACTGAAGCTACAGCTTAGGGAGAGGGACATGTCTGATCAGAGTACACAGGAGCAAACAAAGAGGGAGGGAAAGAGAGTGGAAAACATTCTGGTCATCTCCGAGGATGATATTCCTGCAAGAACAGTCAATGCACAGAGAGGAGCAGAGGGCCAGCCCCACCATGAGATATGACATCCCTCAGGAATTGTGCCCAATCTGACCCCACCACACCAAGGCGAACCACTAAGGGCATGCAACAGAACAGTAAGGGGAGCAGAGCAACAAAGTGCCCAGGGAACACCAAAAACAGACTGTGGGGCCAAGACATGGCACCCCATCAGACTCGACCAGAAAACACTCATAAAGGTCAACAAACAGACCTTGAGCTATTTATAGGCTTTTCTCTCTCTCTTTTTTTTTTTTTGGTCATTGTTAATGTTTTATTTTCTTTTGTTGCTTTGTTTTTCTCTGTCTTGTTTTTGTGCATAGTATTAGGAGAAAACAACAGGACAGATGGTTCTGGGGGCACAGGAGAGAAGGGGAAGTGGGCGAAAGGAAGTGGGTGTTAGCTAACCCAGGAATAAGGGAACAACAAGTGATCCAAAATCGATGGCGAGGAGGATGTAGGAGACCTGGTGGGGTTTTATCAAGGGCAATGTAGCCAAAGGCAATTACTGAAACCCAACTGAAGGCTGAGCATGACATTGAGACAAGAGAGAAGTAAAAGGAAATAGAGGAAAGAACATGGAGGCAAAGGGCATTTATAGAAGTCTAAATACAGGCATGTAAATATATTTTTATATGATGATGGGGAAATAGGTCTATTTACATATATTAACAGGTTTAGTATTAAGGAAGCAGATGGACATTGGGCCTTTACTCAAGTAAATTGTACTTGAGTACTCCCTCAATGCAAGAACACTTTGTTTTAATAATCTGGCATTCTGAGATGCTCACCTTCCCAACACAATCACTGAAGACAAAATGGGTGCATAAGCAAATATGATGAAGAAAGCTGATGATGCCTGGCTACCATAAATTATAGCATCTAGG
>NW_022111300.1:27961056-27967983 GCF_000313985.2 Echinops telfairi | reverse complement strand
ATGGATGGATGGATGGATGGATGGATGGATGGATGGATTGTGATAAGAGTTGTATGAGCCCCCAGTAAAATGATTTATTAAAAAAAGAGAAAAATATGAAAGCCAAAGGGTATGAATAATTAGAGATATTCAAAAGATTATTATTTTTATTATAAAAGTTATGTTATTAGAATAGAAGATTCAAAAAATTTATTGTACAAACAGAGTAGAATGAAATGACTCCATGTACAGTATTAGAATGAAGCTAAGAGTTTAAAGGCAAAGAATTAATATGTAAAATTTCCAACTCTGGAAAAGTACACTATCCCCACCGTATTTTAGTGGCCCACCACTTCCCAATGGTACTGTGTTGCTGGGGTGCTGGGAGCTTTGTCCCCAGTATTCCACATACCAGAAGTGCCACCCAAGGGTAAGAGCTTCCAGACTAGGAGCAGGCTGCAAAGAAGTAAGGGGCTGTGCACTTCTGAGAAAATAGCTACCTAGGGCTTTAGGAGGAGCAGCAGTACCTTGTCAAATAGTGTCATGAGCCACTCCATTTGATGATGGAGCATTACTCAGAACTGGAAGAAACAGCTGTAAAAATATACTTGTAATTGGAACTCGAAGAGTACAAAGTATGATGGTAGGAAACTTGGAAGTAATCAAAAATGAAATAAAATGCATAAAGAGTAATATCCCAAGCATTAGTGGCCTATAATAGACTGGTTATTGCTTTTTGAATCAGACAATATGATTCCTATGCCAGGAATGACAAATTGAAAAGGAAGAGTATCACATTCACAGTAAAAAAAAGACATGTCAAGAAGTATGTTGAAGTATGATGCTTTCTATGACATGATAATATCTTTTGCGTACAAGGAAATTCAATTAATATCATTTCATTCAAACTTATGCACCAACCCCTAAAGCTAGTAATGCAGAAATTGAAAAGTTCTGCTAATTTATTTAATCAGAAATTGATCAAATATGCATTCAAGATGTATTGATAATTACTGGCAATTGGAATGCAACAGCTGAAAATGATGAGAAAGGAATAGTACTTGGAAAACATGTCCCTGGTTATAGAAACAGAGCTGGAGAGTTCATGATATACTTTTGTAAGATCAATTAGCTCTTCATCTCAAATACCTTATATACAATGCAAACAGTGACTAAATACATGGACTTCTCCAGATGAAATAAACATAAATTAAATTGACTGCCTGTGTGCAGACAAACAATGAAGTTCAACATAAGCATCTAAAACCAGCCCAGGAGCTGACTGTAATTGATATCAATTACTCTTATGCAAGTTCAAGTTAAAGACATTTTGAAAAAAATCCACGCAAGTCAAAATATGACCAGGAGTATATCTCACCTGGATTTCAAAAATACCTTAAGAACAGATTTGACACCTGTGACAGAAGACCTGATGAGCTGTTAGATAACATCATACATGAAGAAAGCACAAGGTCATTAAAAAGATAGGGATATACAAAGATTAGCATGGATAACAGAAGAGACTGAAACTTGCTCTTGCTTGAAGCTAAAGAAAATGGACAAAATGAAAAAGTGAAAGAGCTGAACAGATAAGTTCAAAGGGCAGAAGGAGAAGACAAAGTAAAGCATTATAATGAAAAGTATAAAGACCTAGAGTTAGAAAACCCAAAGGAAAGGACATGCTCAGCATAACTTAAGTGTAAAGAACTAAAGAAAAATTCATGTCTTGAGTTACAATATTAAAATATTCTATGGGAAAGCTATTAGCTGCATCAGGAAGCACAAAATGAAGACAGAAAGAATACACAGAGTCACTGTACCCTAAAGTCAACTTTCCACCATTTCAAGAAATAGCATATGATCAAGAATCAATGGTACTTAAGGAAGAAGTCTAAGCTGCACAAAAACAAAGCTCCAGGAACTGATGGAATAATATTCAATTATTCAATTAAAATAATTATTCAATTTGTAGTTTGAGCAAAGAATCTGAAAAACTGAATTATATAAAGAAAAATCTGACAGAGGATGAGAGGAGGCTTATTAACAATCTGTGATATGCAGATGAAAGAAGCTTGCTTGCTGAAAGTGAGGAGGACTTGAAGCACTTGCTGATGAAGATCAAGGGTTGCAGTCTTCAGTATGGATTAAAACTCAATGTAAAGAAAACAAACAATTTTTCACAACTGGACCAACAGGTAACATCATGATTATGGGATAAAATATTGAAATTATCAGGGAGTTGGTCTTGCTTGAATCCATAGTCTATGCTCATGAAATCCCCCTACTGACCTTTGTAATTTTCTGGTCAGCTTTTTCACTTCACAGTCTCCTGCTTCAGCTATCTGTGCTTACAGCACAAGATTAAGTAAGAGTCTCTTCTGACAACCTCTAGGGTCTGGGTTGTTTTTTTTTTAAATAATCATGGATCAATGATTAATGACTAAACATAAAAACACATAATGAATATTATTAATGTTGATGATCCTTGTTTGCTATATTTATGAGATGCTACACAACTAAAGGAATTACACCTAGACTCATCATCAGATGATATTTTCTAATCTTAGGAACATATTATCTTTTAGAAAGAAAAGACACAATATATGAAATCATAGAGAGTGACAAATTATACTGTTGAGATATACAGGTGGTATGTATTTGAACTGAAACATTTCTCAAGGAATGTGTTTAAAATTCCAATAATTTGTTTTATGAAATAGCCAAAGAAATCATCAGAATAATTTATACAAATTAATATGTAGTCAGTGGAAAACACAGATTTGACTACTAGTCACATATGTTAGACATGTCAGGGAAGATCAGTCCCTGGAAAGGATATCATACCCAGTAATGGGGAGGGTCAATAAATATAAAGGAAGACCCTCCAAGAGATGGCTGACACCATGGCTGCAATCAGAGCAAACATAAAAACAATTGGGAGGATGGCCAGGACCAGGCATTGTTTCATGTTGTTGTCCGTTGGACTCAATGGCATCTCACAGCAACACACTCAGAGAAGAGTGGAGAACCTTCTCATGCAGGAAGAAAAGCTTCATTTAATGACTGAGAAATAAGAGCACATTATTCAGTCATAGCCACCAATTAGTCAGTAAGATTAGGAGTATGCCAGGTAATTCCAAAAGAGAAATAGGGATAAGTATTATTATTAAAAATGTATCAATCCCAAACAGCCATGGTTAACAATCACGAAGTAATACAATTGCATAATAGAGACCCTAAGAGGTGTATAAAAGTCATTAGATTCAACCACTTGGATTTTCAAATGGAGAAATGGAGGCTCTAATTGATTAAATAATTGATCAGCTATCAACCTACTAAATATTTGTAGGACTACAACTTCATCAGTCATAAAGCCCTTTGATGACATAGGGACTGTCTGAGTGACTTATCGTGTATACTATTTATTGTCTTTAGAAAACCTCTATAACATTAGGAAGCTTAGGACAGACATGTTTAAATAAATGTGTGCAATAAAAAAATGTTCTGATAAATCATGTGTTCATTTTCTCTACATAAAATCAATCTTTTGTGGAAAAGATGAAAACCAGAAATTTAGGGATGAAAGAATTGAAGAAGATGATCTATCTGACAAGCCATATATTTCAGAGAATAGAAATGTATATTTCACTACGTAATGTTTCAAATCAGTCTACGCTTTTCAGAAGTTAAATGAACTATTCTAAGGTTTTCCCTAGTTTTTTTTCTTTATTTTAAAATTGTTTTTTTTCTCTTTCTGATAACAATATTAATTATAAGGGTATTTTAAACTATATATCAAATATAATAAATAACAACCCCCATATTTGAAATTATCTTTATTTTAAATACTTAAAGTCACCTTTTGGTTTTCACAGTTGTATCTCTGATAGTTAATGATCAACAATTAAGCTTTGCATCTAATGACTTCCACTTGAACTGATAAACCGTTTCTCATGCACATACATACCTTAAGAAACTTCCCCTATCCTATTTTTCACTAACGTCTTATGGTACGGTGAAATCCATGTATACAACACCTGCTATGTAATCTTTCTCCAGGGACTATTGTTATCTTCCTGGCTCTGATAGTTCCATCATTAAGGCACTTCACTCATCTCCTCAGGATGTTTTCCTTCTCTTGTCCTTTGCCGTTTCAAAAATATACATATCATTTAGAAGTCTATTGAAGTGTCTCTATTTCCTTCATTTGACATAATAGTTAATAGTAAATTAAAGTTATAACAACAACAACAACAACAACCAAAAACCCTCAGTGCCATCGTGTCAGTTCTGACTCATATTGACCCCATACAGTCTATAGAACGGGGTCAATGTTCCCTGGGTGTTCCAGAAACTTTGTGTTTCTGAAACTCTTTACAGAACAAAAAGCCTCATCTTTTTCCAATGGATCAAGTCATGATTTTGAACGGCTAAAATTTCAGTTAGCAGTCCAATGTATAAGCACTAAATCATCAGGACTCTAGCAAATGGAAAATTTAAATAAATAAGAATACCAATCTCTTTTCAACATAGCTAAGACAGTTTCTTTCTGGTTTACCTCTTTTTAATATTTCCCTTTTCTGAATGCTTTCATCATCTAGCCAATTGATTCGTGTCACTGAATAATGGCCTTCACTGCTTTACATGTTCTTAGCAGAATTTTCTAGTTATTTCCCAGTATTTTTATCTTCCTGTTGTAAAGTAATAAAATATTCAACTTTTTCTGAGTTTTATTGTGCAGTTAAAGACATCACAAGCCCAGCTCCATGTTGCCATTAGTAACAACTCAAGAGGTTGAGGGATTAATCACCATTCTCTTCTCCAAGCACCCAAGGACCTGACTCCAAGCTCTGGTAGAATTATGAAATAACTCCCAGAGGCAAGTTTTTAAATCACTTCAAGTTTACATTCATCTGTGCAGTTCTGCAGCACTACTCTTTAGACACCACTGGACTATACTGTGCATGGGTGTACCTCCCTTAGACCCCCCAGGGTGTGACAAATCCACATAGCAAATATTTAACTCTGAACTGTGTTCCCTATTCAGAACAAAACTGACTATTTGTGGCTCTGTTCATATATTGATACGGTGGCATTTATTGATTTGTATGCTCTGCTTATCACTATGACATTAATCCTTATTAACACTAATGCAGCTTACCATAAGTCTAATTAAGATTCACCAGGATAAAAATGAGATTGGGACAATTCTTATTTTTGCTTAAAATAGCTTGTCCATTTCCATTTGTTGGCCTTTCCCTATTCATCTATTGAGACTGTTGCTTTTCATTAACTCTGCAAAGTAACGTGTCGTTTTAATGTAATTGTGCCTCAGAAACTCAGATTGTATTTTTTAACACGTATTTACTAAAATAAAGAAAAATGAGGAGAAGCGAGTAGTATTATTAATGTTATTAATAACAATAACTATATTCGAGAGTTTTCTTCATATCTGGGGATATTAAAGTCTAAAATCGTATTAACTTTAAAACTAGTTGCTTTGCTTGTAAATGGAAGTGATCCTGATTTTTACTCCTTAACGTGGGGACCTTATTGTGACAGTGTGCCATTTACTTGCATGAAATCATCCTGGAAATACAGACAGATTACAGGCCCCACATTCACATTCAACCAGTTCAATGGGTGTTTGTTCTTAGTGATTGAATCTTGAAATAAACTCTCCCCATATATGAACTTCTGAAGCACTCGAGGGGGTGCCCTCCCCAAACAGACAAAGCTCCTGTGGGCTGAGATTTCCTAGTATGCATTTTCCCCCAGTGTGAGCATAAAACAACTCACTCTGAGTCAGTGCACCCTGCGGAGTCCACGGGGAAGGTTCTTTCTGGTCACAATGAATTATTTCTTAAAAGCAGTGTCGCTTGAACCTCGTTTATTGTGATGACTGATAATAAGAGAACAGCGCATGGCTATGACTCCCCCGCACCACCCCCGTTTGGGGAAAAATGCTGCAGAAACTGTTGTGATGCTGAACACAATGTACAAGGGCAACGCTATGGGGAAAATCACTATGGATGAGTGATTTTTTTTCTTTTCAAAAGGGGTGAAATGTAGATTGATGACAAACCTCGTTCTGGACGTTCATCAATTACCTGAAGGGACGAAAATGTTGACTCGCAGTGCATTCGGAGTTTGTTTCACCAGATCAGGCTGTTAATCAAGCCTTTTCTATTTAGAGGTTCTGAGGAGAGTGCATAACAGTGTATGTCACAAAACGCCCGATTTGTGGCAAATGGGGGTCTGGTTTTGCCACCATCACAATGCACCTGCTCACACAGTCATCTCAGTGTGCCAGTTTTTGGCAAAATACATCTTGCCTCTCTTGCCCCACACACCTTACTCACCTGCCCTCACTCCTTGAGACTTCTTTTTGTTTCAGTGAATGGAAAGGGACATGAAAGGACAGTGACTTGACGACTTAGAAGAGGCGAAGAAAAAAATGAGGGGGGTGCTTGTCAGCCCTCCAAAGAGACGAGTTGAAAAACGTTTCCAAGAATGGAATCACAGATTTCACAAATGCATTAAGTGTAATGGAGTCTGAAGGCCATAAGGTTGTTTTGTGAAAATAATTAAATTACATAGCTTTGAGAGAAAATTCTGTTTGGGGGCCAGTACCCACTTGTATGAGCTATGCTACAAAATACCACATTGCACATTAACAGATCTTATACCCAGACCAAACTCACTGCCTCCAGTCAATTCCAGCTCACAGCCATCAGGTAAACCAGGGCACAGCCGATCCTGTGTGTTTCTCAGCCTGTCAGTCTTTATGGAGTAGAAAGTCCCACTGATGTCTTCAAACAGCTGACTCTGGATCCCAGGCCAGGGTGTCACCCTTACAGCACCCAGGATCCAACAGGCCTCAGAGAGTTATTGTGTTTTTCTTGTTTGTTTCACTCTCTTAAATGTTCGACTTAAACCATGGATGCT
>NW_022111300.1:27959810-27960724 GCF_000313985.2 Echinops telfairi | reverse complement strand
CCCCGACTTAAGTCCTTATTTTTCCCCTCCATACACTATTTTTATAACTCATTTGGAATTTACCTTAGTGGTAGTATTATACCATAGAAATTGAAAGTGTTTTAAAAATCAGGCTTTTATTTAATTTTTTTTAATTTTACTTCTCTGTGATCCAGTTGTTAAAAATTGACCAAAACAAAATTGTGATTTTATATATATATATTTCTATCGATCTATCCATATATTCATTTATTGCAGAGATGCATATATGTGCATGCCATATATATGTTTACAAAACTGGGAAACTAAGTAAAAAAGTATTGCTAAAAATTGTAGAAGATTAATTAAATAAAAATATCAAAACTGAAACTATTGCTTTCTTGGCTAACTCTCAGAAATCTGAAGGAATAAGACCAAGTGTATACGGTAGATGTGGTAGTGAATCACAACAAAAAATATCATAGTAAAGCACTTGCTACCCTTAAATAATGCACAGGTGCATTCTCTTGATGGGAAATAAATTTCTCAGGGCAACTTTCTTTCTTTTCTAAGAAATACTTTTATTGGGGGCTCTTACAGCTCTTTTAACAATCCATACATAAATTGCATCAAGTACATTTGTACATATGTTGCCATTATCATTTTTGAAACATTTTCTTTCTACTTGAGCCGTTGGTATCAGCTCCTCTTTTTTTCCATCCTGCTCTCACCCTGCCACCCTCATGAACACTTGATAAATTAAAAATTATTATTTTCATGTTTTACACTGTCTGTTGTCACCCTTCACCCTCATTTCTGTTCTTAGTCCCCCTGGGGGGTTTACATCTATCACTGTAACCAGTTCCCCCTTTATACCCCTTCTGCCCCCAACTTCCCTCTACCTTTATGAAGGATTCCTGGATTCTGTGTGTTGAGAGTCCTTATCTTGAGAGTTC
>NW_022111300.1:27945154-27959650 GCF_000313985.2 Echinops telfairi | reverse complement strand
GGTCTGTGTTTTGTCAGTTCTATACTTCACTCTGGCTGACTTTTCCCTTCCTTGTGATCCTTCTGTGAGGGGATATCCAACTGTATACAGATGGGCTTTGGGTCTCCACCCTGACCTCCTCATTTGCCTTGATAGAATTATTTGTTTTCGATGTTCTGATATCTGATACCTGATCCTGTAGACACCTCATAATCACACAGGCTGGTGTGCTTCTTCCATGTGGGCTTTGTTGCTTCCCTGCTACATGGCTGCTTGTTTAACTTCAAGCCTTTAAGACCCCAGATGCTATATCTTTTAACTGCCAGGCACCGTCAGCTTTCTTCACCACATTTCTTATGTACCCATTTGTCTTTAACGATCATGTTTTGGGAAGGTGAGTATCACAGAGTACCAGGTTATTCAAACAAAGTGTTTTTGTGTTGAAGGTGGACTTGAGTAGAAGTCCAATGTCCATCTGCTACTTTTACACAACATATAAATATATGTACACAGACCTATATCCCTATCATTATATCTTAATATAGTTACATATATATGCCTGTATTTATACCTCTATAAATTGCCTTTTCCTCCTAGTTCTTTCCTGTATTTCTTTTTACTTTCCTCTGGTCCCATTATCATGTTTGACCTTCAATTGGCTCTCAGTAATTCCTCCCAGCTACATTGAACTTGATCAACCCCACCCCCTGGCAAGGTGTTCTTCATCTCCCTGGCCATCAATGTTAGATTCCTTGTTGTTCTCTTGTCCTTGCGTTTCGTGGTTCCTCACTCCTTTTCCCCCACCACTTCCTCTCCCATGAGCCCCTGGAACCATCAGTCCCATTATTTTCTCTTTGGAATTGTTTATCTGCCTATCTTATACAGGTAGACATTTTTTAAAAAGGTTTGTGGGAAGGGGGGTGGGCGGAGGGGAGCTATAGATAGTTCCAGGTCTGTCTGCTTACCCCATGAATGTTTTCTGATTGGGTCTAATGAGATGCCAAGGTCTCCGCGCTGAGTCAGAAATCAAGTTTTCTGGATTGCTCTGGGACTTCATTGCTTTGCTCTCCTTGCTGCTCTGCTGCGCTCACTTCGTGTTTCACCCCTGAGGGCTGGGGGTGTGGTGTCAGACCACACACATATCCCACACTGTGTCTGTCTCCAGTGCAGTCTCCCGTAATGCTGCGGGTTAGTGAGGGGACATCATGCCTCGTGGTGGGGTCAGACCTACAGTCCTCTCTGTGCATCGACTGCTCAGAACAGCAATGTCTTCTCTGAGGTTTGGTTGGTCAGGATGTGGTCGGTCCACTCTCTCTCTTTTCCTCTTAGTTTGTTCCTGTGTGCTTTGGGCAGATTTGGCACTTGCCCCGGGAGTATACCTGTAGGGCTTCCCTCTGCAGTACATCCTTCTAGGGAGGGGTCAACATAACTCAGATTGGGACCGATCTGTAGTCCTCTCTGTTAGATCACTGCTTCATGCCAATGGGTTGTCCTCAAGGCATGGTGCACAGGAATGAGGTCTGGTACCTCTCCCTTTCTTGTGAAGACATAAACAATACCCTCCCTGTGGCTGGGGTAGTGCATTCAGGGCAACTTTCAGAGCCTTTTTATTACCAATGAAGCTTTTAATTAAAAAAAGAAAACTTTATAATAACCTCCTGCAAACATCCAGTGTTTTTCAAGAAAATCTTGAGAGATTGTTCCATAGGAACATCGCAAAAGTCCACTGCCACCACCTTCTACATTGACTTCTCCACCTCGGATTTCACTGGTCCAGCAGAGGCCCTCAGAAAATAAAGTTTTCATTGGTAAATATACGGTGTCAGATACACCATAGTCTTTGAAGTGGTATCTTTGTCATTTAACACTTTAAATAGATCTTGTGGAGGAGATTTGCCCCAAACAATACATCATATACTCTCTGGTTAAGATTCATTCTATAAATTTGTCTTCACTAATCTTTATATTGCTTAAAAGATGGAAAGACAAACTCTGAGCTAGTTAATCTTGGCTCAATGCTTTTGGTATCCATTCTTATTATTTATTGTTTTGCAGGCACCCGTAAGCAGATTAAGAGAGAACCACTCTTCAGTCATCCGCTGCTCAGAGAAACAAGTCTAACCATGTTTAGAATATACCTGTGTATGTATGAACCGAAATCCTAGTATCGATGCCTTTTAAGTAACCCTCATATATATTGACATATGTTAGCATATTAATTATATGTAAATAATACTCACATCACATATTGTTTTAATTAATATACAATGGTTTACATATTAATTATATGCAAAAATTTCTATTATACATGTTTGTATATTGAAAACTTCTTAATACAAGTATGTATGGGTTTGCATATATAAGTAATATATGTTTGAATATATTTATAAAATATATGGACTTTGCAAAGGTTTTGATCATAAAAACTAGTCTATATTATTTCTGTTTTTGATAATTTTCTTAAACTTTCACAGTAATTTAATATAAATCATTGTAGCTATTATGTTGATACTTCTAAATACAACATATATCCCAGTTTTAAAGAATAGTTTTTAATGTATAACAACAATTTCTCCACGTTAATATGCTATTCTGATCTTATTATTTTTCCTTCTCATATATTATGACCTGAGAGAGATGAAGTTAAGTCCCCCCCCCCTAATATTCTATTGTCTATATGATTCTAGATCGATTTACAAAACTTCATATTCTGTTATGTGGTACATAGTCATCAAGCCAATGCCAAGTTATAGTTATCCTGTAGGGCAGGGTAGAATTACCCTGGTGGGTTTCTGAAACTATAACTTTTTCTAGGCATAGAAAGCCTGTGGTAGGTAGATTTGTTGTGCCAACATGGCCAATGAACACATGTGAGATTAGTTGAAGGGCAGAGAGAGGCCTTGCCTCTCTTGTCTCTTGCTCTTTGATCATCGATCGAACCAGTGTGCGGCTGCCTTGCTTGTTCTGTGCCTCCATTTGCAAGCTACACTACCTGTGGGACAACTAACCCATGGACTGTGTTGCTGTAACTTCAAGGTTCCTTGAAGGTTCCTTCAAGGCCTGCTTTGCCACACTACTGGAGGGTACATCTCTTGAGCCGAGGACTGCTGGACCCTGTCATCTGGCTGACTGTTGGTGACTTCCTTGCTGTTTGCTGCCTGTGGCCGGATAGCCGGAATTGCTCTACGGAGGACTACCCTGTAGTCCTCAAGACTTGAAGACTGCTAGTGTCTCACAACTGTCTCACGGGAGTGAGTTGCACTGAGCCATTTGTACTGCTTTATATATTAATTAACAGTTTATTTCTTATGTTATCTGTCTATATAAATATATGCACAATTATTAGTGTCCTGGCTTTGTTTCTCTAGAGAACCCTGTCTAACACCGAGCCCCATCTTTCTCCAGAAGAGCAGCTGGTGGTTTTGAACTGTTGACCTTGGGGTTAGCATCTCAACATATAAGTAAGCCACCAGGGCTCCTAATACAGACACTTGTAGCTGAAAAGTATTATTTGTTCTTTATGCCCTTTTCACTATAATACATACTTCTATATCTCTATTCCTTATTCATTGTTCAGCTTTCGTATATACATGAGGGGATTGAAAATACCATGGCTTGGTACACTTGGTACTCTGTAGTCTTTGAAGTCTTATCTTTTCAATTTAACACTTTTAATAGATCTTGTGGAGAAAATTTGGCCCAAACAATATATCATTTGATTTCTTGATTGCATCTTCCATGAGCTTTGTGTATCCATGTAAAATGAAATTCTTGAAACCTCAATATTTTCTTCATTTACCATGATGTTTCTTATTGGTTCTGGTATGAGATTTTTGTTTTGTTTGTTTTTTTCACATTGGGCTGCCATCTATTCTGAAAGCTGTTGTATTTATTTTCAAGTCCTTTGTACTCTCAGCAAGCAAGCGGGTGTGTTGGTGGAGCACAATTATTTTGTATGTTTTTTCTATTCATAGTCTACAACTCCCACCAAATGACTGGATGGGAGCATACAAATAAGATTCTAATTCCAGGATTAGCAATGTTGCGATTATATTGGATATTAAATGAGCCATTTAAGATGCAGGAATAGAGAATCCCATGACCAGTGGAAGGAAAATCCATGTCCATTTGAGATCCTCGTGTGGAGAAGTGGCAGCAGTGGAAACCATGAAGAACTAGCCATGGCAGCATCAGAGACCTGCCTGCCACACAGAAGAAGTAAAGCTTTGTGCCTTTGTGTGGTGTCCTTTCTCAGTGCTTTGGTCATTTCTTAGTGCTGAGCGAGTTTTAACACTTGCAGAAACTCAGAGTACAGGGCAAGAATATAGGGAGGTCTATCAGCCAACATGCTGAGAAGAAGCATCGTTGTGGCCAGAAGGACATTCTTTCTCATCTTTTAGGATCTTCACTTGCTGTTATTGTTGTTGTTAGGTTCTATGGCGTCAGCTTAGACTCACAGCAACCCTCTGCACAACAGAACAAAATCCTGCCCAATCCTGGCCGTGCTCACCACTGCTCCTTTGTTTCAGCCCATTGTTGCAGCCATTGGGTCAATTCTTCTCCTTCAGGGCCTTCCTCTTTTTCAATGTCCCACTACTTTACAAAGGATGATGTCCTAAAGGCTCATCATCTTTCCCTTTCAGCAGCATTCTGGCTGGACCTTTTCCAAGACAGACTTGTTTGTTCTGTTTGCAGTCATGATAGTTTCAATATTCTTCACCAACCTCATAATTCAAATGAATGGATTCTTCTTCAGTCCTCCTTAATTCAATGCCTAACTTTCATGTGCATATGAGACCATTGAAAATTCCCTGGCTTGAGTCCAGGGCAACATAATCTGCAAAGTAACCCCCTTGCATTTCAATACTCTAAAGAGGACTTATGCAGCATACATTGGACATGTTGTCAGGAGAGACCAGTCCCTGGAGGAGGACAAGCAAGGGGCAGTGAAAAAGAAGAAGACCCTCAACAAGATGGATTGAGACAGTGGCCACATGGCGCCATAGCTGCATGGATGACTGGAGCACAGAACAATTGTGAGGAGTGTGCAGGACTGGGCAGGGCTTTGTTCCATTGTGCATAGCATTGCTGTGACTTGGAATTCACTCAATGACACTTAATAACAACAACAATGTTCTGCACTCAAGAGCAACAATCAGCGTTTCTTCAGAAATACAGCATTACCTTTTCCTTCTTTCCTGTCCTTTGAATGATGTTGTTGAGATCATCTCACAGCTTGTCTGGTGTTCTGTTATGGGTGTTCACTTGAACAGATATATTCTTGACATAGCATCTACTGTTAGGTGTACTCAAAGGTCACACTGTGGCTCTAATAGACTTGGTTTATTTTCTTCAGCTACCACTTGAACTTGCATGTGAGCAATTACTGGTTGTTTTTTCAGTCATCTGCAGTCTTGTTCTGGCTGATGATAGTAAGTTTCCTGATCATCTTATTCCAAAGATGAATTCCAGTGCATTCTATCTAGAGAGATTTCATTTTATGTTGTTGAGAAAAATAAATTTGAAATGAATAAGGCCTTGGTCTTATGAAATTCTATCATGCAATTTCCTGTATAGTTTCTATCACGGAGGCCACATTTTCCAACTATTGATCCTACTTTATTTTCAATTTGAACCTTGAAATATCCAATTATTATCATTGCCTCTTGATTGCATAGTTGATATATTTCATACAGCAGAAATTCCTAAAAATCTTTTATTTCTTCACTTTCTGCATAGAGGTTGGTGCATAAATTTGAATAGTAGTTATATTGACTGGTCTTCCTTATAGGCAAATGGCTATTATCATATCACTCAGCATTGTACGTTAGGGTATATCTCATGACAATGACTGTGATGCCATTCTTCAGTTTGTCATTCCTAGCATAGCAGGCCATATGCTTATCTAATTCAAAATGGGCAATGCCAGTCCATTTCAGCGCACTAATTCCTCATATATTGAGTTCCATTTCATTTTTTTACAACTTAAATTTTCCTAGGTTTATAATTAGTATACTCCGGGTTATGTGTTCTGAGTGTTAATAGATGGCTTTACTGATTCTTCTCATTTTTGAGTCATGCCACACCAGCACAAGAAGGGACTGAAAGCTTTATCCCATCAATGTTATTAAGGTTGAATTAACTTGGAGGAGGCTGCCTTAGTGGTATCTCGAATGTCTTTCAAGGGGTTCGTCTTGCAGCATGTTGTCAGATATTGTTCTGATACTACTCTTAAATTTTTCACTTGCCTTGTTTTTTAGACATAGATTGCCACATTCTTCTTTCTATTCTGTCTTAATCTGGAAGCTCTGCTACAACTATTCATCATGAGTGAGTCTGCTTATTTGAAATACCATTGACAGGCCCTCTAGCATCAAAGAAACATATAAACCACCACAGCCCAACAGACTAACCATGGTGATTGCACAGAATAGGTGCTACTTATAAATGTTAATCTGGGTAGAACTAGAGAAACAAATTCATTGAAACTCATGTGTTTAATAAAAAACTTTATGTCAAACAGCAATTATATATTAATAAACCAGCCTAGTCCAGATCAAGTCCATATGTCTGATACCAGTTTATAATTTCCTCTTCAGACTCACAAAACACAAGCAATGATGCTGAATGCAGGAAGACCGCAGGCCAATGAGTGGAAAATCTTGTGGATGCAGTAACAGTGGAAGCATCTCAGTGCTGGCATATGTCTCTATGTAGTTCCTTCAATTCCAGGGCTCTGGCTCCATCAAGGGTCTCCATGTGACTTGTCAGAAGGAAGACAAGCAGGGAGTGTGGGTCTGGCCTCCAGTGAGCTATTTATTGCCATAGTACCTCCAAATGAGGTCATAAGTTGCAACCTGATTGACAGGTAAACTCCTCCTCTTCATGCTTACTAGTCTGAAGTAGACACAAGATTATGTAACTACCACAATATATTTGAATGAATGGAATTATTTAATAAATACAAAATTATTAAGAGGGCCAATTATCATCAAGTTATTCTCAAATTAAAATTTAAGATGATAAAATATTGACCGTTTCCAAATACAGAGCCTTTCGCATGAGGTCAAAATGTAGGTCTGGTTAAGTAATGTAAGATACTGGGATCTAATCTCTTATTTACTATTTAGTCATTGGTTATTTTGGAAATGATATTTAAACTCTGAAATGCAAAGAATTCATCTGTAAAATGGAAAGATAGTGACTGACTTTAGGATTAGTAGAAGCCTTGGAATTGCAGTTGGCTACATATTGGGCTGCGAATCACAGGCCAGCAGTTTGAACCCAGAAGTCATTCTGTGAGAGAAAGGCTTTCTATTGCCATAAGAATTTATAGTCTTCAAAACTTAAAAGAATTTATAGTCTTCAAAACTTAAAGGGGGCTGTTCTATTCTGTCCTACAAGATCACTTTGGGTCCGAATCAACTCAATGACCATTAATTTGTTTGATATCATTGGTAGTTCAGTGGTAGATTTCTCAACTTCCATTTGGTAGAAACATTTGAATTTCTGGCACCTCAACACACACACTAACACCCTGTCAATGAAAACTTCTATGCTGTTACAATGATGACCAGGTTTCAGCCGAACTTCCTGGTGTGGTAGTCTGTAAGAAAAGACCTGGGAATCTACTGCCCCAAATCATCAATGAAGAGCCTAAGGACCACCAAGATCCAATGCACACTGATCATGAGAGTGTCACAGGACCCAGCAAGATTGTTTTCTAGTGTGTTTAGAGTTGCCTTGTGTGCTTTAGTGTGCTTTAGAGTTGAATCAGTTGGCGAGTCAAAAGCAGCTAACAATAATAAATCTTATTTTACAAAGATTGTGTAGGATTAAAATATACATGAGTATTTTATATGTAGTGTGCTTATTATATTAGTTTCAATATAATAATTAGACATCTATTGTATTCCATTATTAGTGTTATTATTATTTAGAAATAAAGGAAAATACATTCTCATATCTGGATTTTCAGTTTATTACCCATGTATTTTTCTGGCTTGGGGCACTATTCATAAAACAGAAATATATGGTGCCAGATATTGTCTGCTGCCAGGTAAGTCAGGCTTTATCCTTAAGATTTCAGAAAAGGAAAATTTTGTGGAGAGCTCAATTCTTTGTATTATTTATTGATATAAATGCTACCCTCTTGTATGCACCAACTGGTTTAGGTATCAAGTTTATTTCTATAAATGAACTTGATAAATAATTGAATATTAAACTGCCCCTGCCATTCTGTCCTTGGTCTCCAGAGGCATTAAGAATTCATGCCTTTTTGACCCACAAGGTTCTACTTCTATTCTAACAGCTCTGTGTGGCATCTGAGAGAATTGTCGCTCAAGCTGAATTGTATAGTGTTCTTCTGATGTGCAAAATGTTGACCTGTGGGAAGCCTCTGGACTCATTTTCATTAGTGATCTAAACACATTTAGAGAGTGGGGTAGGAGGTGGGCCGCCGATTATTTGTCTCACAGCACAGCAAAGCCACCTTTATTGTCATTGCCCATCGGCTTAGAAAAAATCAGCCCCCTAAGTGTGTTGCTTGTTCTGCATTTTGATGGGCCGATTTGTGCTGCTATCTGATTCCTGGCAATCATCTTCTAGAACCAGTTTTCTACCAATAAATTGGGTGGAATGGAGATGCTAGGAGTCCAGTTCACTCTCTGCCTGAGTCCTCTTGCCTAACACTCTGCTCAGATTGTGCATCTTCACTTACATGCTCTTGGGTTGTGTGCAGGGCAAGAATGTCAAGTAAGGCACAACCTTGTTTTCAGTAATTTATCTGATTGCTTTTCTTCCTGTTAGTGTTCAGGAATCATTGGGCTTTTTCTTAGAAATATGTGTTAGGACGTAGCTGGACAATGATCCCTAAACAGATGCGTTGCAGGGGGACAGTCTATTATCGTTTGAATGGAAGGCATAAACATAGGTATATTGCAGCCCAAATTTAAACTACTAGAAAAGATTAATTGTGGGTGAGGTGAGCACAGCAAATGTTTGAGGAGTGCAAAATGTTTCCCAGGACATCAAAAAGGCCAGGGAGACAAAGCAACACTACTGCCACCCAGAAGAGTTGGAATTGTTTCACACTCTTCACAAAGAAGAAAAGTGCTATTTCCTTCTTTTTCATTCCACAGACCACCTCAATTTTCTTTCTGAAGGTGTTTCTGTCCTTGCCAATAAACATATAATTTTTAAAATTATTTTTGGAAAACACAAATTAGTATATGGAACAAAAGTGCCCAACGTCAATTTGAACATCAAGCAGATTCATTTCCAAATGGTGCCTGGTGTTGTCAATCTGACTTTATTCTTCATCATGGGAGTTTAGCAAGTGATTCACGGGGGATCTGCCAATAAATTGTTCTCTTAGGATCTGAGGAGAGGGTCACTGCTCCTGGACTTCCTGCTGGTGTCTGCTCTTCTCTGTCTCGCTACATTCTTTAGTATAGACATCACAATCTAAAGAAAGCCAAAACCTCATCACTGGATGAAGAAATCAGCAGTGTTATGATAAATGGAGAAAATATGGAAGTTGCAAAGTATTCCATTTTACTTGGATTCTCTTAATCAATGCCCATGGAAACAGCAGTCAAGAAATCAAGAGATGATAAATTTGCAGTAAAAGATCTCTTTCTTGTACTGAAAAGCAAAGGTATCATTTGGGAAAGCAGGTTTACTGCCCCAAAGCCGTTATATGTTCAATAGATTCATATGTATGAAAAGGCTGAATTAAGGAAGATGAAGAGTTTATGCCTTTGAATGAAGGTGTTGTTGAAGACTATTAAATACACTTGGAATGCCAAAGGAAGGAAGAAATCCATCTTGGAAGAAATTAAAATCAGAATGCTCGTAAGAAGTGAAGGTGGCACTATTTTGTCTCCAATACTTAGAACACACCATCAGGAGGAGACACTGGGTGCTCAAGCAGAGGATCAGTGAAAAGAGGAAGACTTCAATAGAATGCACTGGTCTCATAGTTACAACAGAGTAATTATTTCAGAACGACACAGGTCTGGGCAGTATTTCTTTTAGTTTTGCATAGGGTTTCTCTGAGTCAGATCTGGCCAAATAGCCCCTAACAACAACAACCTGGCTCTATCTAACATGCATCTATAGCTATCCTTTTCTCACACAGATAGACACACACACACACACACACACACACACACACACACACACGAGGAAGAAAGCGAAATTTTATTTTCAAAGTAATCATGCACTCTTGATGTACCTGAAGGTTCACCTTAGCGAGGATGGCAGATTCGTCAATCTCCGTCCACAAAGATTTTGATTCAAACAGAGGCAGAAAGCTAGAATCTTCTCTTTGATGTGGCACTCTAGGGAATTCAGGATCAGTCATTTTGAGGCCATACTTGTA
This sequence comes from Echinops telfairi, assembly GCF_000313985.2. Classification (NCBI taxonomy): domain Eukaryota; kingdom Metazoa; phylum Chordata; class Mammalia; order Afrosoricida; family Tenrecidae; genus Echinops; species Echinops telfairi. Next base: position 27,949,287 of record NW_022111300.1, on the reverse strand, counting down.
GGAACACAATGGTAGGAGGAGATGGCAGCCTCCAGTTTGTCATTTTTATACTCTGCTTAATTTTTCTCAAGCATGGCAAAAGGTTATTTATATTTTTATTATTATATTTAATGTTCAAGGAAATCCTGTGAGTCGGGAATAATTATTAACTTTATTTCTCAGACCAAAGCACATGCACATGCACATGCACACACAGAAGCCCACATTCAAACCTAAGGTAGCGCATATTTAAGTACTTGCCCAAGGTTATAATATCAGAGCACAGCTGATCTGGGCTGAAAACTCATGTCTCTCTGATTTAAAATCCACCTCTTTCTACCACATCATGTTGCCTCCCCAGGTAAGACATTTCCAAGATGCTTGCCAAGGAAGCTGGCAACTGCTCCTGTTGGCATTCCCCCTCTCTCCTGTATGTATCCGTCTGTGCCTCCATAAGAGCTAAATACCCATATTCTTTGGGCTTTGTCCCAAATAACCTGGGCAAGGCCAAAGAAAATTGAAAATACATTATATGCTCTTCAGAAATATGGAATTCATTGGCAAGGACAGGTGTCACACATAACAATATTCACAAAGAAAAAATGACAAATGTGATTATGACTTGGGACTCACTTGGTTTTGAGATAAATAGTGCCCTTCTCATTTCACTTAAAATTGATGGCGATGTTACTAAGCCGTCTTCCGTACTAATAATGGCATGTGTCAAGGTCAACAGCACAAGTTAATGACATTGATTTTAACAGCAAATCCTTTACATTTTTGTATTTCCTAAACTCTATCAGTCATATTAATTTTTAAGTATTCTTTTAAAAATTATATATTTGATGAACATTTATGGAATAAAATTGTAACACACTTAAAATAAACCTCATGCTAAGGAAACTGCTATCACCTAGTTGGAATGAACTTTTAAAATTAGACCCCTCTCTGATTTCAGATATAGGAAATGATCCACAGGTAACAAATGCAAGTCATGTCAAGAAACCAAATCCAAGAAGCTGGGTCGTTAGGTATCTCAGAACACTAAGCACTCAAAGTAGTAAAATAATTTTACTAGTATATAGTGCCAACAGGCACTATAAAATAACTATAAACACAATGTAAAGTTAGAGCTACAATCTGAAGAAAGCAAAATACCAAGGTGCTCATATTGAAAATGGCAATATAACCCAAAGCATTCATGAGAATGTATCCACACTAGCCTTTACCATGTGCTATATGCTTTCAAAGTATAGATGGGTCAAAACATACATCATGGGAGCAAGATGCTGACCAGTGTGAATAAATTAGAACTGAGTTCCTTGTATAACTCCCAAGGGTCTAGATTTCCCCATTATTTTGGGATAATATTTTGTGGGTCCTGAATATACTAGTGATCTGCCCTATCCCCTCACTTTATGAATAAAGGATTTATTCCTCACTTACAGAAGACAGCATTCATTTATCAGCCTTATTTGTGATCCTTCTCAGCTGATGAGACTCACCTTAGCAATAGACCCATGCACCCTTTCAAGACTGTTCCACATCTATTGACTGACCGAAAACTTACTGCCATGGCATTGATTCTGATTTGTATGACCCTACACTGGGTGTCAGAGGCTGCACATCTTTAAAGGAACAGAGTCATCTTTTTCCCATGGAGCAGCTGGTGGGTTTGAACAACAGACCCTCTAGTGAGCAGCTCAATTCTTACCCAACACAACCACTACAGTGTTATAAATGTTTGGTCTCTTACTCCAAGTCTGGACAGAGCTTTCGAGCTATCCCATATCTAGAAATCTTTATAGCATCAGCTGATCCTGTGGTTCCGAAGATCCTGCTTGAAACCTTCTGCCCGATTCTGCTTGCTTCTCTTCTAGGACGCTAAGTCCGGGAATATGCCTTAACAAACACCTTCCTAGGCAATTCTTGTTCCAGAGAAGTCTGCCTAAAACTGTAACAAGTTGAAAGGGCTAGCTTGCCCTTTCGCTTTTATATTAGGTGCTGGGAATGGAGCATAGGAAGGAAGGAAAGAAAGACAAAGGAAATTAACTATGAAAAATGGATATTGCACTGTGTATATTATGATCTAAGATTACACTACCTTTTCCATGAGTAAAAATCAAAGCCAATAAATGAATATTAAAATTGTTTAAGGATCAGTGAAGCCCTTGGGCCCAAGTGGATACAAGTAAGAAACTGCCATTTCATGAAACTTTCATATATTAGGGCATAGGGAATATTCAAAGAATCAACAACTTCATTGAAGAAAAACTCACAATAAAAAATTTCGATATTAAATAATGGAACAAAACATTCACCTTATATAAATTTTTCTGAGCCAGAAAACAGATATGGTAAATACGATATGGTAAATATGGTAAGTTTTGTGTCAACTTCGTTGGGCCAAGATTCTCAGTAGTTTGGACATTGATGTCAATAATTTCCCATGACGTGACCTGTCACAATGTAATCAGCTCCACAGTGGGATCTGCTGTGAACTATCAAGCAGCTCTAGAATGATAAGAGTCGTTTGCAACTCCCTTACTCAGGTGGTCACCTGATTCAATTAAATGAACACTGTGGCCTGTGGGTGTGACTTACTTCTACCATAAATAGACACGGGGAAATTGTATTTACTTTTTTGCTAGGTCTGGATACTACCTATGGCTCATTGACGTCTGGTTCTTTGGACTTGAGCCAATGACCTGTCATATTACCTGCTCATCATGAGAGCCATCAGCAAACTGCCCTCTGACCTGACGCCTGATCTACTAACATCATATTTATTCGCTTTTCCAGAAAATATCCTGACTTACTAAATTTGGACTCATCTGCATCTATGGTCTGATATCAGCTTATGATCTCCCTGCTGATTTGGAGCTCATCGTGCCTGACAGTTACAGGAGGTAAAAGAAGCTTTTTCATCTAACACAGGGCACTTGGAAGTGACTTCTGCAACTATGTGAACAATTTTTTTGATCTCTCTCTCTCTCTCTCTCTCTCTCCCTCCCCTCCTAGCTCCCTCTTTTCCTCCTCGTCCTATTCCTTCTTTTTCTTTCTTCATGAGATTGATTCTCTAGAGAACCCACCCTAACCCAGTAAAGAAATAGCCCCATGAATCTGTGTTCCCAGAAATTGTTAACCATAAAGTACTAGCCTCCTCCAGCATGTTTATAGATAAGACCCAACTCTTCCTCAATACAAATTCTACCTATTAAAATAGCCTGACTAAAACGATCCTTGATCATTTGGTTCATTTTGCCCTTCACAACACTGACGACCTAATTAGAGTGAGACTGCAGATTTCCATTGATTCAGTCCAAGTAAGAAAGTTTCTTGAAACCTTTCTAACTCAAATCTTCAGTGGGGTCCCGCAGGGACACAATAGTGAGCTCAAATCTGTGGAGACCCAGGGACCCAATAGTGAACGCTGGTCCTGTGTTCCTGGATTTTTGTTTGTTTGGGGGTTTTTTGGTAGCAAGATTATGAATAGGCTTTGGCTCCTTGCAACTACTGACTTGATTTCTGGTGTCAACGACTTTAGGTTTCATTTTCTGACCACTGGGCGACTCTATAAAAGAATTAATGGTTTAGAAACATCTTGTATGGGTTAGAAGAAAGACAACAGAGTATCTGATTTGTGATCGTTTCTATTTGTCTAAATTGAGCTCAACTCAATTGAGAATTTCATACTCTCCAAAAAGTGGATATCTGAACAAATGAGCATTTTAATTTCGCTTGATGTGTGAACTATGGCTGCAATTTTAGAATCGAAGTTACAAGCAGTCTCTGTCTGTCTGTTTATATGCAATTCAGAAAGCTCTTTGTGCCTCACTATGCGAGTGTATTATACTCTGAAGGTATTCCCAAATTAGATCATAAAATCTCTTAAAGAGGTTCAATTCTAATTGGCTTAGAGATAAATAAGCTCTGGTATAAATTGAATATCTCTAACATTCCCAGGAAATAGAGAGAGTAAACCTCTAATACTTTCAATAAAATATAAAAAACCTATTCTTTTTTTTTTTTTGGTTGTGAGAAGTATTTCTTTTCTTTTTTAAAAAAATTGTTTTATTAGGGGCTCATACAACTCTTATCACAATCCATACATACATCAATTGTGTAAAGCACATTTGTACATTCATTGCCCT
>NW_022111300.1:27923659-27944293 GCF_000313985.2 Echinops telfairi | reverse complement strand
AATAGAATTTTATTTGTAGTGGTAAAAGCTGGCTAATACTTGTGGAATTATTTATAAGGCATTCACAAAGAGTTTGTATAGTGTCACAATTATATAACCTTAAAACTATAGTTAGATTTTTCTCTGTGTTAAAATGAGAACATTTTCTTGGTTACTCATGTGCTATTATTTTTCGTAAGCAGTCACTGTGCAATCAAGTGGTGCCCTTGGATACTTCATGTGTATTAGAGTAAAAACCTATGTGCTTCATAAGATTTTCAGTGAAGAACATTTTGAAAGTATATTATCCAGCCTTTCTTCCTATGATTGGACCCAAAGTACAACATTTCAGTTACCAGAGAGAAATTTCTGGGTTAGCCCTACCAAGAACTCCCAGTTTTTATTTAGGTTGTAAAGGATTATACTTTACACATAATTTGCCTTGATAATGAAGAGTCTGTGTATCATAAGAATGATCTCCTAAAATATGTAGTTATTATTGTACATTTTATACCTTATGAAAATATAGATTTTTCATTTGGGAAATAGCTAAGGTTCTTTGCAAATATTAACTCCTATTTTTACTTTTTAAAGTTGTAAAATTTCTTAGCAAATTCATGACTTTTACTATTTTGATCATGTGTTCAAATTTCTTGATTACCTTTCATATTTTGTCTTCATAACATTAAATTCTAAATTATATTGTTTGCATCTAAAATGACTATTATGATTTTCCAAAGGGATCTGAGGGGGGAATAAAAGTTTGTTCTTCTCCTTAACAAAAAACAACACAAAAATATCAGAAGTTTATGGTGACTGTTTATTTATTTATTGTTTTAAGATTTCATAGAGTGAATTTTATAGATTTTTTTCTAGGACACTGGGTAATCCAGGAGGCTTATTCTAAAGATATTTTCAGAAAACTGAACATTGCATTGGTGAGAAAAAGGCCAGGAAAATATGCCAAGATATTATTTTCCAAGGCCATCCACTTGATTATTTTGGGGGCACAGCAAGAACTGTCCTATAAGAAATTCATTAGGATACTTTAACTTATTCATCAGTTCTTTACCCATCAGACATCCTTTTGTTCCCCAAACTCAAAGGACATTTAAAAGAAACACATTTGATTCTCTTGAAAATGTCAAAACTGCTAGTGTGAACTGATACAAATTGAAGAGTACAGAATTCTTCAAAAGATGGTTCACTCACTGTCCATTTGATCCCAACTAAAAGGAATCCAGAACTGCTTGTTGGCTTTTTTAAAAAAGGATAAGAAACCTCCTCTTTCTCCACTAGGGCAGTTGGTGGGTTTGAACTGCTGACCTTTCACTTAGGCCAATGCATCCACTACTACACCACGAGGCCTAGGGGAAGTAGATGGGAGATCCATTTAGAAACAATAATTTGACATTTGGTTATTTTTAAATAAAGGATTCTATGAATTTGTAATAGTACCTTTTACTTATCCTAATACAAAACAATAATTAGACTTAATATGTTACTATTGATCGATTTTATTGAAAGATTTGTCAAATCAGGAGATGTTTATGACTCCCAACATTAAATTTATGTGAACAAGTGGTTCTTAATATAAATATTTCAGAACTTGTAAGCTGTTTGCCAGGTTCCTAGAGATTTCTCTCAGTGTTACCAGGCTTTAACTTTTCCATCTTGAAATTCTGTTAGAATTTATGCTGACTTGACAAACTTTGGCACCTTAGAATTTAGGCTGTCTTTCAAGATACCTGCGCTAGGAATGAGAACACCCAACCCGAAGCAGAAAGAACAAGTTTGAGATTGCTCCAGAAAATCACCTCTCCTGAAACTTAAATATAAAACACCCCTTTTCCTGTTACTCAAGGCAGCAGATGTTGTCAGACAAGATCCACTCCATCTCCTTGGATACTTGTACTCAAAAAAATACCTTTTCTTTCTCTTATGCTCAATGTCGTGAATTGGCTTACTTAATACAGACTACCTGAATCACCTGTACTTCTTGAACTATCTCAATATCCATGTTATGTTAGTATTTACCATAGTCAGGTAGTGCTTCTTCTGACATTAGACAATATTTGTACGAGTTATCAGCCATAATTTCGGTTATTTTATAAAATGTTAATTGTACCACATGCTTATTCTTTAATGTGGTTCTACTATCTTCTATGCTAGGGGTTTTCAATTGTAGATTGATACCTGTTACCTATGTAATTTTATTAATATGTAGCTGGTATGAGACATAGTACTTGGTTTAGGCTATGTATATGATAACTGAAGAGAACCCTTAAAATTTTGAAGCATTCAGGTTGGTGATTTGTTTTCTATAACAACCATTCAATGCTTAAAAATTGCACTCACTGCCACAAGTGTTCGGACTCACAGTGATACTCCCAGGAGAAGTTTGAACTACCTCTGAGTTTCTGAGACTGCAACCCTTTACCAGAGTTGAACCAGTCTTTCTCCCATGGAGTGGCTGGGGATTTTGAACTGCTGATCTTGAGGATTGCACCCAAACTCGTAATCACTCTTCCACTAGGAGTCCTTCAGTATGTGAATGTAAGTAAGTACTGAACAGACCACGTGTTAGCTGGCAAAAATACTCAGACAGGAGGGAGGAGACAAGATAGCATGCCAAGCATGCATACCCATTGCATCTTGAATATTCATGGAGGTCCCAGTGACTAAGTGAAGTTGAATCTCAGAACATTATTTTGCAACCTCCTGGAGTGGGAAGATTATTCATGTAGACCACTACTTGCCATGGTCCTGGAGACCACGAAACTCTTACGCTGGGATCTCTCCCCCAGATGTTGCTTGATACGTCTCATTGTTTTGTTTCACAGCCCCACATCCCCACCCCCACCCACTTTTTGAAGCAGAAATTCTCATCATTCTCCAGTGGGTGACAGGTGGGTTTAAACAACTGACTCTGGGGAAAGCAGTACAGTGACTGATCTAAATCCCCAAGTCAAACTCACTGCTATCTGCTCGATTTTGACTCATAGTGAGCCTTTAAAGTGTCTCTGAGGTTGCAAATGGATAAGAGGACACATAGCCTAATGTTTCTTCCAAACAGTGGTCAGTGTGTTACGCTTTACTTGGTGAGTCTTTCTACCACCTATGGAGCCCATCCAAGGGATGAGAGGAAATGTTCCTCTCAGAGAAGGAGAAGTGGCAAGTTAGCAATGGGAGTTATCCTTGCATTTAGAAGATCATGTTATGTAAATGTTTTATTAATGCACAGATGTTTAGGACTTACTGAATCTCTTTACTTGATGTTCTTATAATTTCTTGGTATATTATTACTGTATGATTGGTATATTAACGATTCATTTTATCTAACGTTTAGTTTATGCTACAGCTGAATTTTTTCTCCATAAATAAGTTTACTCATTTTTGTGAGTTATATTATTACCTCTTATAAAAACACATTTAATCATTACATGCATATTTTGCTTAGGATTTTGCATAGACTATTATTTTGTTTTGCATGTCACAAGGGAGGGGACAAAATAGCAAATATCTGTGTTAATTATATATTCTCATAATGAATTCTCATCAGAGCCCAAACTTTAAAAAGATATAAATTTTGTTAAGGTGCTAACCTAAGGGCTCTTATAATAAATTATAGGTTAGAATGTAGACTTTGCAGTTAGCAGCCCAATACATAGCCCATGTGCCACCAGGACTCCACTTAGATGTAAACCAGTCTTTAACATGGCATCTGTTATTTAGAGTGATAGCTTGGCTTTACAGAGAACCTTTGCAGCAGATTTGTCCAAAGGATTTATTGGCTGTTGTTTGCATGGATTTGATTATAGATCCAAGTAAAATGAAATCTTTGACAACTTTTGACTTTTCCTATTTGTTGTGATGTTGCTTGCTGGTGCGTTTGTGAAGTTTTTTGTTTTCTTTATGTTGTGGTTTAATTCATGCCGAAGGTTGTAGTCTTTGATCCTCATCAGCAAGCGCTTCAACTTCACTTTCCTTTCAAGAGGCAAGGCTGCATCATCACCACATCATGGATTGACAATGAGTCTTCTTCAATCCTGATGCCATGTTCTTCACAGAACTCAGCTGAGTGCATTACTTGTTCCTTATATAGATTGATTAAGTATGATGAAAGGATACAAACTGGAAACACACCTTTCTGAATTTCAAACAATATCAGAATCAGTGAACCATAGGTAGACATCTTTCTGGTATTAACTACTTTCCGTCAAAATCAATGTGAAATCAGTAAATTGAAATTAGAATAGTCTACCATTTCACTCTGAGTAGAATGTTATAACACAAAAGATAGGCAAGAGCATATGTTGGTAAAGATGTGGAGAAATTGGAGCCCTCATACATTTCTAATAGAAATGCATAATCATACAGCCACTTTGGGAAATGATTTATGAGTTGCTTCAAAGGTTAAACATCAATTTACCTTATGCACCTGAAATTCTACCCCTAAGTAAGGACTCAAAGGAGATGGAAATTTGTGTCCTCAAAAGGCTTTTTATACAAATATATAACAGCATTATTAATAATTGCAAAAAGCTGGTAATAATATTCTCAACTAAAGATAAATAGGTAACAAATTCCAGTATCTCCATAGGATATCATTTTATTATCAATACAAAGATGATATATGCTACAACTGAATGGACCTCAAAAACACTAGACCTGGGATACGTAAACCTTTAGGTGTTTGTTGTTGTTGCTGTTTCAGTTGCAGCTGTTAGATGCTGTCAAGTCAGTTCTGGACAATAGAATGAAACACTGCCCGGCCCTGCACTAGCCTCCTGGTTGTTATGTTGGAGCCCATGGTTTCAGCCACCATGTCAGTCCAGTCAGTCCATCTTGTTGAAGGACCTGCTTTTTCTCACTGTACCTTGTTGGCACTGAGCCTGATGTCCTTTCCCAGGGACTGGCTTTGGCTTCTTAGGCTGAAGTATGTCTTTTGAAACCTTTCAACTTTGACTTTTCTGGGTGAAAGCAAATATGGATATTATTCAAATGAGTTGATGATTGTAGCCAATGAATTTTTTTGATCTTTGATAAATCTATACATAATCTTTGTTGACCTAATAAACCTCTACAATTGGCTGCTTAGATAACAATTTAATGAATCATGTGTAAAAGGGTTAATATATTTTGCTAAATATGTACACACTTAGAATACTTAAAATTATTATTGCAAAATTTGTTAACTTGCTTTTTTATTCATATTAATCCTTTGTGGTGTTTATTTACCTTTAAATATTTCTCTCTAAAAATGATAGTCCATTAATTCATCCCTGTTTGCACATGTTTTAAGCTTTTTTTATTTAAATATTTGAATATGCAGAACACTAAAATAAAAATTTTGATGGAGAGTTCAGTACCCATGATGGTTATTTATTGTTATTCATATTGATTGAATACCATTTATATATTTGCCTTTGACATTTCTTTAAATTGGGAAAAGTCATTAGTGGGATTTCTCTCTGTGTTGATTTATATCGCTTGTTTATGCTTGGTTCAAAGATACTGACTTCATTTCTCATGTAGGATACCCACAGCCCATTAAGTTTAACAGTCTGTTTTCAAATTTTTTGTGTCTGAATCATTTTTTTTCATTTTTTAAATTACTTATTTGGTAAATGTTCATACTGCTTACTAGTCTTTAAAAGAGAAAGACAAATGTTCAGCAACATACATGAATTAACTTCTGTAGATCTCAGCAGTTGTTTTCCCCACAGAGCCCACTCGGAGTCATGCAAGGGGAATGGCATTTGAAGCAGATTTGGAGCAATTTTCCTTGCTGTACTTCTCATCCCTCTCTAATAGGAAGCAAAAATACAAAACTAAACAAACATTAAAACCAAATAAATGCAAATCATGAGACTGTGTGCAGGTGGTCAACAGGAAGTATTTAAAATTTTATAGAACAGACCCAAGCTTGTTTAGTGCCATTGTGGGCTAATTGGGATAAACTGTTGCTACTCATGCTATTCCATTAGGTTGGATTTGAAGTTATTACTGCAAGAGATTAGGACAGAGTATACTAAAAACCAGCCAAATTTCATCAAGGTTGTTTATTTTCACTTCTCTGTTTAAATTGGGAATGTACATGTAAATAAAATAGCTGACTGCCTATGAGATTTTACATTGGTTTTAAATTGTTCTCATTTGCTGAGAGTACTTAGTAGCCTGGGTAGCCCAGTCTTTGTGATTTAGTCCTCTGCCCTCGTAATATTTGATTCGCATTAGAGGGCATTCTTCCTGCTCTTCCATTTAAATTGTAGACTAGAATTCTGTCTTCTGTTCACGTGGTAAATGATCTTTTACATATGGAGTCAGCTTAACTGGTAGTTGTTCTTATAGAAGAGTAAATACAACTAAAAATAATAAATAATACATACTAAACTGGAAAAGTGTCGTGGATTCTGGAAAATCCATGAATCTGTGTATTGAATGGATTTTGAAAGGGTATTTGATGTACATTTACAACATTTGGAGGGGAATCCCCAGGATAGAGAATTTTTCTTTCCCTGAAGTGATGTGTAAGTAAGACAGGAGAAGAGGCTTCAGTAAAGATGGTGAGGAAGGCTATGGAGAATGATCCCAGCACACACACACACACACACACACACACACACACACTACTCCATAACATATCACTGCATTTAAGTATGTGAACTCTTGATTTGCACTAGATTTTCATGTGAATTTACCTGCGTTGCAGGCCTTTCACCTGGATTCCAATCTCTTTGTATCAGCCAATCTCTACCCTGCATTTGATCATTAAAGTTAAAGTCCATGAGTACACTGAGAGAGATATTCTCTATCTTAAGTCTGAAGTCTACACTGCCATTGTCGGCTATTTCTGGACTTCAAATACAAGTCCAGATTCATTTGCTTCTGGCTAACCATGAAGTCTGAGTAATGAGCACAGATTTATGCAGATTGGGAGTGAAGATACTGAGTTTTCCACGTTGGTGAAGGAAACAATCAGGCGCTTTCATGGGTAGTGGGGTGAATACTTACTGCTGATCTCTGTGGCCCTCAGCTTCTAGCCCAAACCCATCACATTATGTAAACACCATTGTTCATTATAAAATAGTCCAGTACAGCTGCAGTACAGCTCTGTAGTGTTTGACTCCGTGACCTCTTCTAAAAGTGACTCTTAGGGGTTGACATCATACTGTGTATGGAGAAAGAACATTTCCTTTATTTGTTAAACTAATTTATGTCATTAACCTCTATTCATAACCCTTTGATCTCCTTCTTCCATAGGTTTCAGACTAAGGGGAAAAATAGTTGACCTATTGTCTCTACCATTCTAATAGGAATCCCCACAGTGCAGCCTTCATTTAAGTGGTTTTTTTTCTTCTAGTTGGCCACAAGCTATTCTGCACAAAGCCTTGACTTGTTGTCATATCCACTACGGACCCACTCAAACACCCTATACAGTCCAGCCACCTGGTAAGTTCATTCTATAGTTTTTCTCAAAATTAAACTGAGCAAACATTTGAAGTTCGAGTTACATTTTCTGTTCTTGATTGAGTTTTCTGATTGAATACCCTGTAATAAAACAGAAGGATAGCATTTTCCCAAAGTGATGTAAACAAAGTTACCTTTGTCAGCCAAATTCCCAGGAAAATGTGGCACCATTTGAGAAAGGAGAATGTGCTGGAGCCAGGGCAGGCAGGTTGAACCATGTTCACTTGAAGGTGAGTCGATTGCAGGCGATGGATTCACTTGCAGTAACCACTGGGTGCAGTACCTTCTCTGCATAGTGAAGATTCCTCTGGAAGGACATGAGACGGATGAAAAGGAACTTCTTCAAAATACCCGGTAGTCACTGATGATGAAGAGTAGTTGATGACTGTCTGCTGGATTGATGAACGTTGAGTATTTGTAAACCACAGGTACTCTACTTTGGGGAAATAGACTAAAATAAACTAGTACGGCATGCTAAGCCTTGAGCTGCAAACCCAGAGTTCTGCCATTGGAACTCACTAGCCATTCTCTGGGAGAAAGATGATACATTCAGCTTTCACAAAGATTCATCACTTTAGACATCCAAGGGAGACATTCTATTCTATCCCACAGGGACATTGTGAGTTAGGATTGTGAAGGAGTAGATTTGGTTTTCTGGTTTGGGAAGAAAACTGGATTCTCAAATATTAGTATCACCTAGGAACTTGCAGCTGATGTTAGCTGCCATTAAGTAAACTCAGACTCAAATAACCCCATGTGTTACAAAACAGAAATGCTCCAAGTAGTTTTCTTGGCTCTAGTACTAATGGAAGCAGATTATGAAAATGTTTCTTGTATGATAATTCTAAGCATTAGGCAAGTGTATTGAGCATAGAGCATTCATGTCATTTAGGCATGCACAGTCTGAGTCCTTATCAGGGTCTCCACCACTTGTCTGTGAATTTGACATACTGCAGTGGCTTGTGTATTGCTTTGATGCTGGAATCTTTGCCACTGGTGTTTCAAATGCCAGCAGGGTCATTTCAGTGGAGCTTCCAGACTAAGAACAGACAACAAAGAAGGAATAGAATCCCCACTCTAGAGGATGGAAACCTAATGCATAACTTAGAGCTATTGTCAGATACGGAAGGCCTCCTGAGTGGAAGCAAAATATTCTGAGAGAGAGCACTGGAGACTGCGCCCCTTGGGATGGGGGGTGGGGCAGGGGGAAGTGGGCATCTGAAAGGTGACTGAGGAAGAGCAGATTTTTCAGAATGAAGTCGACCGACCGTGGTGCTAGGACTTAGGTGTAGCCTGAGGAAGTGGAGACTTCCAGATCTTCGTTTGCTGATGGGGTAGGACTCAAGGTAAAGAAAACAGCTGCAAAATTCTACTAATGAGTGGGACTTGGAATGTTAGAAGTATGAATCCAGGAACATTAGAAGTGGTAAAATATGAAATGGAATGCATTCATATCAATATCCTAGGCATTGGTTAGCCGAAATGGACTAGTTATTTTCAATCAGAAAATCATATCATATAATCATATGCCAGGATTAGCACAATCAAGAGGAATGGCATGACATTCATTGTCAAAAAAGGAAGTTGCAAAATCAATCGTGAAGTAAAATGTTCCAGGTGATAAGATTATATCTATCCTCCCTCAAGGAAATCTACTCATTACAATAAATACTCAAATGTATACACCAAGCACAAAAGCCCTCTCACTCACTGCCATGGTGTCGGGTTCAATTCAGAGTGATGCCTTCTCATGACATCCCGTGAGTTCCCTAGACCCTACATGTTTATGAATGTGGAAAGTCCCATCTTTCTTCTCCCAAGTTGGTGATTTGCAAATGGTGAACCTTGCCAGTCTAAGCTGACATAATCACAAGGCCAACAGGGCTCATCAGAAAAGGTAATGATGAAGAAATGGATGAATTCTACCTACAACTTCATTAGGAATTGATTAAACATGCAATCAAGATGCATTGATAATTCCTGGCAATTGGAATGTAAAAGTTAGAAACAAAGATAAAAGATCAGCATTTGTAGAATATAGACTTGACGGTAGAAATGGAGCTGGAGATTGCATGACAGAATTTTTCAAAAGCAATAATTGGTTCATAGCAAATACCTTTTTCCATCAACACAAAATGCGACTATCCATATGGACTTCCCCAGATGGAATGCACAGAAATAAAATTGACTACATCTGTTGGTCGATCAATACCAGCAGCTAAAACTAGACCAGGGCTGATTGTGAAACAAAGCATCAATTTTTCTTAAGTAAGTTCAGGAATAAGCTGAAGGAAATTAAAACAAGTTCATGAGATCCAAAATACTGAGCCTGTCCCACTTTAATTTCCAGAACGTCTTAAGAACAGATTTGGCACACTGAACACTAGTGACAGAAGACCTGATGAGTTGTGGGAGGACATCAAGAACATCATTCATGAAGGCAGCAAAAGGCAACTAAAAAGACAGGAAAGAAAGGAAAAATCAAAGTGGATGTCTGAGGAGAACTCTGAAACTTGCACTTAATTCAAAATTGTGCTTAATAGTAAAAGCAAATGAGAAAAATGAGAAAATAAAAAAGCCACATAGAAAATTTCAAAGGGCAGCTCAATAGGACAAAGCCAAATATAATAATGAAATGCACACCGACTTAGAATTCAAAAAACAGCAGGGAAGAACATGCTAAACATATCTGAAGTAGAAAGAACACAAGAAAAAATTCAAGCCTCAAGTTACAATAGTGAAATATTCTGTGTGCAAAATAATGAATTATGCAGGATATATTTGTTTCAAAAAAGGATGAAAATAATACAGAGTTACTGTACCCAAAATAACTAGTTAACATTCCACCATTTCAAGAGGTAGCATAGGAGCAAAAAAACAGTGGAAGAACCGAGGGAAGAACTTCAAACTGCAAAGAACAGAAACACGGTTCCAGGAATTGATGGACTTCAAGTGAAATATTTCAACAAGATGATGAATCATTGGAAGCACTCACTCTTGAATGTCAGGAAATTTGGAAGACAGCTGCTTGGATAACTGACTGGAAGAAATCATAGTTAGACCCCAATCAAAGTAACCCAACAGCATGCTCAAATTATAGAACAATATCACTGATAACACATGCAAGTAAAATTTTACCGAAGATTATTTAACAACAGTTTCATCAATACCTTAATAGGTAATCATGAGCAGTTCAGGCCACAATCAGAAGAATACATGAAACAAGGGATAACATTACTGATGAGAGACAAATCTTGGATGAAAGCAGAGAATAACAGAATGATATTTACTCATGTTTTATTAACTAAGTCAAGACACTAAACAGTGTGGATAATAACAAACTATGGTTAGCCCTGAGAAGAATGGTAATTTTCAGAACATTTCCTTGTGGCTTATGTGGAACAAGTACATGGATCAAGAGGCAGTCATGTTTGATAAAGAAGAGGGGAAGCAAAATAAAAACAGGCATTGAAGGGGAAATGTGGACACCGTGGCTGCAGCCATGAGCTCCAGCACCGGACCAATGTTGAGGGCACAGGACCAGCAGTTTTCCTTCTGTTTTGCACAGAGTGTCTCAGGGTCGAAGGGACTGAAGAACCCCCAGTGCCTATTGCCACAAAAAACCTGGAACACTTATTTACTGCCATATTTAGGAAACTAATTTCTTGTTTGAAAACTAAACAATAACAGGAGCAACAACAACCTAAAAACAGTGGGTCTTAGATCCAAACATAACTCAGTTTCTAAATCTTAGCTATCTTTAAATAACTCCCCTCTGCTGTGTACTTGATAAAGGCTTTAAACACACATCAATCATACTTCCAGATTTCCAGGAGTCAATCTTTGATAGGTCGGAGATTAACGGTTATTTGGTATGTGTGTGTGTGCATGTGTTAATGAGAAAGTTGAAGTTTATTGTAAGAATATATTGAATACATCATTGCCTATACTGCTGTCTTTGGAAGCTCAGCTCTTAACCAATTTGGATTTTTTTGAAGTTACATTTCTACCCATACCCATTTTTAGTTAGCCTGGCTGGTCACCAGGTATTAGGCTTCAAGGCTCAGAGAGATGCTTTTCACTTCCTCTGGGGTTCTATAAGCCATCTGGCACTGCTGAACTAAGAAGACGGGATCTATCAACCACCTTTAAGGGCACTTCAGGGTAGAAGATATAAGTGAGCCATTTGTAGACCAGGAAATGGTCTCATTCTTCTTGGCTTGGGACAGGTTTTATGAGCCTTTTTCCATTTAGAGTGTTGGTTGATAACATTATTAAAGAACTTAGGAAAGTAGGATCAAAGAAGCCTAGAAAATAACTTTGCTAGCTTTATCATTTTCATAACCTAAATATTATTATTCCTGGCTGAGAAAGGACTGACTAGCCATTCAACACTCACAAAGCTCATGTCTCTATACTAAATATTGAGCATAAATTGACTTGCTCCTGTCAAAATAAAAAAAAATACAATTATTAAGAAATTACTACTTAGTTCTCTCTCATGTGCAATTTCTGCTTGCTTTTCCCTTTTATTCTCCTCTTAGACATCGTACATGTCTCCTGGAGGCCTCTGAGCATTGAATCTTCTCTCCTCTGACCAGTATTTCAGGCAGGTTCTCTTCAATTTTGATTCCCTTTGGGAAGAGAAGCCGTTGGTCGTCTCTTCTCTGCATGCCTTATATTAGGAGAATTGATTCGTTTTCTTCAACCTTCTGTGCCAATTTTGCTAAACTTCAATAAAGTGATTTTTATTAGTATATCAATTTTTCATTAATATTGAACTCTGCTCATTGAGATTGGGCTGTGTTCTAGGAGCTGGAAATATGCAACTGACTCACTTCACAGATTACCCTATGTATAATACATCAATATAATAAACTTCTTATGGGACAAAAGAGAGAAAGTCTTGACTCCGTAGCTAAGGGTGGTTTATTCTGTAGATTGAATTTGAACTAAGACCTAATGTTAAGAAGGAGCGAGGCATGGGGATCTCTTGGGAAGAGAGTGCCAGAGAAAGAAAAATGCAAGGCCAAAGCTGCCTAGGAAGGGACAAGCTTGTCATGTTTATGATATGCTTGTCATCTTTAGATAAAAGAAAGAAGACTGTAAGGGATTTGGTAATAGTGGGTGGATGTCTGAGGGAGTGGTAGGATAAGGTTTTGGAGTGTAGGACACACTGAGAAATTTAGATTTTATTCTTAATGTCTCCAGTTTAAAACATGTGAGCAGTTTCCTCTTGAATTATTTTTATTGGATGACCACTTGAGTCATTGGTGAATTGAACAATAGCCACAATGGACTCACATAACTCAATGATGACAAAGAAGGCACAGGAGAAGGTTACAGTTTGTTCTATTTTATACATAAGGTCTCCATGAGTCTGAGCTGACTAGAGGACCAGTAACAGCAATGGCTTCCAAGTAGAAGATCAATGACAGAGGAGAACTTGTGGACACAAGCAAGACTCATTTGGAGTATAATACAAGCAAACCCCCAGGCAAACCCAAGGTGGCTTAGCTAGTCTGATAACAGTGGGTGTTGCAGTGGCCAGATTCACATGTGGAGGAAAATACATCTAAGTAAAGGCACTCCAAACAAACAAGTGAGTGGTCCCTCAATGGAAGCCATCATTGGTTGGTTAACTTTAATGGTACATTTCTAGGTGGGGGAACGATTAGGGCCAGTGGCCTTTCATAGCCTTCAAATAACACCCAACAGGTATATTGAGTCAACTCTTTAATGCTCAGTAACTCACTGAATCAAATCCAGCTTTTTCCTCATCTGCTTGGCACACAAAGGCTAGTTAGCCTTGCTAAGTGACTGCCATTGACTAGGAAATAAATAACGAAAAGCTAAGTTATCAAACCATGGGGGTAGAGGAAAATCAAAAGAAAACTAAAGGTTTTTTTGTACAAGTGCTCTAACTGTTGCCTGTACAGGTTGATGTTTCCTGCCTTAGGGCTGGCAGATCTTCTGATCCTTCAGGACCATGGTTGACCCCCAGCCAGTGGCCTGGAGGCACCCAGCCCAGGAAAGAAGCACATGGAGTTCCTGTTCGTGACCTTCATCTCACTTTGCAAACAGCAGTAACCACAGCACTGGAAACAGCAGCAGCAGCCATCAAATCCCTTGGCCGGACTCCCCCTCCCTTTTTATTTTACTCCCTTCCGATGGCCTTGAACACAAAGGACAAATCTGTCATTAACTCTTTGCAAATGATCGGTTGCCCTTGGCAGCTGTTGGCTTACCAGATCGCCATGGCAAGCACAGCTGCTCACAGGCGCCAGCCCAGTTTGGCTGGAGTCCATCCCGCCCACTCCCAGACTGCTCCCAAAGTGCTTTACTGAGAAATGGGACGGACCAAACCCAAAACCAACAGAAATGAACTAGTGTTTTCCACTCCCAGGGCCCTCCCAAGTTCACTTGCGCAGGGCTTCTTGGATGACCTGGTGAATCTGAGGGAGATGGGCTGGACCTAAAGTCTTGCCTCCCAGAGATGCTGCTGGTCTGAGAATGGAGGGGGATCACTCTACAGAGGTGCCTGGCCAGTTCCTACGAAAAGTGCTCTAACTGTTGCCTGGACCTTCTGGCTGCACTTTTTTTTTTTTTTTAAGCATGCAGGTTTGTGCTTTCACTTATTAATTTTCGCCAGCTTCTAAAGGTCAACGACCTGGCAAGCGGAGATTCACAAATAACAGGTGCAGAGACTCGGCTGCCTGCCTCCATGGGACAGCGCTCTGTCACTTTTATTTACTGAATCAATCCACCAGTGTCCAGCAGGAGAACAACAGCTAAATGGCCATTAATTGTGGGCTGATGTGCAGATGAAACAAATCTCCAAAGGGACTGTAAACCTTTGTTCCTGCACCTCCTCCTGCTCCTGCTATGGGATTTGCAGTAAATCATTCCACAGCCTCATCTCCTTATTATAAAGTTACCATTTGGGTCGTCCCAGGTGAGCCAGAGCTAACCTTTTCTCTAAGTCTCCTCTCCTCCCCCCACTCCATCCCTCCCTCGGTCTTGTCCCACCCCGACTCTCCCTCTTTTCTTTCTCATTCTGGATCCCTCTGATTTCCTTTCACAGTCTGTCTGCCTGCCTGCCTCTACTTTTTCTCTCAAATGCATATACTCATTCCCAAGCATATGGCATTTAAAAAAAATATTTTATTGGGGGCTTGTACAATTCTCATCACACTCCATACATACATCCATTGTGTCAAGCACATATGCACATTTGCTGCCCTCATCATTCTCAAGACATTTGCCTCCCATTCTAGCCCCTAATATCAGTTCCTCATTTCCCCCCTCCCTCCCCAACCCCCCTCCTCATGAACCCTTCATAGTTCATAAATTATTATCGTTTTGTCTTAAGTTACCCTGTCTGATGTTTCCCTCCGCCCTCTTCTCTGCTGTCCATCCCCCAGGGAGGAGGCAATACTTAGATTCTTGTAATTGGTTCTCCCTTTCTACCCCCACGTTCCCTTCACCCTCCAGGCATTGCCACTCTCACCACTAGTCCTGAAAGAGTCATCTATACTGGATTCCCTGTGGTTCCAGTTGCTATCTGTACCAATGTACATGCTCCGGTCCAGTCAGATTTGTAAGGTAGAATGGGGATCATGATAGTGGGGGGAGGAAGCATTAAAGAACTAGTGGAAGGTTATATGTTTCATCATTGCTACCCTGCACCCTGATTGGCTCCTCTCCTCCCCACAACCCCTCAGTAAGGGGGTGTTCAGTTGCCCACTGATGGGCTTTGAGTCTCTACTCTGCACTCACCCACCTTTACAATGATAGGATTTTTTGTTCTTGGATGCTTGATACCCGATCCCTTCGACAGCTCGTGATCACACTTATGAATATTTTCCTAGAGAGCACCACTCTCTGCCCAAGCGACCATCTCCCTCTGCCCTTCGCCCACATCTGTGCACCTCAGCACCAAGGATGTGCTCCGCTGCGGTTCCTCGGAAGGAAAGGAAAAGGCAGCAGAGTTCTCGTCAAAAAAAGAAGAGAACTGTCCTCCTCGTTGCTCCCATTTTTCTTCAGAAAAGCTCGCTAACTCCTAAGAGTCCAAAAGGAGCTTAATAAAACTGTAAAAGGGAATTTGAGAATAAGCAATAGACAAAGAAGAAATACAATGGATCTGAGCTGGGGCTCAGAGGTGGTGAATGCAAGGTGAGGTCTTCTATTATATTGATCACAGGCATAGCACTGCCTTGGCCCCAGGTGGCCAGGTATTGGTGGAGTTTGATTTGAGGGGCATTAGATAGTCAACTTCTAGTCCCAAATGTGTCCAAAAACTAGTCTCCATAATGAGTACAAAGCCATAAAATATTTCAATATGTTTTACATCTTTGTAGTAAGCACCATATTCATTCTCTTTTTAAAATAATGTACACTTTGGTAGAGATATTACACAGGATGTTTGAGCAAACTCCTGATGAAACTTTCTTTCTTTTTTGTAATCTGATATAAGTATGATTTCTATTTACATTTTAGACCCTAAAACAAAGCCAAATGGATCAAAGGAAAAAACCTTTTCACTTTTTGTCAGTTATTCATAATACTCCTGACATTCATTCATTTGTGAATTCAACAACATACTCATATACTGAGACTGTTCGATTCTTAAACAGAATTTACGATGATTTGGTGAGGTATACACCCTCATAAATTTTGCATGTACACTCATATTTACATTTACTGAACTTTATTCTTAGAAATGTTTATTGCACATTGTTTATAAAAGGAAACACAATCTTTGATTCCTGAACCAAAACTGAAATATATGTTTCATTTCTTCAGCCATAGGAAGCAGAGTGCTGACAGGGTGGATGGGTGTAAAGCAGTTTGGGACGGACCCTTGAAGACCTGCCTTGCTCAGGGAATTAGTGCAAGGGAAAGAGAGAGCGAGGACAAAATGGGTAAACTTTCCAACTCTTCCATACTGCATGCCAGACTCAGAAGGGACTCTGGAAGGAAGTGCTGATACGACGAAACCTCCACAGGGGGGGAGGAAAGTATAAATCATACTTTCTCAGTGATCACTGCTGTGAAGTCAGCCCAATTACAGATCGACATCAGTCCACCTCTGGCACGATTTTTAGTTTTGTAGATGTACAACATAGCGTATTGCCTGGGAATCAGACATCAGCAAAACTAACCCTAGGAAGCCAAGCAAAAATCATGTATATACTTTGTGTGTATATATATATTGCATTGCCTGGGAATCAGACATCAGTAAAACTAACCCTAGGAAGTCAAGCAAAAAATATGTATATATATATTTTTTGTGTATATATATCTACAAATCCTTACAGAGAAGATGTACTGATTAATCCAAATTCTAGGGTACTTGATGAATAACTAGATGTTTAGAACTTCTATTAAAATATGTATTATATATATATTTTATAATAATGTTTAGGAAGTATTGGGAAGAGGAAATATGGTATAATTTTCAGAATATAATGTGTAAATTTAGACAGCATGGATTCATATGCCAGCTCTACCATATTCTATTTGTGGGGCCCTGGAGATGTCGAACTTGCATTAATTTATTTGACAAATATAAAAATGTATAGTTTCTAGAGCTAGCATACTTAGCAGAAACTGACATTGGCCTTGCCTCTATGGGGCTAATTATCTAACAAGAAAATCCGGATTCGTAAAGTGCTGAAATGAATAGATGCTTGAAGCTACAAGAGGTGATAAATGGGTTTTTTACCTAGAGGAACACAGTGGATGGTTAGCAATATTGCTCACTCATGGACCAAGAGGGATATATGTTTGCCAGGAATTTGGTCATCTCACCTTTGGGATGATTGGGCAAGATCCAGATGAAGTTGCTCCTCCTTAGTTAGCACTTCCATGCTTTCTCTAATTGTCTAGAAATGCCATGATATGAAAACATGTGGAGACAACATATGGAATGAACACTAGTTGAGAAATTGATGTAGGTTCTCAAATCTAAATGATGGAGGAGTTGGCTAGTTTGGTGGAGGCACTGGGAGTAGTAGTGTCTAAGCAGAGTGTGTTTGCTAAGTGATCTGCACTACTCCAAAGATGGTGGAATGTCCACATGTGAGGAATTCAGAGTAAGGGGATGTAGGTGATTAA
This sequence comes from Echinops telfairi, assembly GCF_000313985.2. Lineage (NCBI taxonomy): Eukaryota > Metazoa > Chordata > Mammalia > Afrosoricida > Tenrecidae > Echinops > Echinops telfairi. The sequence continues at coordinate 27,926,722 of NW_022111300.1, read as the reverse complement.
ATGAGGAGGAGAAGAGGCCAAGGACTAACCTCACAGGGAGAAGCAGGGCCATACCGGGGTTACTGATCTCAATTTAAAAGAGGTACTTTCAGTAGGATCATCTGGCAAAGAGTCCTTGGACAATCTAGAACTCAGTAATCACTAGATATTAAAGTGTTGTTCATAAAAAGCTGAATTATGTTATACATGAGGTCTCGATGAATCAGTGTCAGCTCGATTGTTCCAACCCAAACCACGACCACTGACAAGATCAGCAATGATATTTGGACTCTACTACCTTTCTGCTCAAAAGAGTTGCCCGATGCTTTTGGGGAACTCTGGAGGCTTAGTGAGTTACAGAGTTGGTTACACAAGGACACCATTTCCCACCCACCAGTCCTCCCACTGAGGAAGCTAAGGTTGTCTACTCCTGTAAAGACGTGAAGTTTTTAAACCCGAGGGGACAGCCCTACTTTGTCCTCTGCTGTTGTTCTGCATCAAAGTGGACTCAATGTCAGTGAGTTTTATTTTGGTTTTACTTTCACTTCAGCTGCAGAGAATCTTTGTGAACTTTGGTGAATTATAGGATACATTTTGTCCCCCATTAGATAACATCCATAATAAAAGATTTTATTTTATTTTTTAAAAATCGTTGTATTAGGGGCTCATACAACTCTGATCACAATCCATACATACATCCACTGTGCAAAGCACATCTGTACATTCATTGCCCTCATCATTCTCAAAACATTTGCTCTCCACTTAAGCCCCCATCATCAGGTCCTCATTTTCCCCTCCCTCCCCGCTCCCCCCTCCCTCATGAGCCCTTGATAATTTATAAATTGTTATTTTGTCATATCTTGCCCTGTCCGATGTCTCCCTTTACCCACTTTTCTGTTGTCCATTCCCCGGGGAGGAGGTCACATATAGGTCCTTGTAATCGGTCCCCTCTTTCCAACCCACTCTCCTTCTACCCTCCCAATATCACTACTCACACCAGGACAAATGTTTATGTTTCCATAGAGTGTTTATTCTTAGATGAGCACACTCATGCAATTTCTCCAACTTCTTAAAACATGAATCTGAGAGACGAATTCTGAATAGGGAGTGTATCTCTTCTGGATATTTCCTTTGATTAAAAACAATCACAGAAGGGCAGGCAGGTCAAGATGCTGAGACATTTGTGGGGATTCATAACTCCCAGAAGCATAATTGTCATCTAATTTCCATGAATACCAGCCAGCCTGTTGAACTTTGAGAAGTAGAGCTGAGTTCTGGCCAGTGATTATTCATGATTGACCTACAGTTGAATATCAATGAAGTTGGATATATTTATGTATCTAGACTCATAGGAAACTATTGACCAAAAAGGAAAACAGGAACTTGAGATTCATTTTTCCAGTGCTATGGAGAAGAAAGACTATATTGATAGAGCTTTATGTAAACTAGTTTGGGTTATTCTGAAATCAAGGTATCTTACTTTCTGAGAAACTCATATCGAGAGACCCCTTCCAAATGTTTGGTGGTAACATCGTTGCATTTCCATGCTCTTAAGGAGAAAAACATCACATGGGAATTGGGGTGGGGTGTGTGTGTGTGTGTGTGTGTGTGTGTGTGTGTATTTGCCTTCCACCCTATTCCATGCTAAAGACTATTACCATTCTTTCTGTTTATTGGGAAATCTAATCTCATTGGATCATTATGGAAACTGTGTGTATTCAGTTAGTAATTAATAAATGTGTGAAACACAACTGTTGCAGGCTTGTCAGATGCCATAATCGATGCTAGATGCTGACAGATAAGACATAAAAACATTTTCCCCCATGGGGTTTGTAATCTGAGATATGAATACTAGACATGAAACAATGCCCTCAATCATATACATAAAAAGGGGAACTCTTTCCTGCTCTCCAACACCAGGAACATAAACTTCTCTAGGAAGAAATGTTTAAGTGGAGTAAAAATTCATGAGCAAAGTTTCAACTTTCCAGGATTTGAAGAATCAGTCAATCTTGAACTTGTATCTTCATTTCAAAAACACCATCCAAGATACAAGATTTACCAAGTTTTTGACAGTGATAACTTTACTTACAGTACTTTGTTAAAATCTCCTGAGTATCTCCACATCTTTGTCAGCCTCGGCAGCATTAAGGGATTGAGCATGAATATTCTTTAAACTTTTGATCATTTCATGAGGGCACAATGGGATGGGACGAGTCTTTCATGCGGGAAATTCTTATGTCATTGTCCAATGTAATACATAACACACCTGTCATCTTCACAGGAAAAAAACCCAGTTGCCTTTTTAAAAATTCAGCCCTAAGGGTCTCTCCTGTGATATGTGACCTAGTAGACAGATAACTAGGGGGATTCTTTGAGTTAAGGAATCTTGGGTTTTATTACTTTCAGATATAACCACCTCCAGAGCTGTGGAAGAAGTTGCTATTTAATTAGAGAGATTAAACGAGGAATGTACTTTTCTCCTAATAAAAGAAAAAGACTGGGCTCAAGGGATTTCTGGGTGGCTATATCTTGCCCAGAAGGCAAAATTTGCTTCTTTAAAATAACTCAACCATATGACAGAATCTGAGTTCTCTATATTCATCTAATTTTTTTCATATTTAAGAATTGCTGACCAGTGTGCAGAAAGGACCTGACATGGTTAATTCTCTGTCCTCATGGATAGGGCTCAACTGATGACCGTAAGTGATCTTCGAAGAGCAGGTGGGATGGAAGTGCACATGCATAATCTAGGGCTGGAAAACAAAAGACAACACACACTACGTTTTTATGAGTTTTGGAAGATTCACAGAAGACTCTTGATTTGATAAATACATTCGCCATTGACATCTGTTTTTCCACCCCTGGGGAATCAAAATTCTTACCGCCTTTGAGTTAATTCTGACTCATAGTTGGGCCCCTACCGGACAGAGTAGAAGTGCTCCTTTGGGTTTCCCAGGCTGTAAATCTTCACAGGAGCAGAAAGCCTCATTTTCAGATCTTCTTTTACAAACTTGATTGCTAGGCTGCGCCAGCAGCTCTACTTGAACTCTAATCGCCAACTTCCAGTTAGCTGTGGAGTGC
>NW_022111300.1:27921433-27923559 GCF_000313985.2 Echinops telfairi | reverse complement strand
GGCGTGGTCACCAGGTGGTGATTCTTATTGCGGTGTAATTCTACTTCATTCTTGATATACATGCCTGGTTCTATTTTCATGCACTCAATAAGAAAGGGAAAATAGTCCCTCAAAGTGGTTTAGGCCATGTTTAATGTTTGCATTGTTTCTTGTGTTGCTGTTTATTTCCATAAATTGTTCCAAACTCTATTTGCTTATAACCTTCCAGATTTGGGAAGCCATTAGTAAAATAAGTAATAATGATCATGTAATAAGTTGCAAACTATGTTTTAGAAAAATGAAAGTTAAACCCCTCTTGCTTACGAAGAAGAGGATTGAGGTGAACATCAAATCTAGTGTCCAAGCTGAGTTTCTACTTTTATTTTTTTTGATGTTATGTGACCAAAGTTAAAAGGGTGGTGATATTATTTCAAGCAATTAGAAATTCTCCTCACAGGTACCCACTTTATAGCACCACTGAAAGCTCTAGCATACGCCTTCTGGGTAATTCAGTTTTCTATTACTGATTGGCCCCTGACACATTTTCTATCGGATTTCATGCCAGTGACAGAGCTCTGTTCTAGGCTCAACAGGAGCGTTAGCCATCATGACTGTGGAAGGCGTGGCTTCTGCCCCTCTTACCCTCGAGATTTGCACAATGAGCACAGGAAAGAATATGGAATACACTACTGCAATCTAATTTTTAATTTTTGTTTTTTTTCAAAACGGTGTGGAACCATCTTACCGAGATAGATGGCAGATCTTCATGAAATATCTACATCTTAGATTAGAAATATTTTTGCCTAGATGTTTTAAAGCTATGTATTATTATCTACATGACACTAAGTAAAAGAGCATTGCTACAAAATCATAGATATTTCAAGGAAACAAAAAATATGATTACAGAAATATGTGAATCTGCTGTTTCCAGAAGCAGCCCCGGTGGCACGGGGTTAAAGTTTGAACAGCTAACCACAGGTCAGCAGTTCAAAGCCACCAGCTATTCCATAGGAAAAAGAGGAGGCTTCTCCCTCTTATTCAGATGGACAGCCTTAGAAACATGAAGGGGAAGTTCTGCTCTGTCCTACACCCTCTGACAATGAGTCCGAAGCCACTCAATGGCAGGCAAGGAGTGAGTGTGCTGGCTTTTAGACATCCTTCTAGGTCCATGCATTTATGAATGTAGTTTCTCTATCTCTCTAACTCTTCCCTAAAGAATAAGGCCCTACTTTAAAGAAATGGCAGTTTAGGAAAGGGTCTCAAATACTGCTCCTCATAAAACTTCTTTAAGTGTGCAAAACACACAAACAAAACTCGAGTGGCTATCTCAAGGCTGTCTGGAGGATGGCATACCATTTTCAAATGAAATTTTTGCAGGGCAGACCTTGCATTTGAATGGATGAGCAGGTGCATTGTTGTCATGGAAAAAAAGGGAGGGGGAGGGCAGAAACCTTGCACAAATTTCCTGGTCTTTTTCTCACTAGCAAAGTTTTCACTTTTCTTAAAATCTCTTCATAACAATCCCACATTTTTCCTTCCTGTATTTTTTTCAAGAAAATCTATGAATATTTATCCTTTGGAATCACAAAAACAGTAACCCTAACCTTCTAAAGTGACCTCTTTGATTTGACTTCAACTGGCCCAACAAATCCCTGCAAAGGTCACTGCTTTGATTGGGCCTTTTTTTTTTGAAGCACCCTATTGGGATTAAGACAAGTGGATTACTAAAAGAACTTGTGTGCAGTGATCCCCTGATTGCAGCAACATGATTCCATGCATATGTATGTGTAATAAATGTATGTCTATATGAACTGGAACCTTAATAACAATACTATTTGACTTACCCTTTTGCAACCAAGTGTTCTTACGCTTTAGAAACAAATCCAGGTTATCATTTTGCTTCAGATCCTGAATGTGCCACTAAGCCAGAATCCTAGGTCGCTATATCAGCATCCATAAGTAAAGATCCCAGATTCATATTATTTCACTAACAAGTAGTGTGCGTTTTACCTCCCTACACATTACATGCAATTTCCAAGTGTATTTTGAAGTTTCAGAGTGGAGATTTACTAGCTTCCTTCAAAAAATAAGCACGAGGTAAAATGAGCTTCAGAAAACCATAGGAAAAAGAAGCGCCTCCCCCTATC
>NW_022111300.1:27919497-27921023 GCF_000313985.2 Echinops telfairi | reverse complement strand
TAAAGATAGTGACCAACTAGGTCAACTATCAAAGCTTTGCTTGATCGATTTTTTTTCCCTCTGAGTTTCATTATTTCTGGGGCCTGTCATTGCTCTGGGGATAGAAACAGTGTGCTCTTGTGAGTTTTCCCGAGGAGGGGGGAAGGGAGGGAGGGTGTGGGGGGGAAGGCAGTTAAAAGGCTTTTGAGTTCAACAAATGTGTCCTGCGAGCCCAATGGGACTGGGGTGAAAGCAGAGCTGAATCCCTCGGAGAATGATTTGTTAGTAGCAGCATCTGGAATGGAAGTGCCGCCAGAGCCGAGGAGTTTTGTTCCCGAGAAACAAATGGAAGCAAAGGGGCTTTGAGAAAGGTAGGTTTGAAGGCAGGCAGGAGGAGGGAGAAAGTGACGGAGGCCTCAAATGAGTTTGGGGATTTCTAAAGGAGACTTAATAGACTGAATCGCAGGTCACAGCTAAAGAAGCGAAAGCCCGAGCGAGAGGCATCCGGAAGAACACGCGCCGTGAGCGCACAGGCTGCACAGCTAAAAGCAAACTCAAATTAAATAGTTTATTCTTCCTCCGGCGGCTCCTGCCACTAATCGTGTGTTTTCCCTCAAGAGCCGAGTGTTTTGAACATCCAGATTCATCATTGAGACCAGTGTTGGCACTTGTCCGTGGGTGGCCTATTGTCGAAGCTGCCTAAATTCTCCCACCCAGCTGCTGCTATATCCCTGAAACAGGCAAGAGAGATGTGGTGCCAGCGACAGCCTCAGGGCTAGGTGCTGGCCATCAGGACCGCTGTCCATGGTTCCCTCAGCCTGCTCTAGCTCGTTTCAGGACAATGCCTGGAGCTGATCGCCCAGACCCCCTACGACCTGGCATGGACCTCTGCCTGGGGCCCTGCCCGGAAGGCTGATATTTCCGTTACAGGACTGGGGGAGCATAAAAGTCCTAAGCACAGCTGCACATAAGGATCTGGTCAACACCAAGACTACGGTCCTTGTTCCCCTTCTGGTCTGGAACTGAGCACACCCCAGTGTTCGAATGATCAACCCTTTACAGTCAACAGGCCAGCATGGACCCAAGGACAAGGTTTCCAAAACCAAACTCGCTGCCATCGAAGCAATACTGATTCATAGGGACCCCCTCTTTCTCGCTCTGCTCGGTAAATCCTATTCCTTAGGACCTCTTGGCCCTAAGACATCCTCACAACTGTTCTTCTGTTTGTACCCCTTGTTACAGCTATTGTGTCTATCCATCTTTTGAGGAGGAATATCTACCTCTTTTTTTTTTTTTTTTGCTGCCCTATTATGTTTACTGAGCAAGATGTCCTTCTTCAGGGACTGTTCTTTCTTGAAAACACGTGCAAAATACCGGAGACAAACTTGTCGTTGTCTCTAAGGAGCATTCTGGCGGCTCTGCTTCCTTAAGGGATCAGTTTGCTCTTTGGGAAGTCCATGGTACTTTCAACCATCCCTGCCAGCACCATAATTCAAATGCATTCTGGTAGTCACCTAATCTGGTGTCCATTTAAGGATTACGAGTGT
>NW_022111300.1:27911373-27919079 GCF_000313985.2 Echinops telfairi | reverse complement strand
GATGTTTTCTCAATGTCCAATTGCTCTTGTATATAAATCTCTTTCTTATACACATAAATGTGTCCATGGATTTGTTTCTCTAGTCTACCCAGACTAACACATGCATCAATTCTTCTTTGGTCTTTCTCTTTAATTTCATATGCATATGAGGCAAGTGAAATACCAAGGCTTGGGACTCTGCCCTGGTGGTGCAGTGGTTAAGCATTTGGGCTGCTAACCATAAGGTATCCAGCTTGAAAACACCAGCCACTCAGTGGGACCAAGGTGTTGCTATGAAACCTTTGTTACAGTCCCCAAACCCACAGGCATCTGTAGATCTAAGGTCATAACCCTAGCCTTACCCTTTCTCAGCATAGTCTGGAGTCTCTCCTCCTGCAAACACGGTAAGGCGTCTAGGTGAAGTCAAGCCTAGGTGAGGTCCATACTGTTAGCAGTTTGGGGGTGGTAGAAGAGATAATCCATCACTGAGATCATATCCCTCTGCCCAAATGGCTGCATCTCCCCTGCCTGAGCTTGAGTCCAGTGCTTCTTGCTTGTCCCTTTAGGCCAGTACTACAAGGAAACTATTTTTACCCCTTCTGGGAGGCTTTCACTTTCATTCCACAGTACAGAATAAATACATAGTGATGGGAAGGGAAATTACAAGCCTTGTGCCTTCCTTTCGGTATCCCCCTGGCTCTCTGGGCAGCCCGCCTGTCAGCCTCCCTTCTGGACAACTGCTTATTGGCCCTTAGGGACTCCCCACTATGCTTTGCTTGAATAGGTACTAGATCTTTGTTCTTTGACTAGAACAGCAGCTCCCACCTTGAAGATGATAGAAAAAAAGTCATTCCAATTCATGGCAACCGTATGCACAGCAGATGGAAAGTTACCCCATCCTGTGTCATCCCATTCCTGGCATGTTGAAGTGCATCATTGTACCTATTGTGCCAATCTGTCTCGTTCAAGGTCTCCTTCACTTTTTCTGGCCTTCTGCTTCAGCAAACATGATGTCTTCCTTTTCTGGTTGGTCCCACATGGCTGATCACTCCTAGTGATATATCTGAAACAAGCTATAGCAATGTTCCGCTGAGCTCCATTGAGTTTTCACTGGTCCATTTTGGAGAGTAGATTGTTGTGGCAGATATATAATCTTGCCAATTTTAGAGGATTAGGAATGAAGGGGTGGAGCTTAGCCTGTCAATCAGGTCACAGCTTGATGACCTCATTTGGAGGCGCTAAGGAGATAAATAGCTCACTTGCGGCTGGACACAGGCTCACACCCTAGGAGGCATTGCAGCTGACAAGACACATGGAGCTACGGTAGTGCCCTGAGCTGGAGGATTCACCTGGAGACCCCACCAGCACTGAGTCGCTTCCACCGCCATTATATCCACAAGACTTTCCACCCACTGGCTTGTGATCTTCCTGCTTCTGCCATCATTGCATGTGTTTCATGAGTCTGAAGAGGACTTTATAGATTTGTAACAGGCATATGGACTAATATCCGACTTAATCTGGGCTGGGCTGTTTTCTCAATGTTTAATTGCTCTTATACATATATAGCTCTTTCTTATCCACATATGACGTCTCTGGACGAGTTTCTCTAGTCTCTCCGGAGTAGCACAATGGCTAACTCTTTCTGCCCAGTCGGTCTTTGTCTGGAAGCACCACTAAGATCGGTGCACTGTAAATATTTGCAGTGCTGACGGCATAATTCTCAACACCCTAGAAACACATAAGCCATCAGAGTAAGGCAAACAGATAGACACGTTTGGATAGCTAAACTTTGGGGTGAAGTTGACTGGACTAGGCCTTTCAGTGGTTTGTCAGTTGGCATTTAGTAATCTCCTTGCCTGAACGCAACCAATCAGTCATTCAAAACAAGCGAAGCAAAATGAACTCCTTGCCATCAAGTCATTTCTGACTTATAGTTGACCTAAAGGACAGAAGAAAACTGCTCCCGTGGGTTCTTGAGACTGGAAGTCCTTACAGGAGAAGACAGCCTTGTGTTTTCTCCCATGGAGCAACTGGTGGCTTCAAACTGTTGACCTGTGCCTAGCAGCCCAACACGTAACCACTGTGCCACTACAGCTCCAAAATGGGATGAGAAGTGTGGAATACAACACCCTAACTCCAATCATAGCCCTGAGATAATTAATTGCCTCAGGGGGTATGGGCTGCTTCTAGTGTAAGTAGGCACAGGGAAAAGGCTTGTTTGTTTTCAGGTGGGCCTGAATCCTGTATGTGACATTTTGATTTCAGAATCTCTGGATTTGAGCCTTATTACCCCCTGATCCTGGGAGCCTCCAGCAGCCTGCCATTGGACATGCCATCTGGCCTACCATTTGAACCTAGGATCCATTCACCTCTCCAGTCACAAGCCTGGTTTACTGACTTTAGATCCTTCTGACTCTGTAGCCATCAGCATGGGGTCTTCCTGCAGATCTTGGGATCATCACCTCCTGAATGTACTTGAGTTAAGAGAAGCCTCAAGCTGAGCATCTGACCCACCAATTTGGAATCAACCTGTACTTGGACTTGCCCTCTTCTACAACTGTGTGGGTCGTTTTCTTGGTTTAAATTTTGCTCTGTGGACATATCTATGGTTTTGTGGTAGGCTGGTAATGCAAGGTTAAAGGTTCAAACTCACCAGGCACTGTTAAGATGTCTACTTGAATTTTGTTTAAAAAGTTTAATATTATTATTGCAAATTCTAGGTATTATGTGAGTGTTTTACATGGTTCCTATTTTAGCTAAAGTAAAAAAAAATATATGTTACTTGGCTATTTTCATTAATGGGTATTTTAGAAATTTGTAAAAGGCAGAACTGATACTTGAAGTTAATCCTGGTTATTTCTATCACCACCACCATCACCACCACCATAACCAATTACCATTGAGTTGATTCAACTCCCAGCAGCCCTGTGTGTCAGAGTAAAACTGTGTTCCATTAGATTTTCAACATCAGAGTTTTCAAAGTAGACAGCCAGGTCTTTCTTCTGAATCACTTTTAGGTGGACTTGAATGTTGAATCTTTCAGTTAGCCCTCAAGAATGTTAACTATTTCACCAAGAAGAAACACTCTCTTTTCAAATGTTGTGATTTCCCCATTATGCAATTAAATCAGTTCCAAAGAAAGTAAGTTACTATATTAAGTTTTCTGTCATGATGATAAATGACAGGTGATATTTTAGATGATTGACTAGATACCTCTATTAGTTGAATATAGTAATATTTATTATTATTATTACTTATTCTGTGCCAACCATTATACAAAGGATGCATTATTTCATTTGATTACTGAAAACACCATTCATAATCATTTATTATTCCCATTTGGCAAATGGAGTACCTGAAATTTAAAGGGTTCATATGATATGCATACCTTTAAAAACTGGTAAATGAAGGTCAAATTGGTAGCCCTGATCAGACTCTAAGTTCTTATTCACTATGCAAAGTTTATCCTATAGGAAATGTTTTCCACATATTCAAAAGGCCATGATTACACAGGATAAATGTGGAGTAGTAGGCAAGAACCGTCGGTAACCCAAGAAACCCAAGAGTTTGTAGAAAATGATCTTGAGTAAGGCAATTTTGGGGAAAAATGTGGAATAAAAAGGACAGTATTAGACATTCATATTCCTACCCTTGTGCTAATCTTCTGGGCCCTCATTTACATCATTATATTCATCGTCATTTTAACAATAGACTAATGAGCTTTATCCTTTATATATTTTTAAATAGCCTCATGCACAAAACCGACAATTTCCTTCACCACATATCTTTGAGACACTTAGCATGATTTCCACTTCAAATATAGGGAAACTATGATCCAGAGCAGGTAAAACACTTGCCAAAGCTAATAAAGAAGTGATCCAAATATCTTGACAACTCTCCTTTCTTTTAAAACGTGTTAATGTCCACTTCTGTGGACTACATACTGTTTTAAAGTATGTTCACATGGCTATATGTAGAAGAAACAACTATGAGGCCAGACCCAAACCCAAACCACTGCCGCGGAGTCAATGCCAACTCGTAGCCACCCTCAGGACAGGGTCAGCCTGCCCTTATGTTCTGAGACTGGAACTTTTCACAAAGTATTATAATTATTTTCACTATCAATTTTTTTGTCATCATTTATCAGACAAACATTAAGAAATTGTTCTGTGCCAGGCAGAATTTACAGAACCCCTAGTGATGCAGAGGTTAAGCATCCTACACCAACTAAAAGGCCTGCAGCTTAAACCTTCATTGCTCTGCGTGAGAAAGATGTGACAGTCTGGCTTCCTAAAATATTCAAAAGCCTAGTCCCTTTTGATCAAGCCAATGTCAATTCATAGCAACTCTAAATCACAGAATAGAACTGGCCCATAGACGTTCCAAAACTGTAATCTTTATACAATCAGATTGGCATAGCTTTCTCCCATGGAGTAGTTAGTGGGTTTAAGCCTCTGACCTATCAGTTAACAGCAGAAGCCTTAAACAATGAGGATTACCCAGATAATCCATAGTGGCATAAGGATCATCTACCTTATCCATAAACATTATAACCTTGGAAAACCCACAGGCAAGTCTACTATTTACAGCAATGGAAACCTATGGTGCAATACTACTCTCTTATTCGGTTTCTGTGAATCTGAATGAACTCTAAGGAAATAGGTTTAGTTGTAGTAGGCAAAATTTAGTTGCAAAATGGCTAGATACAGTGGGTGTGGCCTCTGATATCGAGGATTTGCAAGTACATGAGTCTAATAGATACAGATACCAATCACAATGACACCATATTTGTACTATGGTAAAAGTGTGAAGCAAGCCTATGGACTCCAGGAAGGATGGGCAATGAGTTTTACTTTAGAAATCTTAGAGCCTTCAGGTAGGAGAAGGCATTAGATCAATGTCTGGGAAGATTGCCATTAATCAGATGCGAGTAAATATTGGTAGCATTCATCTCATGAACATCAAGAGGACTAGGAATGTGACCATTTCCTAGATATCTGTCCTAATTAGAAAGTGTTACTAGAATCTGTGACCTTAGACCACAGACAATCCCATTTTGTTATCCAAGCTAAAATGATGTGCAGAATAAAGGTCTAAGTTTCCCGTGAAGCCCCAGTTCTACATTTATGACTCACCTGCGTGACAGGTACTCTGTCTCTTTGAATATCAGTTTCCTCATCTGTATAACAAGAGATTAAATCTAAAATCTTTCAGAATCTGGACAAAGTACTCCAAACCACAATGGACACATTTTCCCCTACCATATTATAGAGATGAGCATATGATTGTTGGACCCAGGTGTTTCTGTAATTGTGATAAATTGAACAAATACTGAATATTCAGTGGTCTTCAAAAGTCATCTTTCCACCTGTGTGGTAGGCTCTCCTAATAGTGGTTTGTGGGGGGAGGTCAGATGCACAGGCATTCTCCCACTGAGGGCAATCAGTTGCCAGACTGCTGTCTCATCCCTCCACAGGGGTGGGCCTGCTCCCTGCCTCTGGGGACTATGGACAGGCTCCTGTAGGCGGAGTTTTCACCCTACTGATAATGTTCCTATGGAGACCCAGAGACTGTGTAACCTATAGTGCAGCTCCTCCCTGTGACGTATGTCTCTACCTGTAATTAGTGGGCTGGCTTGCCCCCAAAAGGTATATAGGTGTGAGTCAGCAATATAGATCCCTCTCTGACTCTGAGCTCCTTGCTGCTCACTCCCTGGTTACTCCCCTCTCCCTTGTTCCCTTACCCTCCTTCCCTTCCCCCTCTCTCCACGTGGACCACCAAGCTGGGCTGAGGTGAGCAATGGTACCATGTAACATGCCTGACTGTATTATTGTATTATCTCTTATGCTCTTGATGACTTTAATATAATGCTTATATATCTCAACCGTACAATTGTGCATTACTGAATCCAAGTAGTAGTAATATTAGTAGCAGCGGGTGGGGGCTGGCACCCCCCTCCCCCCAGAGTCATTTTTAATTTAATACTACAGTGGTTGAAGAAACCACCCACCCACTGGCCTACTTCCAATGGCCTAGGTATTTATAAAAAATGTATCACGTATATATCAGAATGTACACACATATATATTTGTGTTTGTCATGTATGTGTGTATATAAATATACATTTGTGTACATATGCACACATACACATATGGAATGTGTTTATTTCCTCTAAAGAGCAAACTTTTTTCTGATGTGCCAGACCTGAGATATACCTTAAATTTCCTTATGTTATTTTGGATACCTAGCTTGCAAATAAACAATAAAGAAAATAAAGACTAACTCATAATATTCATTACTTCCCTCCCACGTGAACTACAAGATCTTTCTCCCCTATACTTTTCCTTCTTATTATTCTTCTCCAATCTCTCTCCTAGCTTTATTGTCCTCCCCCCTTTTAGCTACTATTTTCTAATAGATGTAGGCTTTGCATGACCACCAAAACATGTGGTTCTAACTCAATCGCAGTATTTTCTTGTTTCAAATTGTTCTCATACAGCATACTTCAATTTTCTGCGAAAGTGTTGCACACCACATTTAGGCTACTTGTCTTTCTGAACATATCTTGAACAAAATAGACTACCAGACTCCTGGAGTATTTATGAATTCCTGTTCTTTAGAACTGATCAGAAGGTGATTTATGGAATGTTAAACCTTCTTGTGTTGCTGATTAACTTATGACACAGCAAACCACTGGGTCCTTGAGGTAAGAAAGCCACTCATCCCAAAAGAAGAAGGTTGTCATTGATTTGTTTTTATTTTTAATACTTTTGTATGCAAATCCCCGGATAGCATGGAAGGTTCTGTGTCGGGTTGCTAACCACAAGTTCAGCATTTCTAAGCCACCAGCCACTCTCAAATGAGGTTTTCTGCTCCCATACACTTTACAGCCTCAGAAACCCCAAAGAGCAGTTTTACTCTGCCCTGAAAATATCACTGTCACGCATAATTGACTTCATGGATGTAGAGTCACCCCAATCCTTTGTTCTCTGGGGATTTGGTCTCCTTCTGCTTAATTACTCAAGGAGACTCTCCCTTACATAAAGTTAGTTCAAACTAAATTTCAAAACCCAGGAATAAGCAAAATTAACAGCACATATAGTTCATGATGCCAACCAAACATGCAAGAATTTTATTGGACATCTAAAGAAAGTTACAGGTAGTTCACACTCACCATATGCAAAAAAAAAAAAAACAAACAAAACCAACCCAGGATTTATAAAAAGAAAAGCAAAGCAAAGTGTTTTTACTCCCATAGTCATATTAGTACAAACATGCAAGAATTTTATTGGACATCTAAAGAAAGTTACAGGTAGTTCACACTCACCATATGCAAAAAAAAACAAAACAAACAAAACCAACCCAGGATTTATAAAAAGAAAAGAAAAGCAAAGTGTTTTTACTCCCATAGTCATATTAGTAGAAACTGACCAGGTATTTCAGAGGAAGTGAATTCTTTCCCAAGGAATTGACTTTTAGGAGGAGGAGGCTCTTGAGGAGGACCCTAACAAATGATACGAGTTAGCTCTGTAGACAAAAAGGTTAAGAAAATTCCAAACAGATGGACCAACAAGGAAAGTCACATAGTTGGGGAAGCAATGAAAAATTTATAAAAAAGGAAAGAGTTGTTGGCTAGATGGAAGGGTACACGGAGTGTGAGTTAGTTAATTGTGCCAAACTGGCCGATAATCACATGTGGGTCTAATTGAAAGGCGGAGGGATAAATG
>NW_022111300.1:27881073-27910593 GCF_000313985.2 Echinops telfairi | reverse complement strand
TGTACAAATACGCTTTACACAATTGATGTGTGTATGGATTGGGATAACAGTTGTATGAGCCCCTAATAAAATGTTTAAAAAACAAACAAACACTAAAAACCAAACTAAAAAAAAAGAAATTGGAAATGCCATTAGAAAGACAGCTTAGGGTTACAGTATTTCTCAAAGAGGTGAATTTTAACTTTATAAGATCCAATTATATTTTATATATTGTCAGTGTGGAGGAGGAAAAATAACAATTTTGGAAAACATGAAAAGAAATGCTGCAAAAGAAGGGCCCTTCAGAAGCAATAGGGATAGAGAAAATAAAAATAAAAGTATTGAAGGACATAGAAACATTAAGGTTGATGGATGATTGGAGAAAAGAGAAAAATATTCTTACATGCTTTTAGGAATTATGTAGCTACCAAAAACACAGGGGAAAAAGTAAACAATGGGAAACAAAATTCAGATTATGAGAAACTCAGTCATCCATGTCCAAAGATCTATGCAATAGATCACTTAATTGGCAAATCTACAAAGGAACCCAGGTGAAGAAACAGTTTACTTGTCGTTTTGCTAATTGCAAGGTCAGAAGTCTGAAACCTCCGATTGCTCCACAGGGAGAGAGAGACGTGGCTTTCTACTCCCTTAAAGGGTTACAATTTTGGAAAAGCACTGGGACAGTTGTGCCCTCTCCTATAGGGTCACCAGGAATCAGCATGGCCTCGATGGCAGTGAATTGAATTATTAAATCACAAAACGGGGGGAACAATACGCAGATAAGGAACTGTAAGCAGCAGGAAAGCATTTTTCATCATTAATTTTGAATGAAATTTAGGCCCATATTCTTTGAGGGTTATGGGCAATAACAGTATTAAAATTATTCCTAAAATGTTTAAAATATTATCCAAAGCATTACAGAGATATGAAATAAAATGTATCACAGGCTGTGTTAGTAAGATACCAATATATAAACCAATTACCTAGATTATTCAAAACTGAGTTTTTAGTACATAAAAGAAGGCAAACTAAATGCTACAATCATTATCGAGATAACATACATTTATTTATTAAATACTTTTCTGATTTTTTAAATATTGCCCATTTTATCACTTCTTTTATTGGAAATTTTATTGACCAGTTCTAACCAAGGATAGGCAGGTTTATTGTCATCTCTTACTTGGGGAGAAGGAGACCTGCTACACTTTTTTTCAGAAGATATGTATTTGGGGACCATATCCTTTTGCCCTACTTAGCCTTCAAGAATCAAACAGACATAGGTCAGCTCTGGTGCTGCCATCTTTCCCTGTGACCATCTAGTCTCTGGAAAACTGTCCTGATGTAACTAGGCATGTGCACTTAAAAGTACATCTAATTTATACTAGTAAATAAAACAGCATAATTGATCACAAAGATGCTCATAATTAGCTTGCACATGAAACGAGTATTCAAAGTCCTCCTGCCATATATCCAAGAGCAATAATAAATTTTATTTTATTTTTTTAGTAAGCCTGACCTTTATGTGTAAATAATCACTTCATTCTTAATCCTCACTGAAAGTTTAGACCTTCCAAAGGCCTCATATGCAAATGTTGGAGATGGTTTTACAGAACTTTTTATTATACACTCCTTTCTGACTCAACTATTAACATCAGTTAGGATTCAGTGCAGGAAAAGTTGTTGCAAATGATACTATGGCTCCCAACCCCTAGAATACCTTATTGACTGTCCACTCAAAGGTGCATACATTTGTAAGCTTTATTTCCATATTGACATCAACTTGAACTGAACTACAGCAACATTGCTTACAGTCTTAACATATCAGCTCCTCTTCAGTCTCACTCTCTCTCTATCATCTTTCTCAACGTTTCCTAGACCTTAAATCCTGGCTTTCCAACTTCCTGTAACTCATCTTAAATGACCACAAAAAAGAAAAAAAAAATTTGGTTGTGTGGTCATTGGCTTTTTCTTTTTATTCTCTTGGCCAGCCACTCAATACATGCTCATCATAATAGATGCACCTTAATCAAAATCCACACTAAATATATTTTATCAAGTGTCAAACCATATGCCTATCACAACGGAGATCATCCTAGGCAATCCCTTCATATATAGGTAAGTAAGCCCGAGGAAGTTAAGATCAATTTTTAAGGCAATTAATTAAAACCATGTGTTACATCAATTGATACCAGAACCAACATCTTTCCTATACCAAAGGGTATTTCCTCTAACTTCGTGTGGTAATCCACTATCCACTGATAGATAATCTTAACAGATTAAATATAAAATTAAAATAAGAACAAGAACCAGAAGACAAATTAAAAATAAACCAAACAAGCCAACACCACACCACTACCACCACCAAAACCCAGGAATCCGACAAATGGAAGCTGTTCCAGAAACTTCCTGAAATTAGCTAGTTGTATGCTAGCAGACCTCAGCTCCCAAGAAGCAAGATTCACATAAATGGATGGTGTAGCAAGGAAGCATACAGTTCTTTTAGAGGGGAATGGGTATCTACTTTCTAGTGTTATTTCCACCCTACTTATAATTGTCAGTGGTGTACTTGCTCTCTTCTCTTCTATTTTGTTTAGAATTTTTCGTTTGTTTAAACTAGGTTTCAACTATTGTTTTTATATTCTATTCCCTAAAGGACTTGATTCCATCATTTGGCCTTGATTGGCCTTTCTGCCTAGGGTAACTGAATCTTAGTTGATCGAATATCCCATTGAACTTGAGGATTCGTGCTTGCAACATAAATTCACATTCTGTAGAAATGGAAATAAGTGTCTGAGATTGGGCAACCATGTACTAACACCAGAAAATTCTTTTCTTTTCTTTCTCATTCTATTTTATTGTAGCAACTACTTGTTCATTTGAATTTTATGGAAAATTGCCAGTATGCTGAAGAATGGGACTTATTTGGGCAATCTCATTATATTGGCTGTTTTCTTGTTAATTGGAGTAGTTATGTGCGGGGTCCCAGTTTTCAATGTATTATCTGTACTTTTACATGGTTTTGTTCCAGTGTGTGATTCCTGGGTCAGCCACTGGGGTATGTGTTCTTCAAGGAACGGCAGGCAAATGCAGGCTCCAGCATAGCATTCATGCGGAACTGACCTGATCAACAGTCTAGATCAGCAAGACCTTTGTAAGAGATAAATATATGAAAGCTACATTATATGCCTTCCTTTCTGCTTAGTCTGGATGCTATTGTTGCTGTTGACCTGGATAAGATTCTGCATTAGCCAAGCAATTCACAGGAAATGTGAATTGTGTAGAATTTTTAATGTGAGCCTTAAATGTTGCCTCTCTGACCATGTTGTCACTTCCAAGTCTTTGCAACCCTCTATGATAGTCTACAATGGCACCACCATTTTTTCCCTCTAGGTAATAATCTTCACAGCAGAAGATTACCAGATTTTTGTTTGGCAGAACCTCTAGAGGTTTAATAGGTTGGTCTCATAGGTAGCAGTCAAATGCTTAACCACTGCACCACTGGGGTACTCTCCCTAGGAATTATTAAAAGTGTAATATATAGAACAGAGTGTTTTCACTTAGGTAATCTTTTGGTAGAAATAAACTATGCATATAAATATAAATCACACCTAGCTAATATTTTAATTGCCTACAGTAAATATAGGTCATTGCACTTAATAAATATAATAAATATAAAGTGTGGGGAAAATATGAGCTCTTTTTAAAGAAAAAAAAATCAGAGGAAGAGAGTGCAACACATGATCTTGAAAATTCAATTAAAAGTCCATTGCTTCTTCCCCTGTCCGCCCCTACAATTTTGTCTCTTGTAATATTTGGTATTTAATTTAACTGATCAGTCCAATATTTTCTTAGGTAATGCTGTTGTGTTCCTATTATATGTAGATATGTGTCCATAAACATTATAAATTAAGACTATTCCCTTAATATTAATCTCATAGCAAAGAAGAATGCTGTTATTGTGGGTTATTATTCCTGCACAGGAGATGACAGGCAAGGCAGAGACTATTTGGAGCTCTGTCTGAATTGCAGCTTTAAGCACATGTGATGTAGTGCATGTCTGGAGGTGGCATTTCTAACCTTTTTATCACTTGGGTTCCACGGATCAGAATAAATGATAACAATAGCTCACTGCCTTCTGCTGGACAGATTTGCTACTTGAAAAACAATCAGGGCCCTATTAAGAGAAGCCACACCGCCCTAATGGGGAGCGGATCACAGGCCAGGTCTCTATGCGGCTGTCTCTCTCTGTATGAGGGGACATGACCTTGCCTGTCTTTTTTCCAGGGATCAGTTGAATGATAGACTTCTTTTCTCTCCCTGAATTGTTATAGCAAGAGGAGAGGAAGGATGGGAGATTTTTTTCCTTCTTTTTCTTCAGAAAAGCGACGTGGCCCATTCTAACATCCCCATTACTATGTGCCTGTCCACAAAAGATCCATTTGAAAGGGCCCTATGGTTTCACAATGATGACAAGCCCTTTGGAAAACCACTCTCCCTCCCAACAGTGTACCTGGGGCTCCATTTTCATACCTGGAGGGATGATACCTTTTCTAACTACCCCCACTCCTTGCCCTCCGTGCACTGACCCACCCCTCAAATTTAGCTCTTGCCTCCCTTTCATGTATCATATCCCATCCCTTCTTTCATGGCCACATATTGCAACCCTCCTTCAAGATGTAATTCAAAATCCACATTTTCTCTAAAGCAAGGCTTAACCAATCTAACATATAGGGCAATATGAACTCCTTTTGAACTGCAGTATATTATTTTCAAGACCTAGTGTGGACCCGGGTTATATCTTATTTTACACCCCTACCATTTCTTAGCTCCTCTTTTATTTCTGCAATAACCACACCCATTGACTGTGTTTGATTTACACCCTTTAAAGTGTGTATATACTGGAAATGATTACGATAATATCTTGTGGGTGTATATTTGTAAATTCTTTATAAGTGGTGTTTATTGTGAAGAGTTGCTGATTTTTTCTTACATGTATCGTCTTATAGTAAATCATTTAAAAATAAGAAAGAACTATTGATAAATGATTACATAACATATAAGTGCATAGCTAAGTAGATAGATAGATGATAGATCGATCGATTGATAGATAAAGGAAAAACAAGCAGACCCTTTTTTCTCACCAACCCAAGGGATCCAGGTGGAAAAGAAGAAAACAAAGGCGTCTGTCCACTGTTCAGGCCTCATGAAAAACTACCACATGCAAACAAGCGGATGAAAAACCCTTGGACAAAAAGATCGAGTTTTTAGCAAATTACAATAATCAGAAAAGAATACATGACTTATATTTTTGGTCCCACTCTTACTTAAACGCAAGAATCATCAAAATATCTTGGATATATTTAATGAGCAAGTTCGTATATATCAGCCCACAGTCTGTGGATTAGTTTTAATGCTCATATATGACCCATCCTCAGCTCAAAGAAATATATAATCAGAATTTTCTATTTAAAAATATTGCAGATAATGTACTCTTTTCACATAGGGAGAGGACAGGCTTGAATTATGATGTTCTTGGCTCATCTTTGGGAAATCTCTCTCTCTCTTTCTCTCTCTCTCTCTTTCCTCCTCCTCCTTAAAAGAAAAATGAATATAATAATCTAATCTGGATTCATTATTACAAACTCAATATTCTCGCCATCTTTTAAATTCAGATTTTAAAATTTATTAAAGTTAAAACATTTTCTTTGATCCCCTAAATCAGCGGTTCCCAATCTGTGGGTTGCAACCCCTTTGGGAATCAAATGACCCTTTCACAGGGGTCGCCCGGTTCATAGCAGTAGCAACATTATAGTTATGAAATAGCAAGAAAATAATTTTATGTTTGGGGGGTTACCGCCACATGAGGAACTGCATTACAGGGTCACGGCATTAAGAAGGTTGAGAACCACTGCTACTCTAAAAGTATCCTTGGTCCTTGGTATTGTGTCTAGTGTGCTCTGTGGGTAAATTGACCCTGAATGACAATAAGGATGTGGTTTATCTGGCTCTCTCCTATTAACTATTCACAGCAGCAAGCCATAATTTGTAAAACATTTAAACAATAATTATTTGGTACCTTAAAAAGCTAGAATCAGTGGTGCAATTTTGAGAAATGCTTACACTAAGTTTTATAGTTAGGTGCCATCACAACTGAAAATCCATAGCACACAGTTTAAGGATACAAAGGTTCAGACCTGCATCCCCCTGAGCATGGTCAGCACTCGTCGGAGTTGACTCCATGGCAGTGAGTTATGAGAGAATTGCGCCAGATTCAGAGCTGATTCTTTTCAGGTCTGGCCATCTAATGCAGTCCCATGACAGGGGAAAACATGGATTTTCTCCTATTAATATGAACTACAAGTGTTTTCTCTTACGTGATATATGCTTTATTTGACATACACATAAACATACTTACTGAAAAAGTTTTGGGGGTGCTTAGGCCAGTGACACGTCTGCATGTATTTTTATGAAGATTTCTATTAAGAAAGGGCTCACACAGTTTCAGAAGAGGGGACATCCAGCCCGGTTACTGTCTGTGGGACGCTTCTCCTGACTCGTGCAGTGGTCGGGGCTGATGAACTAGGCAGCGGGAAGGGTGAGCAGAAAGAAGACCACAGGCTGGTAGATGCAGGGCGAAGCATTGCAAGGTCAGGAGTTCACCGATGGGTCCTGCTATTGGCAGGAGGTCAACCGACCAGATGTAGGATTCAGATTCAGCAGAAGTGGAGCTTTCCCATTGAGTCCACTTAAAAAGCAGCGGCCCACGCTCTAAAGCAGTGGTTCTCAACCTTCCTAATGTCACGACCCTTTCATACAGTTCCTTATGTTGTGATGAGCCTGCGCCCCAACGACAAAATTATTTTCATTGCTACTTCATAACTGTGATTTTGCTACTGTTATGAATTGGGGACCGCTGTGAAAGGGTCGCTGGACCTGCAAAGGGGTTGCAACCCACAGGTTGAGAACCGCTGCTCTAAAGTCTTTCCTCCAATTGTTTCAAGGTTGTGACCTTATCAAGGGGGCTCTACTCCACCAAAGTCAACCACATGGAGTCGAACACATTATGGTAGATCCCATCATGGGGGCATTACTGCCAATTTACTGGGACGTCTTACCCAGACAAGGCAATGCAAAACCTAATTATCACACATTTATGCCGAACAACTCACACCCAAAACAAATAAACAAAAGCTCACAGCCATTCAGTCTACGCCAAGCGATAGCAACCCTGTAGGACAGGCAAGACCTACTCCTGAGACTTTTCCAGACTGTCACTCTTTGCAGGAGTAGAACACCTTGCCTTCTGCCCTCGGCGCAGCTGTGTGGTTTCAAATTGCTGTCCTTGCAGTTAGCAGCCCACCTGGTAAACGTTATGCCCGCAGACCTCTTTTATATGAATTAAGCTAATGCAAAGATAAAGAACTTTCGTCACAAGTCTAACCCTTCCTTCCCCCATGGATCCCGTGCCCCCCAGGCTCCAAACTATAGCAAATAATTGAACTTTACTTGGGAGAACATATCTTTAAAAACTTGATGTACTTTAAAGATCCAAATTTATATAAGGAATGCCTATCAACATGTTGTATATTTGGACAAGATTTGTTTTCATAAAATAGCTGTGCTTTAGATCTTGGCTCCTCTGCTACATGTAGTGGCAACATAAGGTTGAATATCTTTAAGGGTCCCTACTGTCTGAGAGTTGCTCCTGGGCGGTCCGGAAGGAACTGTCCCTGGTGCTGCGCGGCCTGTGTGATGCACGGTGCCATTCATTGGTCAAGCTCTTTCCCTTGAAAATCATGAGCAGTCAAAAGTTTGAAAAACTAAATCTATGAAGAATATTTATGCAGGAGAACGCTCACTAAACACCTCCATTCACTCATGTAATGAGATTGGCATCGCGATAAAATTCTTGTCTTGTAAGATAATGATCTTATGGCTTTTTCTGGCTCTTAAACCAAAGATAATTGGGTTAATCTCTGCAGGAAGTCCATCTGTTTCCAGTAAACCATTTTAATTGTGGATGACTTTATTTCACAAATGTGGAAAAGGTCTTGTCACTTGTCTTCTGATCCTGGAGGGGAAAAAAAGAGGGGTCTCAAATCCAAAACCTCGATGCATGAGGAAAGAAATTGAACCAGTGGGTTTGCTTGTCTGCATATACTTGGACATTAGCAATATTTCAGATTTTGAGTGTTTGCCAGGAGTTTAAGTGTATATCTGAGGGCTGAAAGTATAAATCACTGACATTAATCAGTAGGATTTCTGAGAAAAGACCAGAGAAATATTTTAGTGTTGTGCAGATGACACATGGCTGACTAGTAGGTTGCATTTAACAACCTCCTATACATATAGTACCATGTGTGTTTCATTGTGTCATATACTGAATTGTATTGTGCCACGATCGAATTTCTTAACTTGTGAGAATCATACTCATCTCTATAAATACAAACTTTGACTAGCCCTTCTCTTTTTAAAGCTGGCATTTGCTTGGCATATTTTAATGCTCGATTCATTTTTAAATGTTATTTTTCTAAACAGATATTAGTTTATATTTGAATTTTGTAAGCAAATTTAACCCAGTGGGATGGTTTTTACATGGTGAATTCAATAACAATGTAATCACATCTGCCTCCTTTTTGTTTCATTTTCAGATATGGCATGCCCATTGTTGAAAGGGAGGACATCGCTACATATGAAAGTAAGTGAAAAAATATTGCTGTTAGGGTTCTAATTCATACAAGTACTGCTTTTCTCCAAGCAAATCACATTTGCACATGTGTAATATCAGCAGGTGGCTGGATTTGTGGGACCAGTTAAGAAGAACCGACAGTGCTCAGAAAGTTATGGCACTTCTTTTTGTTTTAGTTTTCCTTCTGAATACCAAATGAGTCACTTTGAGAGAGTTTCTCAAAGGACACAGGGTGATGATGGGGGCTTATTCTAGAGAAGGTTTGAAGAAACGGAACAGTGTGCTGGTGAGTCCAAGTTCAGACAAGCCACTCTGGAACATGATCTCATCAAGTGCTTCTATGCTCAGCTTTGCAGAGTAGTGAGGGCTGGCCCATGAGAATTTCATGGAGAATCCTTATCCCATGCCCTCCACAGGCCTGATCTTGCTCCTTCAGACTTCTGTTCATTCTGTAAACTCAAAGAACATTTAAAAGCAACATAACTGGAGCCCCTTGGGGATGCCAACGCTGCCATTTTGAGGCAGCATAAAAGGAGAAGTGTAGATTTCATTGAAGAAGGATTAGAGAGATGGAAACCCTGCCTCAAAACCGGACAGAACTTGATGAAGGATATGTGAAGAGCAATTAACTTCACATTTTGGTGTTTTGGTTTAATAAGAGATTTATAGAAATACTCGTTTACTTATCCTTGTAGGTATCTGAAGGACCCCCGGTAGCATAGTGGTTTCTTGTTGGGCTGCTAACCATGAATGCTAGCCGTTTGAAACCACAAGCCATGGGGAAAAGAGTCAATCTACTCCAATAAAGAGCTGAAGCATCTGAAACCCAAAGGGACCGTTCTCCCAGGTTCTATTGGTCATCCTGAGTAAGAATAGACACCAGTGGCAATACATTTGGTTTTTACTTGTTTGTTTACTTTCTTTTTTCATTTTCTAGATATCAACTTTCTCCTTTCCAAACACTGCATCTAAGCTGGGAGATTCAAATCCCGATTCTTCCATTTACCAGCAGCACAAGCTTGACACTATTTTTGTGATGTACAAATGCATTTGTTGTTTGTGGTAGCCACTGTGAATGGCTTAGTGGTTAGTATAGTCACTGTTATCATTTTGCAATCACTTTCATTTAGACCACTGTGCTTTGTGCACAGACAGACTTACGGTTTCAGAGGTTACTGAGAATTCCCCTATACCCCACTGTCTTTGCTTGGATGGAAGAAAACCAAGTTAAAAAACAAGCCTCTGACTCTCAGATTTGATCACTAGCAAATCTAGTTAACTAAGAGGCAGATGCCACCCCCAATTAAGTCATTGTCTCTCTCACTTTTCAAGTCAGAAAAAATGTTCTCCCTTATTCAGATTTTTGAAGTTTGGAAAGTGTAGCCAAATATTTGCTGCATATAAATAAGAGCTAGGTCTTCCAATCAATGATTTCATTGTCTTCATTGTATGGAAAGAATACAGCAGAGTACACAGAGTACAATTTTAATCTTTTCACATTCATTATATATTTATTGAGCATCTTCCATATGACAGAAACTACACTGGAAGTCTACCCACAGGTGATCTCTGCAACTCTTTGATATTTACAAGCTAATGGCCAAAGCAGTCAGTAATCTGAGTTTTGCCTATAAATAGACACTAACCACAGCGACCAGTGTTGCCCAGGAGAACCGCACCATGCTGAGAGGATCATAGTTTCATCTGGAGTGTGTTTCCAGGAAAGATGGCCTTGAGGAGGTTCCCAATATGCTGGCTATCAGGCGGGAGGTGGCATGCAGGACTTTGTCTCTAGGAACAGACACACCTTGTGCGGAGTTCTTCGATAGACAGGAGCCCAGTTCGGTGGAGGGAAGGCAACCTGGAGAAGCTGGAGTGTGAAGGAGAAGAGAGCAAATTGGACCTCCATAGAGCCCAGATTGTCTGAGACGGAGTCCATGGGAGGGATTTTGTCTGTTAATTTGTTTTGTTTTTCCTTGTTGTTTATTTGTTTCTAGGAGCATAGGGAAATCCAGTGGTTTTAGAGAGACACGCATATTTATGCTTCTGAAGTTTTCCTCCAGAGGCAGAATGGGTAATATGAAAGGTGGATGTAAGGAGTTGATCTAAGAAACTTTGATGATTCTCATGGTGAAATATATAGTGTGGATAAAAAGGATGAAGGAGCAAGAGTAGAGAAAATCAGTGGATTAAGAACTATTTGCGGAGGATTTTTTTTTCTTTCTTTTTAACTCATTATTTTCAATAGAATTACCAGTTACATGTTGATGAGAAAAAAAGGATAATAAACTAAAAAAGATGAACAAATCACAGATGCTGTCCAGCTGATTTTGCTCAGGGCAACTCCATGTGATGCAAAAGTAGACCTGCCGTCCGTATGGTCGGCACGGCTTCAATTTTGGAAGCATATATCCTGGCTTTGCCTACAAGAGACCTCTGAGGGAGTTTGAATTGCTGAGCACTTAACTATTTGAGTCACCTAGGAACTCCAAAGCATTTTAATGTTCATTGATGATAATATTTGCAAAGTTGGGTACAGTGGTTGACATACAGACTTGTGCCTGATGGTTGGACATGTGAAGTAGAGTTGAGACCGCCAGATATAAAGTATATGGAGAAAGACTAGGCTTTTTATCCCATGAAGAGTCACAGTCTCCACAACCCACAAAGGCACTCATACTTTGCCCTGTAGGCTCCCTGTGAGTCAGAATTGGCTGCACAGCAGCCGTGTGCTTTTTGTTTTGGTTTGGTTTGATTTTGAGTAAGAGAACATGAAAAGGCAATACATATAAGTGTTAAAGTCCAGATCCAGACCAGATTCATAACAGCTATAGAAGTGATAGAATCTATAGAAGAGGGGGGAAATGAAGAAAACAAGAGATGACAGAATCACAGGAAGTATCATGAAGAGGGCAAGATAAAACTGGCCCTGATGAAGAGGCATAGTTTTCTTAACAGTTAGAAGGAGAAGCTCATCCCAGTAAAGACTAAATCATAGTATTCAGAAAATGACAGATTATTCCAGGGCCACAACAAAGCTTCAGAAATGAATGAGAACTTTCTTAAGAGAAAAGAGAAGGTGGTTCCACATATACTTAGACAACAATAAATAATGCAAGGGTAGAAAATCAATTTGGGGAAAGACAATCCTTCTTTCAACTTCTCCTCTGTACATCCTACAATCGTTGAATTAGACACTCTTTCACCCTGAAATGACGGCATGGGAATTAGTGGGGAACTTTTCATTTGGAGCCAGGTCTCCAGCTCAGAGTGAAGATGAGTTCCCATTTTCTAAGTATAGTGTGCTTGAAGATCTAGAGCAGATAATCCGAAAATAAATGTTTTGTGTACATTGCTAGGAAACTCAGATATGACTGTCAAGGAGCTGAATCAACTTCACAGTGTTGAAAAAATTGTGTTCCCATATAGAGTAACTAATATCAGTAGGTGAAGGAGATAAGTAATGAGTTTAGGGGGGAAAATCACTGAATGTACAAAGGAATACCTGTTGAGACAAGGTATTGATTTGAAATCACAGTTTATTATATGGGTAGGGGGTACCGAAGGCAGTATTTTCTCAGATGTTGTGAACAAGTGATATTTCAAGTCTATTTCCCTCTTTTTGAACTCAGACCTCTCCTTAGCCCTCCTGTCCCCACAGAGAGAGGAGAGAGGGGTAAATATATGAGGTCAGCTCTTTTTGTTTAGAAAACAAAGGCATTTCCTGACTAGACCCTCCTTTTGGGACTTTCATGAAAGCAGATTAAAATTTATTATGAGAAGGCCACAATATTTCCCTTTGGCTTTTTCTAAAAGTTCCCCCATAAATATTTTTTGGCATTTTTATCAACTAGGTCACCAATTAGTCTTTCAGAGATTATGTTATATGTTAATGTTGGTGTCAATAAGCCAGTGAGCCAGATAGATTCCCGACGGTACCTTCAGGAGAATTGAGCACAGATCACAGTACTATAAGTCAAGTAAATGGTGAGAAAACATGTGTTATAGGACTTACCAAGATGCCGTGGATGGATAGGGTCGGGGTGTTATGGACAAGGTGGTCTTGTAAAGAGAGTGACTAACAGTCTGTCAGCTTCAAGGGATAGAAAATTCTTCCAGGAGAGCTAAGTATCTCAGCAAAAAAAGGTAAATCTCATTGTTTCAGAGTGGCTGTGCAAATAAGTATCTTTGAGACGCACTCAATTCTTTCAGGGAAGCCTGAGTTAGCAGGGCAGGGATACCCTCCCAAAGGAGTGTTGGTTATGAGACTACACGGCAAAAGAAAATGTGACTTTATCATATAATAAAAGTTATAGGTATATAATAAAAATATGATGCTTTAATATATCTAACTCAGAGATAGGCTGGAGACAGAGTTGAAGTTATAGGAAGTGAGGCTGAGAAGATTTTGCAGTAGTTTAGTGTAATGGATTTAGTGTAATGTAAGAGCCTTGATTTAGGATTGAGAAGCAGAGTTGAGAGAGGAACAAGCAGTAGGAGTCATCAGAACATGGCCAGATGTCCCTCATGTGCTAGACCCACATTTCTCAGGAGTTCAGAATTCCAAAGTAAAACTTGAGAGGACTGGCGTAGGAGATGGGAAAAAAGTGCCCCTAGTAAAGTACAATTGTGTGTATTGCATGTTTCAGGGTGGTGCTGGTGACAGGCCTGAGAGAATAGTGGGAGTGTGGTTACAAGGCCGGAGATCCTCCACGAATGGCGGAAGAGGGTAGAGTTGTGCTTTGATCAAGGCAACATTCATAGTAGTTCTCAAGAGCTTTATTTGTCTTACTGGAGTTTGTTTTTTAGCGGTTGCTTCCTCGTGGGATGTCTTCCACCTTTTCAGCTTCCCTCCATGATGTTGTACTAGTCTTTTAAGCACAACATCGCAGTGATGCCTTGAACTGTGATCTGCAAGGTCAGCCGTTCAAAACCATCAGCAGCTACTGGAGAGAAAGAGGAGGCGTTCTACTTCTGTGAAGAGTTACAGTCTCAGAAACTCAAAGGGGCAGTTCTGCTCTGTCCTACAGGGTCGCTGTGGGTCAGCATGGACAGGATGACAGTGAGTGTTGTTCTGGTTTGGTATTGTACCCAGTAGAGTGTGTCGGCTTCACAGGGATAGAGACAGCAAGGTTTTAATCCATTAAGGCCTTTCTGGAAGACAGTGCTTCCTCTCACAGGTCCTAATTTTAAAATGGCATCAATGACTGGGGTATTTAGTTCTTCTTTCCATTTTTTATCATCCAGCCTTGATATATTATTTTATGTAACATTCCCGATAAATATGCTGAGGGAAATAGAACATATGGCATCTTCAAGACATCACACTAGTCAATTCTAGTTCAACTCTGTTATTTTGCTTCTAGATACTTTCCTTCTATAACAGAAATACCACACATAGATGACTTTAACAAAAAGAAATTCATTAAAAGTGTATTATGTTAAGGAGGCTATAAGAGCAAACACAAATACTAGCTACAGAGGAAGACTTTCTCTGTCTGTCTGTGTCTGTCTGTCGGTCCCTGTCTCTCTCCCTGTCCTTCTTCTGGGAAAGGATCCTTGTCTTTAGTCTTCCCCTAGTCTATCTGATTCAATGTCATACAGAAGAGGTGATTAAAGTACTATGGTTTGGGTCAGGTACAGCTTAGGCTTCAAAGTAACATCCTTGTTTTTCAACACTTTAAAGAGGTCTTGTGCGGTAGATTTACTCGAGGCAATGCATTGTTTGTTCTCTTGATTGCTGCTTCCCTGAGCATTGACTGTGCATCCAAGCAAGAAAAAAATCATTGACAATTTCAATCTTCTCACCATTTATCATGATGTTAATTAATGGTCAAGTTGTGAGGACTTTGTTCTCTTTGTATTAAGTTGTGATCCATATTGAAGGCTGCAGTCTTTGACCTTCATCAGTAAGTCTGTCAAGTTCTTCTCACTTTAAGCAAGAAAAGTTATGTTATCTACATATGGAAGTCTGCTAATGAGCCTTTCTCCAATCCTGATGCCAGGTTCTTCTTTATATAGTCCAGCTTCTCAAATCTGCTCAGTACACAGATTGCATAAGTATAGTAAGAGGATGGAAAACTGACACACACCTACCTTGATTTTTTACACGTATAGTATTACCTTTATCTGCATGCACAACTGCCTTTTGGTCCATGCCCAGATTCTGCATGAAAACAGTAAAGTGTTCTAGCATGCCCCATCTCCTCAAGGTTATCCGTAGTTTGTTATGACGCATTATATCAAATGCCTTTGCATCACCTTCTGGTAGTATGCTTTTGGTTGTTCCAGTATATTTAATGATCCTTGCAAGACCATACCCACAGGGCTTAATTCCATAATCTTCCTTATTCCTTGTTCAGCGTTCACACTCATGTAAAGTGGTTAAGAAGACCACGGGCTTGTCTTCAAAATGATATCTTTGCGGGTTTTTTTACCACTTTAAATTGATCTTTGCCAAAGTTAACACATTTTCAGATCCCTTAATGGTGGTTTCTGTGGGTATTATGGACAAAGTAAAATTAAATTCTGAACAACTTCATTCTTCCCTATTCTTTAAAAGGAGAAGGAAGCCAGCAGAGAACGAAAGACTGCTCAACCCCAAGATCAAACTGTATGTATGCAGAGAATCCGTGTGGGGCTAGATTACAATCTCAAGGTAGCCATATTAAACTATGTATTCGGATTCCGAATCAGATCCAAAATCAGAAAGAAATTCTCCACAAGGAGTTGCACTCAAAAGAACTAGTTTGAATCCCTGGTCATTTCTAAAAGAAGTTTTGAAAATGAATAATTTTCACTCTGAATCCAATGATTATAGCTAGTAGATTAGGCAATGCACAGCTGTATCTCCCTGTATTATAGCAAAAATATTGACCCAAGAAGAGGTCTGTAATTCAGTTCTTTGCACTTTCATTTTAAATATGTCAGTTTCATCAGATTACCCTACATGTAATCTTCTTGTATGGAGTCACACTCTTCATTAATCCTTTTTTTTTTAACTCTCACTGTTCACATTTTAGGAATTAAAAACCCGATTTTCTTATCATTATCCATTCTCATTTTCTTTTCTTGTACTTTCTAGCACGCTTCAATTGTCTCCCGCTCCCCACATGGTTAGTAAACAATCTCCTACATTCCTGAAGGCACTTAACGATCAAATATGTTATATTTACTGCCCACTGGAATCTAAATCATTATCATTATCATTAACCAACTGCTCTGAAGCATGAACCAGTTCAGTATATATATATATCGAGTAGAGAAAACGGTTCCCAGTCGTGGGCAGTGGAAGTTGGCCAGATGAGGATAAGATGGTTGGATGCCAGCCTAACATCCAAGAGGGAGTTGATATCAGCCTTTTTTACTCCCGAGAAGTTTGTGCAAATTCAAGGATGAACTTTATCCAGAACTCGAGTTAACATTCTACCAAGAAACACTGCGGATCATTTTGAGTTGTTTTATTTAATCTGGAATTATTTCAAAGTCCTAGCAACAAAGTTATCAACTAGTTAAACATCTCATTCACAAGGACAAATGTAATGTACGCATCCATTGCTCATTGTAGAACCTATTTACATTATTCAGTTACCTGGTTGTAAAATACCTGTATTTCATCTGTTTGCTTCGTGTGTGTGTGTGTGTGTTGGGATTGTTAGTTGATTTTTTGTTTTATGTGTGGCTACATGCTACACTGACTTTTCTTTTCATCCATTGGTCTCTTACATAGGTAAATGAAAAGAGGAAGTTTGCACATATATTGTCTAAAAAATAAAAACCTCAACAACAGATAAACTGACAAATGTTCTCTTCCATTCTTCTATCCTCTCAAAAGCTGGCCATATGATCTCATTCATGAGGTTTCAACAGCCGTGTGTGGTTAGTTCACTTGCTTTGGCTATTTCATAGCATTGTGGCTCAGGATCCAAGAATATAAAAACAATTATAGAGGGACTATAAATAAATAAGTACATATATGCATATCCCTTTATAAAATTTGATGACTAAAAAGTATAACAGATGATAACTAACTGAAACATATTTTTGTTTTGGGTAAATGATACATGTCAATTTCTATTCTGTTTTCTTGCAAAGTTGTTTGACTATATTTGCAAATTGAACCTGAGCTCAGATAGCCAACACATTTCTATCCTGTGGCTCTTCAATCAATTGGTGATATTTACTAGAACACTGTCTGAAAGACTCAGATGCCAACTTGTAAACTCAAGCAAGTATCTTATAAGGTGGGTAAGGATCAGCAGGGAATGCCATACCCACTTGATGCTTGAGGACTCTGGCCAAAGGCACAGACACTAAGGTCAATGTTATAGTAGGGCATTGACTATGCTTTGCATTTTCCCTAGAATTTTTTAATGCACTATATGATTTCTTACCAAAGACAGACAGAGAGAGAGCAAAGAAGAAAGGAAGCATACTTTAATGACTTGTGTAGTGGTGGAATAAGCTGGGGATGGAGATGAATGAATAGCTTATACACTTTCAAAAGTTTTCAGTCCTAACTAGCTGAAGGGCAGGGAAGAAGATAAAAGTAATCCAGTCAGGCATTCAACATGTAAATAACAAGCATCTTCTGTGTGCATAGCCCTTGGCTAGATACTGAAAAACCAAACTCAAACTCATGCCCACCAGGGTAAAACTGCCTAGTGAGTTCCCGAGACTAACTCCTTTTGGGGTCAAAAGCTTCATCTTTCTCCCGTGGAGTGGCTGGTGTATTTACACTGCTGAGCATGTGGATCACAGCCCAACCCATAACCACTCTGCCACCAGGACTGCTGGGCTAGATACTAGGATTAGAGTTACAGTAACACTGCAGAAATAAGGTGGTTCCCAGTCTAAAATTTGGTTCTGATATCAAGAGTGATGAAACCAGACTCACAAAGAGAATATATCAACTCTGATTACTTACATGTTCAGGCTTCCTGGGAGAGCAGTAGATTTCCTCAAGCTGGCTGAACATGGTTTGTGGGAGCAAGAAGAGGAGAATGGAACATTGCCGCTTTTATTGTGATAGGGATGGGCTGGAGTGAGGCTCTCTATGTAGGGACAGGGGCTTGTATGAGTTCAAAAGAAATATTCGGGCTTTTTTCTTTGCTTTGACCAGTTGTGGGGCAGAAGTACAAGAGGTAAGAATGGGGCTTAAAAGCTGTCAGCAGTCAGAAAAAGAGAGAAAGAAAGAAAATAAACGGGAGTAGTCAGCTTCTTTAAAACCTTATGACCAAGAAACTTTACAATAAAACCACTTCCACAAGCCATAGGCAAAAATTTCGAATAACACAGACAAAGACTGTAGATAATTATAACTGTCCATAATTTATTCATTATGAAGAAAATATTTCAGGAAAAATAAAGCTCACATATAGGGATTTAAAAATGATCCAATTTCAAGGCAGAGAAATCAGGGAATAATCCAAAAATTAGGGGGATTACACAGGACTTGAAATATGGTTAGGCTTTTACTGGAGTGAGAAAGTGGGCTCAGACTACATAGATAAAATGTTTTTTCTCATCCCATATTGAAAACATGTCCCTTGGTTCCCCTGTCTAACTGTCTGTCTGTCTCTTTTTCAGTATTATTATTCATTTTAAGATCCAAGTCTATACCTATGCTCAGGGGAGAAAAGAACCAGCTTTGAGCAAAGTTTATGATAGAATATATGCCCCACTGAGCATGGAATGCTCAGACAAAGACAGAGGGAAACATATTTTAACTTCTAAAGTAGGTATTTATTCTTTTTATGATTGCTTCCCTTTCATTTTGTTTTGTTTTTCTTCATTCATTTTCCACGAGCAGCTTTGCCCAGCAATTCTCACCGATAGGTGGGAAGGTGGGTAGGCATAGATGTCCAAACCATAAAGCAGCTTTCCCTGGGGTCAAAGCAAATCGCTTCATAAATCAACAGACATGAGAATTGCACAGTCGCTGGGCCTCAGGAGGACTTGAAAACTGACAAGCTGGAGTGAGCAGTTCAGGTCGCCTTTGTATAATTTGCTGGGTATTCTTAGCAATGCTCCCTCACTACTTCCTACAGAAATGTTAGAAGACTTCAGACATCAGCTTTTGCCTTTGAAACTTTTGGATATTTTTCTACCCACAGCTTTGTTTTTAAACCTCAGCTGCCACAAGCAGACTCAGAAACTACATTGCTGGAGCCCAGGGAAAGCGCACCCTCAGTCAGCCGAATATGAAGGAAATTTCACTAAAGAAATCTCCTGGTAGGTTCCCTACCCTAAAACGAGGATTTGGAGAGGACTCCAAAGTCCTCCATCGTCTCTCAGGCCCCCCCCAGGGCCTGGAACAATTTGTAAAACACAACAAAAGGAATCAAGATAAAAGCTGTACATGCCCTCCGGCAATGTCTCATGCATTCATACACAAGTCCGATGGGCATTATAGAGCTCTATGGGAGGAATTGTGCTGTGAAGAGATGTTTCCCACCCCTATTTTGAAGAGAGAAAGAAAGAGAATAAAGCAGTGATTCTTAAATTTAGGTGTTAAATTGCAAAAGTTTACTTCTTTTTTGTTTTTTAGTTTTAGTTTATGTTGGTTTCTGTTATCGGGAACAGTGAGAGGAATGGAGATAACGCAGTTAGTGCCCAGAGGAAGCGGATACGTCTATTTCCCAAGTGAGAAGCTGCGCTCTGGGGGAGTGACAATTCTGGTCTTTCCTTCTTTGCTAGGTAAGAGAGACTGTACACTTGTTAAGATTCATTCAACACATGTGTTGGCACCGGCTACTTGCTAGTCTGTTTCATGAATTGACTACAACTAACGTGCCAAATTACCACATCAGTGACTTAAAATAAGAAAATGTATTCTCTCACAATTTTGGAAACTTTGGAAGTCTGAAAGCAGGTGTCAGCAGGTGCTGAGCCCTTCTAGGGCAGGGCGGGGCAATCTGTTCCTACATCTCTTCTGGTCTCTGTGACTGCTGGGAATTCTTTACGTGCTTTGTGTTGTCGACAAGTCATTGCATTCCCTAGGTCTAGCTTTTATTTTCAAGAGCATCAGTCACAAGGCGATCGCGAAGCACAGGAATGATTTCATGTTAACCAAGAGCATCACTAATGGCCCTTATTCCAAACCAGGTCACACTCTGAAGTTCTGGTGGTTTGACTGAAAAGTATCTTTTTGGATGACACAGTTCAGCTCATAGTAACTATTTGTTGAGTACAGAAAATTGAATGAAATGTAGTTCGGGTTTCAGGAGACCATCTAGTTTACGTAGAAAATGGGTATATGAAGACATAACACTCAAAACTGTATGATCCTATAATTTGCTTTATCTTTAACTCTTGAACAATGTGAGAGTTGGTGCCCCTAGCCCCCAACAGTCTAAAATATCTGCTTATATTTTTGACTCCTCAAAAAGTGAACTGATAGCCAGCCATTGACTAAAAGACTCCCTGAAAAACTCAGCAGTCAATTAACCTCTATTTTATATTATTATATGTATTATGGAGAGAGGATGTTACATCATGAGCTGCACATTGAGCTGCTAACCACAAAGTCAGTAGTTTGAAATCCCAGGCCACTCCCCACAGAAGTCCGGGGTATCCTACTCCTTCAAAGATTTACAATCTCAGAAACTCATAGGAGCAGTTTTACTCTGTCCTCTAGGGTCACTATGAGTCACTAGGGTCACTATCCACACAATGGCCGTGGGTTTGGAGTTTGGGGATATATTATACACTACATTTACATAAAATGTACCTTTCAATGTAAGAAAAAAGGTATTTCACAAATGTGTAATGGTGTGTGTGTACGTGTGTGCGTGCCTGCTGATACAGGGGCAGTGGTAGTTTCATACATTCTCTTTTCTTTTCTTTACAAGGATCCTTAAGCTAAATTCATTGATCTTGAAATGTAGGCACCAACAGCTGCACACCTCATTGTATGACACATTGCAAGCAATTCAATGTTTCTTGCTTTATCATGACTTTTCTCTGCTTTTTGCGAGCATGACCAGCAACACTAGTGGCATTTAATGTGGGCCCCATGGTGTTATTCAAGGTTTATGGTATTGCATTAAACAGAATGAAGAATACACGAGAATTTCAAGGGATCACTTTTTACTGTGATATTCAAATACCTGGATTGATAAACTGCTCACGTGGATAAATAGCATCACATGGCAGTAAAAAAATTCATATGTTTATGTGGACCCATGTAGTCACACGTGTGCTGTTCAAGGCTTACCTATTGCCTTGCTATTATTTTATATTATTTTGTTTGATTCTGCATTTCATATTTTAACACTTTTTTATTAATGATTTTGGACAATTCTATTGCTAAGAAGAATCTCTAAGTAGTGACCAGTTAGGGACTCAGCTGCTAATTGAAAGTTGGGTGAGTTGGTCTATTGAGAGGCATTTTGAACAAAATGGAGAGGTCACCCCCTGGCACGGACATTGTGCTTGGAAAAGTAGAAGGACATCAAAAAAAGAAGATCCTAGATGAACAGATTGACACAGGGCCTGCAACAATGGGCTGCAACATACAACTGTGAGGCTGCTCAGGGCAGCGTTTGTTCTGTTGGACACAACGTGACTGAGTAAGAACCAATTTGATGGCACCTATCCAAAACCAGAACATACATTTTTCATTTTTATTGTAACTCTAAAATGAACAAAGAATGCCTGTAAAAGACAAATAAATGTTGTTTGTTAAATAATTCTATATGTATTTTTACCAGTTTTCAAACATGCACAGGAAATTCCAGACATAAATATATCAACATATTAAAGCATCATTTCTCATCATGTAAAGGAGGTGATTTGTTCTCCTTGAAAATATTTATTTCTAGGTTTCTAATAATTTTCTGCACATACCTTCAGATAAGTGTTTACTTTAAAACAAATGAAACATACTATTAATAGAAAACAATTTTAATTAATTGGCATTGATAAAACAGTTATTGCAAAAGGAATTCTAAATAATCAGAAAAAAGCTAAAAAGTTCAAAACAATTTATAAACATTAAAACTCAACTACACAAAAGCAGTGAAATTGTAGTTGCGGTATCTGTGATATTGTTCTGCTTTGGCTTGTGTGTTCTAACTTTACTCTTGTGCATTCTAGCGGTTTTCTTATAGATTACAACTGTGTGTGAAAATGTGAATATATCAAAGAAGATTCAATTGTACAGAGAATATGTATCCATGAGGTAAATTATTATTTTTGGTTATTAGTGTTAATGCAATTATAATGTGAGGAGTATCCCTCTTACAGCACCTAGTTCTTAGGTACTTTACTGCGAAAAGCTAAAAAAACCAAAAACATATTGAGGCTATCTCTGAAGCAATGGTTTTATAGTTCTTCAAATTCTAAAATTTCATGACTTAAACTTCTACCCTTGAACATCTACCCTGGACCAGCAAAAACTACTTCCTCCCTGTTCTTTCCTGTGGTCCTCATTATCATAGCTTTTTGGTTGTCTGAGAATGCTATTAAGATATTAATATGGCTGTATAATTGGACAATTGTTTCCATTAAACTGTTTATTAAAATATGTATTTGCTTTTAAGATATAGTCAATTGAGCTAATGAGTCAGGAGAAATGAACAAATTCAGAAGGGCCGTAGGTGAAGTCCTCAGATAGGCATTTAGAGACAAGGATTCGGGCTGCCCAGGTAGAAATCTTAAGTTCCTCTTTTCACTCAGGAAGCATTCATTCCTGAGTCATGTTTTCCTTTATTTTCTATCACAAAGTAAGTACTGTTTGCTATGTAATTTGCTTTCATTTTAGCTTTGACTTTCCCCCTTGAGTTTCTAATTTCATTTCCATATGTGAATTGTGTTATCATAATAATTAGAGTTACTTGACATGAGTGAGGGTTTCTTTAAACTGTTTTCAATTCTTTTTGAACTCTATGGACGCATTAGCTGGTAATTAGTTTGAAATCCACCCTCATCCTCCAGCCCTTTAGCTCATCTTCCCTATATGGCACAATTAATTTTTTGTTAGATGGCCAAAATCTAAAGCAAAAGAGATAAAAATAATAATTACAAAAATTGCTAATGGGCCACAATGAAACTATTTTTTCCTTTAGTATTTGTTAAACATATATAGCTTGTTCAACAATGGTTTCTTTAGTCTTGTGTAATTATCATCTGATGATTCCATAGTGATATTATGATGTTAATAGCTATTAGTTTATTGCTTAAATTAAAAAAATACACAATCATCACATTGCTTTGGAGCAATAATTTATATTCTCTAAGCATATCTGTCTTTGATTATATGGAAAATAATGCCACTAATTATTATGTTCATTAGTAAAATGTTTTTTCATTAAATACGTTTTCCCACATATTATGTTATCAGGACTCTATAATGGAGTTCACATCATTTTATTATCTCTTATTTGGAGGAAAATTTTGGTTTTGGAAATTTAAACATCTTCTGAGAATTCTAATGACTTTATGTGTGTCTTAGAGTTAGCTGGCCTTTAACACAGGATATAAGACGAGAACAAAAACTTAGTAGAAATTTTTTAAAGCATACTTTGCTTGAAGTTTATTTCACTTGGTCAGTTTTAAACTCCCTAAGAGGAAGAAATATGTGTGTTTTATGAACTAATTATCAAGGCATAATTTGTATAAAACTCCTAGATTTCAGGTAAGAATTGTATTCTATAAAGCTTACTATGGTTGATTCTTTGGATGGGAACTCCCGGACTTTCTTTCAGAGCACCTTCAGAACTAGGTGACTCAGATTTCTAGACTTTTGGTTAATGTGCAGACAATTTAACTCTTTGCCCTGCCCAAGGACTCTGTGAGCATCCTCACAATTGTATGTTGTCGTCCATTGTTGTAGACACTGTGTCAATTCATTCATCTAGGATCTTCTTTTTGGCTGCCCTTATACTTTTGCAAGCATAATGTCCTTTGCCAGGGGGTGATCTCTCCTAATAACATCCAAAGTACATTAGAAGTCCCACCATCCTTGTTTATAAGGAAGGAGCCTCTGGCTGTACTTCTGAGACAGATTTGTTCATTCTTCTGGCAGGCTGTGGTAGATTTAATAATCTTTGTCAACAGTATAATTCAAGTGCATCAATTATTTTTTAGTCTTCCTTATTCAATGTCCAACCCTCACATGTAGTAATCAAAAAGTACTGTAGCTGCGGTCAAAAGTACCTTAGTTTTCACAGTGACATCGTGACTCTTCAACACCTTAAAGAAGTCTAGTGCAGATTTGTCCAATGTAATGTAACATTTGATTTCTTGACTGCTGCTTCCATGAGCATTGCTTGGAGACCCAAGCCAAGAGGAAATCCTTGATAACTGTGATATTTATGTCTGTTTATCAAGATGCTTTTTATTGGTCCTATTATGAGGATTTGGGTTTT
Source organism: Echinops telfairi (assembly GCF_000313985.2). Lineage (NCBI taxonomy): Eukaryota > Metazoa > Chordata > Mammalia > Afrosoricida > Tenrecidae > Echinops > Echinops telfairi. The sequence goes on along the minus strand of NW_022111300.1, from coordinate 27,886,551 downwards.
CATTACTTTGAATTGTAGTCCATTCTGAAGGCTGCAACCCTTGATCTTAATCAACAAGTGCTTCAAATAATATTGGCTCACAGCAAGCAAGATTGCTCCACCTGCATATTGCAGGTTGCTTATCAGCTTTCCAATCCTGGTGCCATTTTTTCCTTAATATAGTCCAATGTCTCAGACTCATTGCTCATCATACAGATGGAATAAGTGCAGAGAAAGAACACAACTTTGATGCAACTTGATTATGAATCACTTGTTCTGGTTCATGACTCCCTCTTGTTCCATGGACAGATTCTGCATGACTGTAATGAAGAGTTCTAAAACCCCAAGCATTCTCAGTGCTATCCATAGTTTGTTATGATCCACAAGCTTATTGAGTTTTGCAGAGTCAACAAAGCACAAGTAAACATGTTTCTGGTATTCTGTAATTTCAGCTAATTAAAATGTTTCAGCAATCTAATAAAACATTGTAAGCATTCATTCTCATATGCCAAGAAATTTGGGAGCTAGCTACCTTGCTAACCAACCTGAATAGATCCATAGTTGCACCCATTCTGAAGAATGGTGACGCAACAGAATGCGTTATAAAGGAACAATATAATTAATATCACATGTAAGTGAAATTTTTCTGAAGATCCTTCAATAATGGCTTTAACAGAATTTTTATCAGGAACTCTCAGAAATTCAAGCTGGATTCATAAGCGGATATGGAATGAGGGATAGCATTACATATGTCAGTTGAATCTTGGCTGAAGGCAGATGCTGTTAGATGTTATCAAGTTGGCTCGGATTTATAAAGACATTATGTACAACAGGACAAAATGCTGTCTGCTCCTTTACCTTCCTCACAATTGCTATGTTTAAGCCCATTTTTGCAGTTAGTATGTGAATCCATCGCTGAGGATCATCCTTTTTTTAAAATTGACCTTCTACTTTACGAATCATGATGTCCTTTACCAGGAGCTGGGCTCTGCGGATATATGCCCAAAGTATGTGAGAAGGGGTCTCAGCACTTGCTCTTTTGAGGAGCATCCTGCCTTCCTCCATGACAGCTTTGCTTGTTCTTCTGGATACCCGTGGCATTTTCAACGTTCTTCATGAACGCATGGTCTTAATCACTGTGTTAGTCCTGGTTACCTAGAGACACAAATTCAATGTATGAAAATCTTTACATCAGTAAGCAATTATATATCAAGCAAACATCCCAACTTAGCCCAGATTAAGTCCATAAGTCATATAGTAGTCCACAGTCTGAGACTAGTCCATAAGTCCCTTTTCAGACTCACTCAGTCACATGCAATGATGCAGAGTGCAGAAAGATCACAGGCCTGTGGGTGCAAAGTCATGGGGTTCCAATAGTGGTGGCTGCATCACAGGGCTCACAGTAACCAGTATCTTCCAGCTGAAGGTGAAGGCAGAGAGAGAGGGGGGAGGTTCCTAGTACCTTCCTTAGGAGAAGGCCACACCCACAAGGAACCGCCAAACCATAAGGCTGTGATCTGATTGTTAGGTTGAATACCACCCCTACTTTATTGTATATCTCCAACTTAACACGAAATTATGTAACCACCACACAGATCCACTGTCCAGTTTTCATATACATATGAGGTGATTGAGAAAATCATGGCTTGGATTAGGGACACCTTAGTCCTCTAACTGACATCTCCACTCTTAAAGATAAGCTATTATATAGTTTACTCTGAAATAATTCTTACCTCTATGCAAAAGAATCCATCTGGAAAGCTTAAATTGAATAGAGTATCTCAATTTGGTGTTTTTGTCAAATAAGAGATAACTATTTGTTTGTAGTATGACACTTTGGAGGCTATGTTTTCCATTCCTCAATCATTTGCTCAAAGCCTTGGTTATAAAACTGTGCCCTGAAGTAACAAGGGCACTACAGCTAATTCATGAGAGCAGTGTAAATATTTTAAACGCTTTAGGAAAAGAGCACCATCTATTAAACCCGTTGTTCTCAACCTTTGTAATGCTGTGACCCTTTTGTACAGTTCCTCATGTTGTGGTGACCCTCCAACCATAAAATTATTTTCATTGCTACTTCATAACTGTTATTTTGCTACTGTTATGAATTGGGTGACCCCTGTGAAAGGGTTTAATAATTAAACCGTTAATGAGCTATTGATTCAAAGTAGTTCACAGTCTCAACATTAGATCACATATAAGTCTTTGTAAAACTGTGTTTATCAAATGGATGCTACTATAAAATAGCAAGTTCAGAGTGATCATTAGATTGCAATAGACATTTAAGATTTTCCATATCTGATCTGATTCCAAGTTTTGAGAAAGAGAAAGTGTGAAATACTAACTTTTAGTATGTTGAACATGACTTTGTAATATGGTCATTCAACATGTTATCAAACATTATAAGGTCATACCAAAATGTCATGGGGCATAGAAAAACACACAGAGAACAGGGTCGTATGAAGATATCTCTGCAAACTAACGAAGAGTTTATACTACCTTCAAAACAAAAATGACCTTGCCAACAGCATGATTTCAGATCATTAGTCTCCAGAATTGTGACAGAATGAATGCCTTTTTTCTTTTTGGCAGCCACCACTTTGTGTTATTTTATTATAGCAATCCAAGGAACTTTTAAAAAGTGCAAAAATTTTAAAAGTAGGTGCAATTATGCTAATATTAAAATGTAGATAAGGATAGTTATTTAAGAACAAAATAAATAAGTATTAAACTTTCTTTCAATTTTTGCATATTGTTTTTCAAATATGAGCTAAGTAATTAGCTGAAATAGATAAATTATTTGCACTTAATCTTTTAATAAAGAGAATAGTTTAATATTACTTCTGCTGTAGGAACATTATGAAAGAAATAATAATAATAATATCTAAGGACTCTATTAACCAAATTAGAGCTTATTTGACGTAGAATAGCTATTCAAATAATATTTTTCAAAATTAAAATTGTGTGACAATTATTTAAACATTTTCATATTTTAATATATACTTTTGATATCTTTCTTGTTCATAAGTATCATTAAGTCCATTCAAACTCATCAAAATCCTATAGCACAGCATAAAACTGACGTCTTTATGCATGCAAAATAATTCAGCTGGGTATAAAAATAGTCAATTTTAAAGTGATTCCCACAAAGCACAATAGAGTCTGTTCCATTATTTTATATATGTATGAAGAAACTAATAACAACAAAGTGGCTCCCTCAGTTGTAGACGCAAGCTAATTCACCGGGTTTAAGTCCATGGCTCAGATGTTAATCTGGATGCTTCTTCTGATTCGGATAACTAGCAAGGCTCACAAACTAGAAAGCAGGATGTTGAACTAGAGAACAGAAAGACAAAGTAGGAGGCAGGCAATGAAGCAGGAAGCTCACTGCTGGTAGTTCAAACACTGATGTATACAAGGATGGCAGATCAGATGGCAATGTCTGATGGCTCCTAAGTCAGAAGGTAATATGGCAAACTGTTGGCTCAGGGCAAAGGATCAGAGGTTGACGGGCTAGATAAAATATCCTTTCCAGTTCCATACTTTTAGGGGATTGAATAAAGAAATATATTGAAATATCAAAAATGTATTGAATTTTTAAAAAAATGTAGTTTACTGTTCAGGAAACACGTATAAAATCTAATAGCTAAATATAATTTTAAAAGAAAGTATTAATAGAAGATAATTGTATATATTTTCTCACCTAACTCCTCTATTACTAGAGGTTTCTCATTAAGATAGGCATTATCAACCTGAAATATATTATTTCACTGAAATACTGTATACACATTATCTGATGAACGTGGGACATTTTTCTGGAAAGAATCCATACCTTTATTTTTTTAAATTTATTTTCAATCACTTTCATGACTAACCCTGCTTTCCACTCCCAAAGTTTTTTTGGTTTCTTGTTTTTCCTCACCAAGATTTAAGGTTTGCAACTACTAAAGCAACACATATTCAGTTCACTTATTAGCATCATTACATATTGAGCAAAATTTAGTTTGTTTTTGTGTTTCCTGGAGTGGGGAAAAAAAACTCTTTAATAAGTAAATTGAATTTAAAAAGATAATCAATTTTTTTTGCAATCTCAAATTTACTTACTGGGTGTGGGTGAGTGTGGAGAAAAAAATCAGTATAAAATAATCTTCCTGAAAAATGTCAACATAGCTTTCTCCTTCTCCATGGCCAGATCAGCACCGATCCAGAAATTTAAGTGTAGCTGGTCATTTTCCATAGCAGCTATAGAAATGAAATGAGAAGCTTAAAAAAGATGTTTTGTAGACACAACTTGATATCATGGAGTCAATGTGCTATTTTCCACCTTAATCATTAAGACTCATTGCCATCTTGTTTAGGTTTCAGAGACTTTGTGTTACTGATACTACCTATGCTGCTAAAACTCAGCATGCTATATTCCTTGATATTCATTGAGATTTCTCAATTGTATTCCTAATGACCTATGTCTCAGTTTCCTTTTGACTTTCAGGCACCAGTGAACCAAAACTATACAGCCAAGAACAGCCAAAACTACGGCATCTCATTTCACAGTGAGATTGAGCCTGGGAATTTGCAAGAGAAATGACCTACATCAATATAAAAAGAGACCGTGTATTCTTGGGAATGCATGTAAAATTCAAACTTCCTTTGAGGAATTGAGGCTGAAGACTCAGCTGATAACAAAGTGAAGAAACCAGGTACATATCCAGTGATTATGACCTGGTTTGGGGTTTGCTGCAAACATTTTGCTGAGCTCTAACTGTGATGTGCATTAGTCACGCTACTGGAGCAGAAAATCAATAAAATGAGGCTCCAAAAATAAAATATTCTTTAGGAATTTTGCTCTGAACTAATTAACAATGAGTCATTTAAAAGGGCTTACCTGTCATTAGGGGGAAAACATAAGTATTTACTAAAATCAGTCTCTTAACACTTTATTTATTTAATTTTAGACTGAGGGAAACAAATAAGATTAAGAATTTTGATTAACAATGTGACTGTTATTCTGACAATAAATATCACACAAGTCACATTGTGAAATGAGAAACTTAATCATTCCCTATGTCATGTTACTCATCACGATACTGAGAGGGAAAATGATAACTCATATATAAAAAGTTAACTTTAATTTGCTACTCAAAAATTACATTTTTTAGAAATCGTTTTATACATTGACAAAATTTGGATCACAAAATAGTGAAAGAAAATCATAGTTTTGAATTTTTTTTAGTTTTATTTCAAGTTGAAATAGGGATTGACTAACTTCTAGCAATTATTTCATGGTGAAGTATTTCCATTTTAGCCTTATTTGCCATTGTTTCTATGTAAAAATTAGCATCACAAGTACATGGTTTCCTCCTCAAGATATAGATTTCTACCTCCAAAAATGTGCAAGAAAATTCCTCCCTCTTAATCTCTGTACCCACTGTCACGAAGTGGATACCCACTCACAGTGACCCTCGCAGGTGTGTTTGACTTGCTCCATCAGCTTTTGGAGAA
>NW_022111300.1:27866308-27880548 GCF_000313985.2 Echinops telfairi | reverse complement strand
GTTCCCTCTTTCCAACCGGTTCTCCCTCTACCCTCCCAGTATCACCATTCACACCACTGGTCCTGTAGGGATCATTCGTCCTGGATTCCCTGTGTTTCAAGTTCCTATCTGTACCTGTGTACATCCTCTGGTCTAGCCAGACTTGCAAGGTAGAATTCATATCATGATAGTGGGAGCGGGAAGGAAACTTTAAGAACTAGAGAAAAGTTGTATTTTTCATCGTTGTTACATTGCCCCCTGACTGGCTCATCTCCTCCCCAAGACTCCTCTGCAAGGGGGTCTCACATTTTGGCTAAAAAAAATGTTTAAAATATGTAATTTGCATAAATCGTGTAAGTACAAGATGCTCACCTCTGAGCATCACATATGATTAAAGATGTGAGAAGACAGCTACTTACAATGTTTGATCAGGTTATTTGAACACTTATACTTGCGACTGAAAAGTATTTATAACATGATAATAATTCTAACATTCTGAGAATCTGTAGCTTCTCAAAACAACAAAATTGACAACAGTGAGGAACAAACTGCCCAACAAACTAAATATCTACCTATTTCTTCTCCATAATCAGTTGTTCAGCCCCTCTTTATTCATCCCCACTTTACCACCCCAACCGATGCAAACATGATAAACGTTCCTCATGAATTTCCTCTCTCTCCTCCTCTCCCATCTATACATACATGCATTTTCTCCTCTCTCTTTGACACATATTCACCCATGTCACCAGGGAGAGATTTCTTATCCCTCTTTGAACATACTAGAATTCTGCAAAGCTAGACCCCAAAGCCACCCTCAATGTGTCATCAGACTCAATTATGTCCACATCTTTATGCCTGAATGCACATGTATAGAACCACACTCAGGTTAAAGAATCCTACATCCCCTTGTTCAAATGCAGAGTCAAATGGAAGATCAAAGCAGAAGCAGGAGAGCGAGTCATCAGTCTAAATGTCTGAGCAGAGGGAAATTCAGACAATGTTATTGAAAGAGGACATAATGGATTAAAGAGAAGAGGGGAAGATGTGTGGGCAAGTGAACACAATACAAAGGGCATGAAGTGGCTCAATTGTGGAAGTAAATTTTATAAGGTAATGTGACCATTATATTTGAGGTGCACTTATCTCATCCCCATATCCCGAAAGCATTTATTTTTATTTTCCTGTTCAGAATGATTAATTCAGAAAACAGATTGGAGAATGAACCATATTAAAGATACTCATTTGTCATTTTATAGTAAAAAATAAAATAGCAAAGGGATATTTAAAAATATAAAGAGCTGTGGGATAATTGTCAACTTTAGATTCTTACATTTTAATATAATTATTATATTTGTATATACTGGTATATGGTAGCACAAGTACAAGGTAAAGTTTACTACTAAGTTTAGACATATTTAATGAAATCATTTATTAATTAACTTCTCTTTTGATGGAAGAAAATAATTGGAAATTTATGTTTATTGTTTTCTATAAGAACTATAATCCTGATAATGGAAAAATTAAGGATTTACTATTTAATCAAATGCATTAACATGTAAGAAAGCATCTCAGGCTATAGAAAGGTAAAGCAGAGAAAATAGTGGTATTGTGAGCCATGAGCAGAATGAGTTTATGGAATATAAATACTATATGGAAATTTGGGATTACAAAATGAAGTTATGAAAGAGAGAAACTATATGAAATATATTTGGCTTTTAATTTATTATTTGATACATGTTTTTATAAACATTTACTCACAAATTTGTTTAAATATATTTAGAATTTTTGGTCCCTTCAATCAAGGATTGACATAGGAAGAAAGAACAAACTAATGACAAATGGTAATATATGCATTTTGGAGACAGGCCAATGCTAAATCCTGCCTTATTTAATATTTTAATGATTTAGAAATACATGAGATTGTGGATCAAATTAAATTGAGGTGATTCTAATCCTATGGAGACTAGATAAATCATCTCTGCTAAAAAAATCTCAGCTTCTCTTTCAAGTTTATTTCTTGATGTCTTTAATTTCATTCCAACTGGCTTTATGTCTTCAATAGATGTGGGCATGTTGAACTACATGAAAGAAGGGAATCTAGAAATTTCAATCAAGTTACACATACTTCATCTGAGACCAGATCTCCATATCAATCAATGATCTTGAATAAAACATACAGATTATCAATATCAGAATTTTCTATAATAAAATAAGGTAAAACATATTTTTATAGACCATTTGCTCTAAGGGTAAAATAAATAAGAATATATTCAGACTTACATATTTAGAAGTACATTAAAACATTTATAAGTAGTCATTTTAATAAATCATACTTTCTCCTCTTTGAAAGTATACTACCCAAATGCTATTTTTCGAGATATAGAAACCACAGACCAGAGAAATGAAAGCATTTGTTCAAATAAACATGCATAATTGGTTGCAGAGCCAAATCTTGCATATAAAATATACCAGGTCTCAAACAAAAGCTCTTTCTATCTTACCATGCATCTGTAATAGCATTATTGTTTTCCCTGTTATAGTGGTTGCACGTTGGGCTATGATATTAATGGTTGTCAGTTCAAAACCACCAGCAGCTCTGAGGAAGAAAGATTACTGGGTTTTCAATGCCTGTAAATAATTACAGTCTCAGAAACTCACAGTGGGTCACTTGACGGCAGTGAATGAGGATAGTTTCCAAGAAGGTGGATGAAAGCATTATGTTTTATTAATTGTAACCCCACTTAATATACAGAGGCAAAACTCTTTGCACTCTGCTTTGTACTCAGTAACATCTCGGGCAGCTATGAGTCAACATGGAGTCAATAGCAATGGGTTTCATTCTGGGTTTAGAATTTAGGACAAAATCATTTTGTTAACAACAACAAAACAAAATCACAAAACAACAACAACAAATCAGACTTATTCCCCCTTAGTTACCTTACTTTTATTCTGAAAACTTATATGTATCATTAATATTATTTGTACTCTCAATTCAAAACTCACTCTGCTGACTCACAGTGACCCTATAGGACTGGATCAAACTGCCCCTGTGACTTTAAGAGATTGTAACTCAGATAGGACTGGAAAGCCCCATCTTTCTCTCACAGAGTGGATGGTAATTTTAACTGCTGACCTTGCAGCCCCAGGAGTAAGCACCACAGCAACCAGGGGCTTCTTTCTCTCTACTAACCAGACGCAAATCTTTAGTGTGACTAGTTTTAATCCTTTCTTCTTCATCATCAACCCACATGTACAGACATCCCCATTCTACTCTTTCATGTGTCATAGTTTTTCTCCCACTTACTACTTGTCTTTAACATCTACTGAATTCTAAACTTCAGTAAACCTTGAATGTTGTGGTGCATTTGAATAGGATTATTTTTCACTGTCAGTAATTCATGTTCATCAATGACTGTCATGTTAATACTTCTGTCTCTTACACTCAGTTTTTAATATCCATATATGGACTCCTGATGGCATTATGAGTAACTTATTAGGGTGTTGGCATAAGGTCCGTGTTTTGAACCCACCAACAACTCCATGGAAGAAAGACAAGGTGATTCCACTGTACTTAGAGGATCATTATAAGTCAGGATAGACTCAAAGACAATGTATTTATTTGTATGTTTGCTTATTTTCAGTTTAATGTCCATGCTGTAGGGGAGATGGATCACCATATATAATATTAAAAATAAATTACCAGAAAATTAAGTTATAGTTGTTGAACTTTAAAACCCAAATTCTGAGGATAAGCAATAGACATAACTGAATATTTGCAGAACACATTTGCTTTATATTGCCACTATTCTTGTGAAAAGACATTCAAATTTATGTGACTGATATAGTGAGAATGTTCAGAATTTTTTTAAAAAAGTTTTCACATTCAGGTGGGATATAGTGGTTTTTTTTTAAATTCATGTGAGATAGACAGAAAATTTGCTGAGGTAGTTGGTTAAGTGTTGGGCTGCTAACCTCAAGGTCAATGTTTCAAATCCAAAAGCTGCTCCACAAAAGAAAGATGAGACTCTCTGCTCCCATAAAGAGTGACAGTCTTAGAAACACTTGGAAATGGTTCTACTCTGTCCTATATGGTTGTTATGAATCAGCAGTGGATTTTATCTTTTTGGGTGGTATTCAAGGTCCAATTTTGGCTCTCATGGACTAATGATAATTATTAAAGTTTCAATTTGAATGTCAATATTAGTAATTTATGTTCACTACAGCACAAATAGCAAGTATACACATGGACACCTGACCTTTTCCGGATGGGATACATAGAAACCCAATTGACTACATCTGTGGAAAGAAACAATAGGAAGTTAAATCTGAGCAGCTAAAACCAACTGAAGAGCTGACTGTAGAACAAGTTTTCAGTTACTCATTTATAAATTCAGGTTGAAGCTGAAGAATATTAAGATAAGTCCAAACAAATAAAACCAAATGCACTGCCATTGAGTCCATTTTGGCGCATAGCCATCCTATAGGACAGGGTAGAACTGCCTCTCTGTGTGTCGTGGATTGTAAATCTTAACAGGAGCAGAAATGCCCATCTTTTTCCCACAGAGAGGGTGGTGGTTTCGAACTCTGACCCTTGCAGTTAGCAGCCTAAATATGAGTGGTCATCTATTCCATCTAGCTCATTAGAGACTCTCAAAAACAAATTAGCTACATTGAACATTAATGACAGAAGACTTGATGAACTGTGGGAAGACATCAAGGCCATCATTCATGAAGAAAGCTAAAGGTCATTAAAAAGACAATAAAAAAGAAGAAGAAATCAAAATGGGTATAAGAAGATACTCTGAAACTTACTCTTAATTATAGAGTAGCCAAGGGATATGGAAGAAATTATAAAGTAAAAGAGCAGAACTGAACATTTCAAAAGGAAATTTAAAAAGACAAAAAAAATATCATAATGAAATGTGCAAAAACGTATTGTTAGAAAACCCAAAAGGGAAAACAGGCTCAGCATATCTTAAACTGAAGAACTCAAGAAAAAATGTCAAACCTCAAATGGCAATATTAAAACATTCTATTGGCAATATATTGAGTGATGTAGGAAGCATCCGCAGAAGAGAAGAAGACACAGAGTCACTGTACTAAAACTAGTTACTTAACATTCAGCCATTTCAGGGCATATATGAGCAAGAACCAAGGGTACTGAAGGAAGAAGTTCAAATTACACTGAAAGCATAAGTCAAACACAAGGGGCCAGGAATTGTTGGAATTCCAGTTGCAATATTTCAAAATGCTGATGAAACACTGGAAACAGTAGCTTGTCTAGGAAATTTGGAAGAGAGCTGCTTGGCCAACTGACTAGAAGAGTGCCCATTCCAAAGAAAGGTGATCTAACAGAATACACAAATTATGGAACAATATCATTAATATCACATACAAGTAAAATGTTGCTGAAGATGATCTAATATTTGTAGAGAGTCCAGGTATGTACTGGATTCAGAAGAGGACTTGGAATAAGGGATAGCATTGCTGATGTCAGATGCATCTTGGCTGAAAGCAAAGAATACCAAAAAGATGTTTACTTGTATTTAATGGACTATACAAATGCATTTAACTTTGTTGAACATATCAAACAATGAAATGCTTTTAGAAGAATGGGAATTCCAGAACACTTTATTTGCTCATGCAGAACGTATGCATATATCAGGAGGCAGTTGTGCAAATAACAAGGGGACACCGCATGGTTTAAAATTAGGGAAAGTGTTCTTCAGAGTTGTGTACTTTACTAAACTTTTTCAATCTCTATTCTGAAAAAAATAATCAGAGAAGCTGGATTATATGAAAAAGAATGTGGCAACAGGATTAGAGGAAGGCTTATTAACTCAAAGCAATTGCTGATGAAGATTAAGGATTGTAGGACTACACATTGTACAGAAAACCAAAATCCTCACCATTGGGCCAATAGATAACATGATAATAAATGGAGAAAAGATTGAAGTTGAGAAGGTTTTTTTTTTTGTCTTGCTTGCATCCACAATCAGCGCTCATGTAAATAACAGACAAAGAGATCAAAAGACACATTTCTTTGGGCAAATCTGTTGCATGAAACCTCTTTTGAGTGTTGTCAAGCAAGGAAGTTCATTAAGATGAGCCTGACCCAAGTCATAGTATTTTCAATTGCTTCATGTGCATGTGAAAGTTGGACTTTGAATAAGGAAGACTGAGGAAGAATTGATGTATTTGAATTGTGGTGCTGAGGAGGAATCTTGAAGGTACCACTGACTGCCAAAAAGAAATAGATCTGTCTTGGAAGAAGTATGATGAGTGCTCCTTAGAGGCAAGGATGGCGAGACTTTGTGTTGCATACTTTGGATATGTTGTCAGGAGAGAGCAGTCCCTGGAGAAAGACGTCATGCTTGGCAAATGGGAGGGACAATGAAAAAGAGGAAGTCTCACTACTACATGGATTGACACAATGACTGCAAGGATCAGCTCCCATGTAGGAACAATTGGTAAAATGGCACAGGACCCGACAACATTCATTGTACTGTGGAAAGGATCAGTATGAATTGGGATTGACTCTTTGGCACCTACTAATGATAATGACACTTGCCTCCTTGCCTACTAAAAATATAGCACATTAAACTAAAAATCCATTTCCTAGTAGAACAATGGTCATGATGGAGGAATTAGTCAGTGACTGTGAGGTTAAATGAATATAACTATTCAACCTGAACACAAAGAGTAAAAGGAATTCGGAAAAATCCATAGACTTTCAAGGATCTTTGAGACAATAATATTCTGTAAAAGTTAAAACAAAGTACAAGCACATCGAAAAGCAAATAATTAAGTTATTTTATGTAGAATACCTGAAATAGAGGAAATAGGAATTTGGCAGGGAAATATTTCCTAAAGCCTGTTCAGATTTGGTAAGAGACATGAGACTATATTTCAGTAACCATGGATACCAACAGACAAGGAAATATTAGCTTCAAAATACTGAATGAAAATATCAATCACAAATTGAGTCATGATAAAATATCATTGAAGACTTCAAACAAATTAAGGTCATTCATTGAAAGCTAATTGAGTTAGAATAAATGATAAATGACATTCCAGATATTGAATGAAAATACCAGAGATACCTGAATCTTTAGTAAGAAATTATAAACACTTGGAATCTTAAATAGATAGGTAAGGTAATGTTAATTTTCCTAAAAACAAAGGACTAAAATTATTGTCTTGTGGGATTTCCTATATATATAGGAATAATAATAATGACGATTATAACATAAGCTGTAGAATTCAGAGTACTTTATGGATGTTAGAAGAAACTTGGAAACTTACTTTTTGTTTTAGAGCCACTCAAGCAAATGGAAGACATGATGAAGTACAGAGTTGAACAGAACATGTCAAAGGATAGCTCAACAAGACACAGGATTATAATGAAATGTGCAAGGACCTGGAATCAGCAAACCAAGAGAAAAGGAACACACCTCATAGATCAAACTGAAAGAACAGGGAAAATATTCAAGCCTCGAGTTGCAGTATTTAATGATTCTATGAGCAAAATATTGTATGATGAGGAAGCATTAAATAGAGGAAGGAACATGCAGAGTCACTGTACCTAAAAGAATTGATTTTCATTCAATCGTTTCAAGAAGTAACTCATGATCAAGAACAATGTTGTCGAGGACTACATCCAAACTTCACTGACTGGGTGAGCTGATTACATTAGTGAAAACAAGGTTTCAGGAATTGACAGACTATCAATCAAAATGTTTGAACAATTAAGGTGTGCATGTGGAGTTGTATCCATTCACCATACTTGTTCAGTCTGTACGATGAGCAGGTGGTCCTAGAAGCTGGCATATATGAAGAAAAACAGGGCCTCGGTATTGGGAGAAAGGTTGTGAACAACCTGTGATACACAGATAAAACGTCCGTGCTGCTGGAGCACAGGAACACTCGAAGCATTAGCTGATGAAGCTCCAGGGCTAGAGTCTTCAGGGTACGCTGCCATTCAATGTAAACAAAACCCAAGTCCTTACACCTGGACTTATAAATAATATGAGAAGTGGAGAAAAGCTTGACATTAAGGATTTCATCTTACTTAGATCCACAATGTTGATGGAAGCAACAGTCATGAAATTAAACATGATATGACATTGGGCAAATGTGCTGCCCAACTCTTTAAAGTGTTGAAGAGTAAGGGGGACACTCTGAGGACTTAGGGGCACCTGACCCTTGCCATAGTATTTTTAATCATCTTATATGCATATAAGGATATAAGGGTTGGACATTCAATAAGGAAGAACAGATGCTTTTGATTTATGATCTGGTAAAGAATAGTTAAGTTCCTATGAAATGCCTGAACAAACAAATCTGCCTTGTAAGAAGTACAGCCAGATGTTCCTTAGAAGCAAGAATGTTGCAACTTCTTCTGACATATTTTTGACATGTTTTCAAGAAAGACCAGTCCCTGCTGAAGGGCATGATGCTTGGTACTGTGGCGGAACAGCAAAAAAGATGAAGACCATGAGTTGGATTGATACATGGATGCAACAATGGATTCCAACAAACAATTGTGAACCTGAACCAGGACTGGGCAGTGTTTCATTCTCTTGTACATGGGGAATGTTATGTGTCAGAAACAACTTTAGGGCAACGAAGAATAACATCAAATCAAGTCCAATTAACTGCAATCGAGTTCTGACTCATAGAAGAAACTTTCTTGATTAGCCTTTTGGAATCTCTCCAAACAGTTGCCATAATATTCTGAGCTTGTCTCTCTGCCCCAAATGTAGCCAGCCAAGAAGATCCCCTTAGGAGCCACTATTTTGATTGGGCTTTGTTCTCTGAGTTATATTGGTAAACCCAAGGCCCACCCCTGGTTATAATTCATTCCATAAAATCACCTTTATTAGTTTCAATTTGTTTATATGATCAATGAAAAGATTGCTCATTTGAGCTAATTTAAAAAAATAATTTTTGCATCCACAAACCTTGCTGAAACCAAGAAATTTCCTTAAAACTGAAAATGCCAAATTATGATATCCCAGGTTTGGTTGCTACTACATCACTGATAATTATATTCCCGTCTTTCAACCACTCATTTCAGAGTTTCTTCATTCATTAAGGTAGTTGCCTTCTTTCTCTTGGCTGATCTCTGAGGTTTTTATAACATTACTTAAAATGATTCATGCATCTCAAAACCGTTGTTTTTAGTGCGGCAGCATGTCCTTACACATGCTTTAAAGCTTCACTGATTTGAAGAGATGTACATTGTGAGTTTTGCTAAAAATGTAATATTAGCTCTGACATAATAATCACTTTTAATCCCCCATAGTAATTCAGTGGAACCCTGGTGGTGGACTGTTACATGGTGAGCTGCCAATAACGAGTCATCAGTTAGAACCTGCCAGCTGCTCTGCAGTCTATAAATGAAGCCTCATGCTCCCATAAAGGCGTAAAATCTCAGATACCCAACGGGGTGGTTGTGCTCTGTCTTGTAACTTTCTGCTCTCATAAAGAGTAACAGTCTTGGAAACCCACAAGGGCACTTCTACTCTGCCCTACAGAGTCAGAATCAACCATGAGTCAGAAGCAATAGGGTGAACACAACTAAAATAAGTGTTTACAGTGAGACCTTATCTGCAGCTATCCAGGGACTTCAGAGACATACTTAAACATATTTCGTTTGGAATGAACTTGAGCATGTATGAACTAGAACCCTCGTGGCAATACTATTTGATTTTCCCTTACACTTTCTTTTTATTTTACGTTAGTTCTCTATTTATACGGTCTTACATCTCAAATCAATAATGAAAATAATCTGAAGTTTGTAATCATGTATTTGAATTATTTTGTATGACATAAAGTAAAATAGGTGGATTTTAGGGGACAAAATTACTTGGGGCTAACCATTGAATGCATTACGTTCAGTCAAGTGGCTTCGAACTCACGGAGGCACCTAATGTGTAGAGTCGAGCGGCACCTAGTATTGTCACGGCTGTGACTTCTGGAAGCAGACTGCCGGGCTGTGGGTCTGACTGAACCACCGACATCTACGTGAGTCGTTGATCACTGAACCATGTGTGCTGCCCACGAGCACTTTGGTAAAATAATGCTTAAAGCCAAACTCACCACCCTTGAGTCAATCCGGGCTCATCTTAATCCTGTGGGTAGAGGAGAACTTCCTCTGGGGTTTCTGCGGTGGCAGTCTTCATGGAGCAGGAAGTCCCAGTGTTATCCCATGGATCAGCTCTGCGTTCAATCTTCTCACCCTAAATTTAGCCGCACTATGCCACCAGGACTTCTTACTTACTAATAAATTGTGCAGATACAGGCTCTCATCACAGAGGTCACAATAAAACGTGAAATGCACACTAGCCACTGCTAAGGGAAAGGTAATAAGAGAAGTGCAAACTTCAAAGAAAACGGATGTTCTGTTAATCTAGTCCTTTCCCTTCGGGAAGAAAGTTACTTAAATATCTCATAAAGCTGATTCAGATTGGTGCCCTCCCAATTGTATCTGTACTCTGTGCTTATCTTTTGTTTATATCTTTTAATATTTAAACGGCAAAATGCTGTATGGAAGAGAAATCCTTGGGATTTATTAATTTTTATTTATTAATGTGGAACAATATACTTAAAAGCTCCCTTTAGTGGGGTTCAACAGACCTTTATATTTATTTAATCTTTCTTGGCCCCTGAATTGTTAGTTGAATGTAAACCAGTCAATTAACATCACGGAGCCACAGTTTCTTCAGCTTGTACAAAAACAATGTTGTGCAATCCCATTTGCTTCTCTGATTCTGCAATTCTAATCTGTGGTTGAAAACGATCTCTAAAAGATCTATTATTTCCATATCATTTGCCAAAAGAATCCTGGTATTTCTAATATCAAACACTTTTAAATAAGCAGTATTTTTATTAGGGAATTTTTTATGCCTGAGAGTTCAAATTTAGTTCACTTATAAAAATATAAATAATAAATGTTTGCACTTATATGACATTTAATCTGAGAAGTTCACACTATTCTTGATACTAATTAATTAAGAAATACAAATCACAGAGTACTTGTTTAAAAACAAGACAGTGTAACAGAAGAGGAGATTCTAGGATTGATGAATTAGATTATATTTTACTTCTCCATTGAAAAGCCATTGCCTTTTTTTAAAATTAAAAGATACTTTTACTGTGGCTTTTACAGTTCTTATAACAATCCATACATCAATTGTATCAAGCATATTTGTAAATATGTTGCCATCATTATTTTCTAAACATTTACTTTCTATTTGAGCCCTTGGCATCACCTCCTCTTTTTTTCTCCCTCCACGTCCATCCTCATAACCCCTTGATAAATTATAAATAACTATTATTTTCATATCTTACACTGACCGCTGCCTCCCTTCCCCTATGGTCCTCCCTTCCCCCATGGTTTCTGCTGTTCATCCCACTTGGTGTGTGTGGGGGGCATGGTTATGTGTTGGTCAAGATCATTTTAATCAGTTCCCCCTTCCTCCCTTCCTCTCTACGCCTTCCCCCTACCCTCCTGGTATCACTACAGTACTCCCATTCCTATTCCTGGATTCCATGTGTCCTGATCTCTTATCACTTTTGATTCTCGGCCTTTCGGCTAAGATCAAGTGTAGAATCTGTTCTTATCAGTCATTGACTTCTTAAATATGTTTTTATTATCATTATCCATCTGCTATTCAATTTTAAAGAATTCTGAATTCAAAGAATCCCTCGAAAGGACTAGTCATAGACAAAACCTGCCCTAGGTGCCGTGGGCTGATTCAATGGGGACATATTTTTAGAAATAACATGTTTTTGTGATTACTGATAATAGTGAAGTTTGTAGAGTCCAAGAATATACAGTTACGGGACCCATATGATATTTTCAAATAATACATTATCTCCTTCTTCTTAAATTTTGATGCATTTATAATATGAATTACACACTCTCTGAAACATGCATGAAAATATATAAGTGAAAAAAATATATATATAAGTGGATATAGAGATTGAGATCAAGATCAAGATATGCGTAACAACCTAGTTGTTAGGCTAGGTTGTCTAGAGAAGCAAAGTCAGTGCACTCATATATGTATAAAAGAAGTAATTTTATATCAAGACATAAACTTTTATGAAAAAGGCATCTCAGCCCAGTCCAACTCAAGTCCATGGGATTGAAGGTAGCTGGAGCCCTCTAGGTGGAAGTAGATGTAGGCCAATAATTCACAAGGTGAGGCAGGAAGCTTGGAGAGGCCAGTGAATGCAAAGTCATGTGAATTCCAGGTCAGTGGGAACATAACAGGGCAACAACAGCTCTCTGGGTCAGCAACTCACATGGGACCCATCCCTAGAGGCAACCATAGAATCCCATCAAGCAGGGAATGTGAAGGGCAAGAGCCAGAGAAGTTCTCCTGGCTCTCTTATTAAAAGATCCATCTTCTTCTTCAGCAAGTGCTTCAAGTCTTTCTCAATTTCAGTAAGCAAGGATTTGTCAACTCAGGCTGTTAATAAGCCTTCCTCCAATCAGGATGCCACATTATTCTTCATAAAATCCTATTTCTCTGATTATTTTCTCAGCATACAGATGAGCAGCTCAGTATCACCAGCTACAACCAGGACAGGGGCTCACTATATCCTGTTGATGAACTAGACCATCAATTGCTCATAAGTAAGTTCAGATTGAAAATGAAGAAAATTAAAACAAGTCCCAGAAGGCCAAAACATAACCTCAACTCTATCCCACATTCATTTGAGAATAAACCAAAGACAGATATGAATGACAGAACAAAGGTGACATAGCCATCTAGATATGTGCATATATAACATGCTGTCTGTATTTCCTAGTGATGACTTCTTTGAAGAGACATGTCACCATGGTAGATCACCAAACAGAAACTATGAATGCTACTTTCTATGTTTATCATTGGACAACACTCTGAAGAGTTGTAGATGGTTATAATGACAGTGACAATGAGCTGGGTTTTTTATTAAACCAAGATTTTTAAACTAGCTAATTCACATATCTACCAATATGCATAAAGCAACCTAACCTGTCTAATGTACTTCTTTACAAAGTATTCATTTTTCACTTCGTGTTATATTTAATATTTTTCAACATCAGCTCTTATGTCTTTCTTTTTTGTCGAGCTTTCACATGAATATGAGGTGACTAAAAATAGCATAATCTGTGCCTAGAACACCTTAGTCCTCAAGGTGATATCTTTACTTGCTAGAACCATAACGATGTCTCTTGCAACACATTTTCTCACTACAGTGAATTATATGATTTGTTGATGGCTACTTCCATGGACATTCACTGGGGTCCACATAAAATGAAATCTTTAAGAATTTCAATCTTTTTTCCCCCCTTTATAATGATGTTGCTTATTGATCTAGCGGTAAAAAATATGTTCTGTATATGAATGTTGCAGTCTTTGTTTTTCATCAAGTAAATGCCTTCAGTCATTTCCCTTTTACTCGGCAGGGTTCTGCAACCTGAACATCAGAGATAATTTATGAACCATTGACCAATCCTAATTCTTCATTCTTTTTGCATAATCCATTTTCTTATATTATTTGAAAAATGTACAGATTAAATAAGTTCGAGGGAAAGTGTACAACCCTGGTACACATCACATCTTTCCTGATATTAAAATACACAACGTCTCCATGCTCTCTTCAGACATGTGTCTCCTGGTCTATGTACAGGCTCCACGAAAGCACAATAAAGGGCTCTAGAATTCTTGTTTTTTTACAAAATGACCCAGACAAAGGTTGTTAAGATCCACACAATGGAATACTTTAGAATAGTCAATACAACATAGATAAGTATGTTATGGTAAGCATCTGCTTTCAGACAAGAGTCATCTGACATCAGTAATGATACCCCACATTCCATAATCTCTTCTGAATACAGTTTGAATTCCAGGCAGTTCCCTGTTAATGTACTGTGTAATCATTTAAAAATTGTATTCAGCAAAATTTTGGTTGTGTAGGATATTAATAATATTGTAAAGTAATTTTCACATTCTAGTATCCCACCTTTCTTTGTGATTGGCACTTACATTGGCCTCTCCCAGTCAATTAATGAGGTTAGTGTCTTCCAACTTTCTTAGCACAGGCAACTGAGCACTTTCAAAGAGTCATTCATTTGGTGAATCATTTACATTGTGCTTCTGGTGAATCCTGGCATTGCTTTTTAGCAAATGTCATCAGTGTTAGTTGGAAAAGCTTCCTTCAATATCACCACTTCTTGTACAATTCTTGTGCCTCCTAAAGTG
>NW_022111300.1:27863870-27865770 GCF_000313985.2 Echinops telfairi | reverse complement strand
CAACAGTATGAGATGCAAAAAAACCTGATTTGTGGCAGATGGGGGACTGGTTTTGAAACCAGGTCATTGCACCTGCTCATACAGACACCTCAGTGCACCAGTTTTTTACAAAACATGCCTCTTTTGCCCCACGCATCTGACTCAACTGACCTTGCTCCATGTGACCTCTTTTTGTTTCTGCAAATGAAAAGGAACCCTAAAGGATAGCGATTTTTTGACATAGAAGTAATGAAGAACAAAACAAGGGTGGCGCTGTCAGCTATCCAAACTGATGAAGCTGGAAAATGTTTCCAAGGATGGAATCGCAGATTTGACAAATGTATTAAGTATAATGTAGAATAAGTACTTTGAAGGTGATATGGTTGTTTTGTTAAGAAAAAATTAAATACAAAGCTTTAAAAAAATTCCGTTGTTTGGGTTGGGGGGTACCCTCTTACATAAAGCTGTTGCTTCTCAACATATCTTCCATCAACTTCACACCTCTTTTTTTCTTAAAAAATTGTTTTACTAGTACATATCTCACATGTTATACAGTTTCATCATTCAATCATATTAAGGGGACTTGTGCAATCATCACCATAATTATTTTCAAAACATTTTTGTGTTTATTGTACTTGGTATTGTTAACTTTCCATTTCTCTCTATCCTCCCCTGCCATGCCCCTAGGCAAATCACAATCCAGTTATTGTCTCTACAATTCTACCTCTCCCGGGTTTCTTAGACATAAAATCATACAAAATACAAACAGGAAGCAAATAAACAAAACCAACAATCACTATGCATAATATAGAAAAATATCCATCAAAAAGAAAACAAAAAATATTAAAAAACTGAAACAGTGTTAAAAGGGGGCAAAATGGAGATCAAATGATAAGGAATTACATTTCAACATAACTACATCTGCCATAATCAACTCTACAAGGTTTACATGGTTAGATAAGTTAAGGTTTCCCAACAAAATTCTCTTAAGAAAGCCTTTGCTCTTCTCAAAGAATAAGCAGGTGTGTTGTCATGACAGAAAAAGAAAATAAAATTACTTGGAGTGATTCTCCTGGCTGTTTTCCTAATTAATATAGTTTTCAATTTTCTCACAACTTCTTCATAATATACTCCATTCTGTGTCCTGTGTCCTCTGTCCTGTGAGAAAACATCACAATTACTGAGTTGGAATCAAGCAAAAAAATAATCAGAAATTTCTCAGCCGGTGCCTCTGTCTTGAATATCTATCTGTAATTTAATTGGCCTTGTAGATCTCCTCAGAAATAACAGTTTTGATAAGAATATTATTGAAGGCACTCAGATGAGGCTAAAGCAGATGCATTGCTGAGAGAACATGCCTACAGCCATCCACTGATCACAGAAACGTGTTTAAATATGTTTTGTTGGTAATAAAACTGTGTCTGTATTAACTGGATCTCTAGCCGCAGTGACACATCAAACTGCATGACTACTAAATTTCTAGAAGAAGTTATGAAAAAGAACATAACATTTTGATTCCAGCTAAATGCTTATAATATCAGACAACATTTTGCCCTAATGGTAAGTATAAGCTTGATAAGTACGTTAATTATTATATTTAGATACTTAAATAAAGTATCTATTTCCAACAGAAATAAGCTATTTAGAAAGTTCAGCACTTGTTGTAGCTAGTACAAGAAGACAACTATTATGTCAGTCAGATAAATGGGCAGGTACCTAATTTTCCGGATGTTCAATTTAGTACGCTTATCTTGCTGTAGCCGCTTAATAGTCATTCAGATAATGCAAGTCCTTTAAGGACAGCACAGATGTCTTCACATTAAAGGACAATACTGTGTCACTCTAGCATAAACAATTCCATAAATTGAATGTTACAGTCAGTAGAAAGGAAAGATCTGTCTTTGGTGCATATAGAAAATAT
>NW_022111300.1:27861113-27862203 GCF_000313985.2 Echinops telfairi | reverse complement strand
AAGAGACATTAATAATATAACTCTTGTTTAATAATGGATGAACTCAGCAAAGGAGTAGAAGGTATATGAAAAGCTAAATAAATATTTAAACTTAAAAATGCAGTAATCAAAATAATAAACCTACTGGATGGACTAAATGACAAAACAGAAAATACAAAAGGAACAATAAATGAACTAGAAAACAAACTAATAAAGAATACCCAAACTGAACAACAGAAATAAAATATACTAAAACTAAAAATTCAAATATTTGAGTTGATTGCAACTCATAATGACCATATAGGATGGAATAGAGCTGCCCCTTTGAGTTTTCTGAATCTTTAAATTGTTATGGAAGTAGAAAGCCTTCTTTTCTCCTCCACAGTGACTGGTGGGTTCGAACCCCTGTCCTTGTGATCAGTAGCTAAATATGCAACATATTAGACTACCAGAGATCCTCAGAGTATGGTACCCCATCGGTCCAGACTGAAGGACACATCTAGAGATAAAAAAATCACACCTTGACCTATTTACAGGTTTTTCTTTCTGCTTAATTTTTTTCTTTTAATTAATTTATTCTTCTATGGGTAATTGGTTTCCTTTTTTTGTTGCTATCAATGTGTTCTCACTGATTGCCTATCTTGCTATGGCTTAGTTTTTGATGCATATTATTATCTCTACTGATCTATCTAGATAAGATAGATTGGATGAATAGTCTGAGGAGAAAACAGCAGCACCAATGGTTCCAGGGGACACAGGAGATGGGGAGGCAAGGGTAAGGAGGTGGTGCTGACCATTCCAGGGATAGGGGAGCAACAAGTGATCCAAAATCAGTAGGGATTAAGCAAGGGCAATGTAACCAAGAGAAATCACTGAAACCCAAATGAAGGCTGACCATGATAGTGAGACAAGAGGAAAGTAAAGGGAAATAGAGGAAAGAACTAGGGGACAAAGGGTATGTATAGAGGTTTTAAGACTGGAATGTACATATGTAAATATATTTATATGTGTGTAGCGGAACAGATCTACGTGCATATATTTATAGGTTTAGTATTAAGGAAGCAGATCGACATTGGACCTCCACTCCAGCACTTACTCATTGCAAGAACAC
>NW_022111300.1:27846209-27860047 GCF_000313985.2 Echinops telfairi | reverse complement strand
AATGATGAGGGCAACAAATGTGCATATGTGCTTGACACAATGGATGTATGTATGGATTGTGATGAGAATTGTACGAGCCCCCAATAAAATAATTTTTAAAAAATGACCCACCATTTGTGTCACTGGTGCTACAGAAGTTAAGAAAGTGTGGGGATGAAAAAAATAAAAGAAAATTCAGACCAAATTTGGCAAGAAATAATCATAAAAAATTGAGATGGTAAGAAACCCTTAGAGACAGTTCTCTTCTTTCCTACAGTGTCATTATGAGTCCAGATTAACTATGAGTGACTGTAGCAAAGAGATGCACTCACAAGCAAAATAGATACATCAAAGAGATTTCAAAAAACTGCTTGTATTTGACAGTAAGGCAGACAATAAAATTGTGAAATTAACAAAAGTGAACAAACAGAAAAAGACGTAATGGCAAACTTGAGCCCTGACATGTCAAAACTACATTAAATGTAAGTGGTGTAAAAATGCCAATTAAAGTACAGAAATTGGCAGAGTGGAATTTTTAACAAGTTCTAATTATATTCCATCTATAGAAAACAACAACAAAAATAGTGATGTAGACAGACTTTTAAAAGATAAAAGTGTTACTGGACAAGTATTAACAAAAGTAAATCAGAAATGTCTATATTATTATCTGGTCAAAGTAGGCTTCAGAGCAAAGAAAATTCTAAAGGACAGAGAAGAGCACTGTATAATAATTTTTTAAAAAAACAAGAAAATTGCTGAATGGACATGGCAAAACTGAAAGGAGAAATAGACACAAGAGACTTTAATGCTTCTCAGTGATTAAAAGAACAATTAGACAAACGTTGTTGTCAAGATATAAAATAAACAAACACTGTCAACTAATAGAATAAAATTGGCATTTACAGAACATTAGCAGTATACGTGTTAGTTTCCATAGTCCAAGAGCATAAGACAAGCATATAAACAAGAATTGAAATAATTCAAGGTGTTCTTTAAATACAGTGAAACCAAAGTAGGCAATTAACCTAAAGAATGCACTAATACTTGAAAATTACATCACATTTTTCCAAATAATACAATAATGTCTAAGAAATATTTGAATACATTAAATGGAATAGAAATACAGCATTTACAAATTTGTGGGTCACAGTTAAAATAGTGCTCAGAGGGATAGTTTATAGTTCTAACTGAATACATTTAAGAGAGAAAACTTGTCAATGCATCATCTAAAGTTGTACCTTAAGAACCTAGATAAGGAAGAGCCAAACAAACCCAATGCAAATGGAAGGAAGGCAATCAGCATAAGAACAGAAATTGAAGGCAGACAATGTCCAAGAGTTTATTCTTGAAAATATCAATAAAATCAAAGAACAGCTTCGATCTAACAATACTGTCCAAGAAATTAAAGGAAGCCACAATTTACCAATATGAAAAATTAAGCTGGGATCTATCACTACAGATACAGAGAGTAAACCTCTATTTTACCTGTTAAAGATATAAAAAGTCTTTACTTTACTCACTGATTGATGCATAAAAGTACCAGTCAGTTCATATCTATACCACTTCACACTGCTTTGTGCTTCTATTAATACCCATTTATTCAGTAATCTGAAATAGAGTATTTATGAAATAGGTAGATAATTCAAGAAGTACAAATAAAAATTTCATTATATTTTAGTTCCACACAAATTTTAAAGCATATAAATATGTGTGTGTGCGTGCGTGCATGTGTGTGTGTGTGAGTGTGAAATTCCCTATATGTTAAACAAGATTGGGCTTTCTAAAGAAACGAAATCAGCAACACTCATGTATGTACCATAAAGAAATGTATATCAAGAAAGCCTTCCAGATAGCCACAGAACAGCCTGCTCAGGCCAGCTCTAGTCCGTAGGTCTGATAGTGAGCTGAGATCCTTCTTGACTAATGCAACTGATGGTACTGGGGAAGCAGGAAATTCAAGGAGCAACCAGAAGGCAGGAAGCAGGAAGATGATGGAGCAGTGGAGGTAGAGTTGAGGTGGTCCAGTACTAGCAGGCAGCAAGGCAGGCCTCCAACAGTTCCCGGGATCTCAGGCCACACTGCAGTATGAATTATTTATATTTATAAATATGTAAGCCATACTTCCAAGCAGATGTCATCATGTTGAGATCTACATTGTTTAGAGGGTGGCCTGACTGTCATCATACTGTGCATCTTGACCTAGCCAAGTTGACACACAACCTTACCATCACAAGAATGGGTTAGGATTACTTTTAAAAGTGTCTTTCTTTTTTAAAAAATACTTTTATTGGGGGCTCTTACATCTCTTATCACAATCTGTACATTCCTCCAGTGTGTCAAGCACATTTGCACATATGCAGCCATCATCATTTTCTAAGCCTTCTCTTCCCACTTGAGCCCCTGATACTAGCTCCCCATTTCTTCCCCCTCCCTTCCCCACCTGCCCTCCCTCATGACCCCTTGATAAGTTATAGATTATTTTTTCCATATCTAACACTGTCTTTCTTCATGTAAAAAAAGGCCTCAAATGAAATAGAGAATATTCGGATATATTTGTCTTTTCCTTAAAATTTTGGGAAAATGTGTATATATTTTCATTACCTACTGGCCTATTTATTTATTCTTAACATAGATATTTCTCTTCCCATGATGTCTTATTGCACTGTTAGTTACTAATATCAGAATTGTGCTATTGTTGTTAATTGCTATAGAATTAATTCCACCTCATGGTGACCTCAGGTGGGTGGAATAGACTGCTCCATAGGATTTTCAAAACTTCATTCAGGAGCAGATCAGCAGGCATTATTTCTGATGTATCTAGGTTGGTTTGAAGCTAACACCTTTTATTGAGCAGCATAGCACTTAGCCATTTATACAGCCCAAGAATCTTGATCCAGGAATAGGCAAAGGCAGAGTTAGTAGAAGTTATGCAGAGTAACTTGCTTATCTGCTTATTAGCTCAATTTATATAAAGACTTAGGAATTTCCTCCAAAAGTTAAAACCAAAAAATTATTAGCAATTCTTTCAGTACCTAGTACCCTGTCCTAAAGACATGCAAGAACTGGAATATTCATGGACTACATGCTATCAGTGGTTGAGGCTGGACTTCAGAGAAGGCCATCTCTTAAAGTTTAATAAGGGGACCGAGACAAAAAGGATAAAAAGAGATGAGAAAAATCTCCAGAAAAATCTTCATTTTCTGGGAAAATATTTTTAGGCTTTGTTCAGTAAATATAATCAGGTTATATGATGTATAGGGACTAATGGCCAGTATGGCAAATATACATATATAGTATTATCTGCTTTCTCTTTACCTTCTTTTTGATTCAGTATTTGCTTTGTTTTGTTTCTTCATAATGCTACCTCTGATTCCATCCATTTGATCATAGGTACTCCTATTGGCTTAATACTGTGGCTAGAGTTCCTGGATACCAGTCAGAGTCTTGCTGTGAATCCATTGGTGACACCTGTAACATCTTTGTCCTTTCCCTTGCCTTCCTTAGCACACCCATTTAAGAAAATGCTTCCCCCTAGTTCCCCCTAAGAAGGATTGGTCTTGCTTTGCAATCTGGATTCTATTTAACTGTTGGTGGCATTTCTTTAGCATGTCTAACTAGTACAAAAAATAGAATTCTCTGCTTGCAGAGGTGTTAGGAGAATTAATTAATGTTTATGAAGCACCTCAGATCCTGGGATGAAAGGACCCTAAAGAATTCTCTCATTTGAATGTGGTATTATTGCATCATCTGATTCTATATTTCAGTGGGGAGATAAAAATAGTTCTCTCAAGTATAGTTAAGGGGCTTTAACTCTCTAAGGGAAGCAGCACTCTTTCTGGGTCTGGGGAAACACATTCTAAATTTGTTGGGCGCAGGGAGAGAAGAGCTGATCTCTTGCAAATTTTTGAATGACACAATTTGCTTGCATAACAGAATTTCCAAATTAACAGTATTTCCAAATTGCAGATTCTTTACTTCATGGGATTTAAAATGAACCATATATTTCCCCAAAATCTACACATCAAGGTTCTCCTTTTTTTTGTTGTTGTTTACAAATATGAAAGCTAAAAGTCTCCAGGACTGTTCAGTTAATTCCTCCCCATGGCCACTCATGGGATGGAGTGAAACAGCTCCATGGGGTTTCAAGGGCATATATCTTTACAAAAGCAGACTTTTTTTTTTCATCTTTCTTACATAGAACAGCTGGTGGATCAGAACAGCCAATCTTTTATTTATTTTAGTAGCTGTATTTTATGCTACTGCACCACCAGAACTTCTTTGTTCATGTAAAACAACTTGGTGACACTTAAGCTAACAGCCTTAGTACAAACACTAACTCCCTATAATAATGTTCTTACGTGAAAGGATATAGCATCTATGGTGGAAGAATTCTCCGATGAGGTGACAGAAGCACATTTCCCCAGTTGAGGAAACACTGCTATTGTTCTTGTTAGCTGCCATGGAGTTCCTTCCCCCTCAAAGCAACCTGATGTGCAATAAAAGGAAACACTGCCTGGTCCCGACATTAGTGGCCACCACCATGTCCATCATTCTCTGTCATCTGCTGAATCCAGTTTGGTTATATGCCAGTTTCCTGTGCATGCACTGCTACAACTGTGCTTGAATTGTCTTCAATGAAGCTTTACTTGCCTGTGATAAAAATGACATTGTTCAATTATGTCCCCATTCTGTTGTGTCCACCTTTTTTGGAAAAGACACAAATATGGATGTCTTCCAGTCAGGTGGCCAGGTAAGTGTTCTCCAAACTGGGGGCACAGACGAGTCAGTGTTCCTTGTGCTCATTAGCATCTTTAAATATTTCAATTGGATTTCTCTCAGTTTCTGCAATCTTTTTAAAATCAATGCCTTCCCTGGTGGAATAGTGGTTATATATTGGGACGTTAACCGTAGGTCAGGTCTTACACATTTATATTTTTTAGCACAGATGAGTGAGCATTTCCCCAGGATGCAATTTTGGCTTAATTATTTTAATTTATATTCATTCCATTCCTGGAGACTTGTTTTGCTTCTTTTTGCCAATGCCTTCAATGCAGCGTAGGCTTCTTTCTTCAATACTATCCGTTCTTGGTTTATGCTCTTGCATAAACTCATTTTGGAACAGTGGCTGCATATCTCTTTCATCTTCTTTTGATTTTCCCCCAAATTGTTCAATAATTTGCCCAGAGAAACTTTCTATGTTGCAACTCAAGGCTTGACTATTTTTTTCTTCAGTTATTTTAGTTTGAGTGTGTTCTTTGTTTTGTTTTTTTTAAATCTCAAGTCTTTGCAAATTTCACTAGAATATTTTATTTTCCTGAGTCACTCTAAAATCTTCTGTTCATCTCTTAGTCATTTCTTTCTCTCACTTTAGCTTCGCCTCATTCTAGAGCAAACTTTGAAGTCTCTTCTGATGCCCGTTGCGCTCTTTTAAAACAATTCTTGTCCTTTTAATGACCTTTTTGGTTTGCTGCTCTGGCAGTTCATTGACGTAAGCATCAGGCTTCTAACACTAGGTCACTGGTTCAAATCCACTAGCTGATCCGAGGAGGAAAGAAGAATCACTGTGCTTCCATAAGGATTACAGCCTTGGAAACTCCATGAAGCAATGCCGGTCCATTCAACAGGGTTGCTGTGAGTTAGAATCCACTACAATGCTGTAGACAGAATTGCTTTTCTCCTTTAATTTCAAATATAGTGTCTCACATTCCAATAAAATCGAGCTAGATAGGATTGATGGCTAAAGTTTATTTGAACTTAAACTTTTTGTTTTCTCTTAGGGAGCAACACAAACTGCCTTTTATTTTAAGCTATAGTAATAAAGTCCAATTTAGATTAAAAAACTCACCCACTTCCATTGAGTTGGTTCTAACTCAATCAAAGGCTACCCTGTGTTCCCTAGACTATAAATATTTCTGGGGGCAGATAACCTCATCTTTCTCCAGAGGACTGCCTTTTGGTTTTAAGTCCTATGCTTAGCTTCAGTCCCAAGAAGTCTCCTTCAGATTGGTGGTATTTTTTCATTTACAATATGAGTGTGAAGATTAAATAAGAAAAAGGAAATAATCAATAATAATAAAAAATATTACAGGAATATTTATAGACTTATTATACAGGTGAGCCCTAAACTACAGATTAGCTCCATTTCTAAGTTTTCCTTTAACTCAAATCTACATAAATCATAGCAGTTCGGTCTGGATCAAATATTTGTCTTAGTGGACCTTTGTATTCTTTAAAAGATTTGTATTCTTTAAAAGACAGGAAATAAATAATAATGTTAAAAAATAAAAATAAAAAAATAAATAATAATGTTGTGGCGCATATCACAAAGTAGAGCCAATTTGTTATTACGAATTACTGCATGTATCTCACATTTTTAAATTAACCGGATATAAGGGGGAGATGGGCCTAACTATGAGTTGTATGTAAGTCATGTGTTGGTATGTAAGCCAAGGACTGCCTATAAATGTTAATGTATTTTTTAATTCTTTGCAAACAGTATGTCATTTACTATTCACATTAACCCTGGGAGGTACATGCTGCCATAGTTATTGTTTCATAGATTTAGAAATCACAGCATAGAAAAGTACAGTGATTTATCAAAAATTGAATACTAGTAGGTAATGAATATGGTGGGATTCAAACTCAGGCTAATTCCAGAGTCACTACTAACAGCCTCTCTGAAAATCATCAGGAACTTCCATTTGAGAGCTAAATTTCAGTGTATGAGGCGTTTGTAAAAAGAGGACGACTCTTTGGAATGACGTATTTAAGCAAAATATGGACAAATGAAATGCATTATTTCCCTCTTTACAGTCAGTGGTATTCCTCTCTGCATTTGGAAAATATTGGTGTCCAGAGAGTAGGACCGTGGCTTTCTGCCAAATGAGAAGTTTCAGGCTAACAGCAGGACAAACTGGGAGCCCATAGACAACAGAGGACTCTTCATGCTTGCTTGCTATTTGGGCCGGTTCCATCTTAGCCAGACAGCATTGTGTCCTTGGATGTCGATTTGAAGAACTTGCAGTTGGCATTGTGTTTGTAAGTGTCTGCGGAAGTTTGCCTCTCTCTCCACAAGGAATCCTAGGGCTGGACACATGACCTTGTCACAAAGACTAAGCCTTGAGCTTTCCTTGAAAAGGATAAGCAGATGTGTCTCCCTTGGTTAAATGGGGTGTAAAACAGCTCTTAGGCTTGTCACTGTTTCTCCCAATATTCATCAGTAGCTCACAACTAAACAGTGTGCTCCCAACTCCAGCAGCTGCAGTCAAGGTAGGAGGTGACAGGCTCTTGGACAGCAAGATATGCTTTCAGATATGGAGTAGTCAAGGTGTCGACATGAGTAACCTGTAGGGGAATTCAGCCATTGTGCTTTGATTTTCAGGGTAATGAGTCAGAGTGAAAGACCCACCTAGGTTAACTGGCATTGGAGAATTGAAAATTAGCAGTGAGATTAGAATCAAATAAATGTTTCTTTTCTGACAATGTCTGGGAAGTTTATGTCACTCCCACACCTGTGTAATTATCAGAGGTTGATAAATCAATACTTAAGAGTGAAGGGTGGGGGATCATTGGAGGCCTTGGTAGCAACACCTCCTAAGTGCTTATCAGCAGAATGGAATGTTTGACATCCCATTGTCTCATACTTTTGGCTTTCTTCCCACAAAGCTTAAAGTGGAAAAGGGACAGATATTCACAGATTCTGGTTTTGAACAAATGCTGCCCTGTTCGGTACCTGAAATCACATGAACTCTGAAAACTTGTGGCCCAGGGTGCACTGTCCTCACATCCGGAGAAGGCCCTAACAGATTCCCAGAAGAGACTCGATGCATTTTCTTCAGTCCTTGATTTGTTTTGGAGTTACACAGATTCAAACACAAGGCTCATAAGAAAATTACCCACAGAAGGTGATTAGTGAAAGACAATCTTTTCTGCATCCTCTGGCTTTTGTGCTTTGACTTAATAACTCTGAATATCCCTATTGATTATATTTTCCAGAACATTTATAGTTTTGAACTGTAGCATTGCTGCATAGTAATATGAGCGAATTTATAGTATTTACACAGTAATTTAAATGGCAAGGTTTTAATTCTTAGATTCTCTAGCTGATTCTCTAGATTCTCACACCGAGATTTTTCCAAATATTGGATAAATCTTTCAAAATTTCATTTTTTCTCAGCATTGATGGAAATATATAATACAAAAGTAAGTGTAGCATGGAATTGCTGAAATGAAGGAACTTATGTAGCTCGGAGAAAGAACTCAATAACATTAAAGGAAAAAGGAAAAGGGATAATATAACAATATTAATTCTGGGCCATAGAGCACAGCTTCTCAGATTTTGAGCTCTACCCACATAATGGAAAACTAGACTACTTGCAAGCCATGTGTCCTTATGCAAATTATTAATGCTGCAGTTTTTTTCATCTTATCAGTAAACAAAATAGCACATCTTTGATAGTTTGATGATTATATAAAACAATGTAAAAAGATGCTTATATTTGTGTCTGGCACATGCCAAACATCAAATACATATTAGATATTATTGGTATTCATGCTATTATTATTATTTCATCTCAGATGCATTAGAGATATTAAACTTATGCTAACCTCAAGACCAGCAGTTTAAAACCACGTGCCTCTCTTCAGGAGAAAGAGGAGGCTTTCTTATCGTATTAAGAGTTACAGTCTCAGAAATCCACAGTGGGGAGTTCTACCCTGCCCTAGAGGGTCACTGTGATTCAGAATCTACTTGAGACAGTGAGCTTGGTTTTCCTTTAAACTGAGCACCAACTAAGATAGGACAGAGTTCTGCTCTGTCCTAGGTGGTTGCTGTGAGGCAGAACTGAATCAATGGCTATGGGTAATTAGTGATTTCAGTGGAGTACTTTTTGACTTACCTTCATATATGAATATGAATGTAAAGGACCTTTTAATTAACCAATGTAGTTTTCTAATTTCTTAAGAATTATTTTTAATATGGTCTATCATCATCATCCTTTGTTCATCAAAATCTAAAAAGATTTTGTTTTTCCTTTGGAAATCCCAACAGTGATTGTGACCCCATGTATAATAAATGAAACACTGCCTAGACTGTCCCTTCTTTATGATTGTTTTATGGTTGAACCCACTTTTGCAGTTGTCATGTAAACTAATCGTATCGAGTGTCTCCCTCTTTATTTGGGAATAAACTTCACTACTTTATGAAGCATGATGTCCTTTTCCAGGGACTAGTCTCTTTTTGATAACATAGTTTAGGTGTATGAGACAAAGTTTCGCCAACCTTTAAATGCTTTCAAAGAGCATTCTGCTGCACCTTCTTTTAGACGGATTTGTTTTTTCTTTATATTTTCAGTAGTATCCAGGAACACCATGACTCAAAGACATAAAATATTCTCTAGTTCTCTTTATTCGTTTTTCATATGCATTTGAGGTCCCTGAAACAGTATGTCTTCACTCAGTAACACCTTAGTCCTCAAAGGAAATATTTGTTCTTTAACATTTCAACGCTTTAAAAAGCCCTCATGCAGCAGATTTGCCTAATGCAATATGTTATTTTGTTCCTTGCCTCCTGATTGCATGGACCTTGTGCATCCAAGAAAAACGAATCCTTGACAACTTCAATTCCTTATATTTTTATTGTGATTGTATATGTTGGTCCAGTTGTGAAGCTTTTCCTTTTCCTCATATGGAGTTATAATTCATACTGAAGACTATAGTATTTGATCTTCATCGGCGACTATTTCAAGTCCTTCTGGCTTTCAGCAAGTAAGGTTGTGTTTGAACTTCACATGCTGTGATTGAACTTTTCTCCAACCTTACTACCTTATTTTTCTTCTTATACTCCACTTCTGTATTTATTTACTTAACAAACAGAATGAATGGAGATAGTGAAATAATACAATCTAGAAAAACAAAAACTTTTCTGTGTTTGTACCATTCATGGACCCATTGGATCTCCCACAGAACAGATCTGTCTTGGGAAGAGTACTGCCAGAATGCTCCTTGATGCAAGGATGGCAAAATTTTGCTTCATGTTCTTTGGATGTTGTCAGGTCAGACTAGTCATGCTTGTTAATGGGAGGGGCAGTGGAAAAAGAGGAAGGCTTTCTGCAATTATGGATTGACACAGAGACTTCAGCCATGGGCACAAACATGAGAACAGTTGTGAGGATGGCACAAGACAGGGTGGTGTTTTGTTATGTTGAACGTAGGGTCCTTATGAATCAGAAATGACTGGACAGCACCTAACAAAAACCCAGTGCCCCCTTGACGCCTTGTTCTGTTACAGTAACTGCCTCTTGGTCTATGTGTAGTTTAAACATGAACAAAGTTAAATGTTATGGAATTCTTTCTCATATTAATATTATCCATAGTTTTTTTTTTGCTTTGTTTTCTTTTTTAAATCACTTTATTGGGGGCTCATACAACTCTTATCAAAATCCATACATCCATCCATTGTGTCAAGACACTCTTACATTTGTTGCCATCATCATTCTCTAAACATTTGCTTTCTACTTGAACCCTTGGTATTAGCTCCTGATTTTCCCCCCTTCCTCTCTGCGCCCCCCCTCCTTCATGAACCCTGGATAATTTATAAATTATTATTATTTTTTCATCTCTTATGCTGTCCAACGTCTCCCTTCACCCACTATTCTGTTGTCCTGCCCCCAGGGAGGGGGTTGTATATAGATCCTTGTAATAGGTTCCCCCTTTCTACCACCTTCCCCTTGCCTTACTGGTATCGCTACTCTCATTATTGGTCCCAAGGGGTTTATCTGTCCTGGATTTCCTGTGTTTCCAGTTCTTATCTATACTAGTGTGCATCTTCTTGTTTAGCCGGATTTGTAAGGTAGAATGAGGATCATGATAGTGGTGGGGAGGAAGCATTAAAGAACTAGAGAAAAGGTGTATGTTTCATCATTGCTATACTGCACCCTGACTGGCTCGTCTCCTCCCCACAACCCTTCTGTAAGGGATGTCCAGTTGCCTACAGATGGGATTTGGTTCTACTCCACACTCCCCCTCATTCACAATGACAAGATTTTTTGTTCTTTGATGCCTGATACCTGATCTCATCGACACCTCATGATCACACAGGCTGGTGTGCTTCTTCTGTGTGGGATTTGTTGCATCTCAGCTAGCTGGCCACTTGTTTATGTTCAAGCTTTTAAGAGCCAAGACGCAATATCTTTTGATAGCTGGACACCATCAGCTTTCTTCACCACATTTGCTTATGCATCCATTTGTTTTCAGCGACCCTGTTGGGAAGGTGAGCATCATGAAATACCAATTTAATAGAACAATGTCCATCTGCTATCTTATTACTAAACCAATAGATATTTGCACATAGATCTATTTCCCCATCATGATACATAAATATATTTACATATGTACATGCCTATATTTAGACCTCATAAATGCCCTTTGCCTCCTGGTTCTTTCCTCTATTTCCTTTTACTTTCCTCTTGTCCCATTATCATGCTCAGTCTTCATTTAGGTTTCAGTAATTTCTCTCCGTTACATTGTCCTTGATCAAGCCCTAATAGGCTTCCTACACACTCATTGCCATCAATTTTGGATCCTGTCATTCCCTTGCCCCTGCGTTTGTTAACACCCACTTCCTTTCCCCCACCTCCCGCATTCCCATGTCCTGCCCATAATTGTCAGTCTGTTGCTTTCTCCTCCAAATTGTTTATCCTGCCTATCTTATCTAGATAGACCTGCAGAGATAAAAATAAGCACACAAAACAAGACAAAGCAAAACAAAGCAACAAAACAAAATAACAACAACAAAAATGAAAGGATAAAAGCTTATAAATAGTTCAATATTTGTTTGCTGACCTTTGGGAGTCTTTTCCAGTCTAGTCTGATGGGGTGCCATGCCCTGGCCCCAATGTCTGTTTTTGGTATTCCCTCCGGACTTCCTTGCTCTGCTCCCCCTGCTGTTCTGTTGCACACTTTAGTGTTTTGCCTCAGTGTGGTAGGGTCAGATCATGTGCAATTCCCACACTTTGTCTCCAGTGTTGTCCCCGTAGGGCTATAGGTCAATGAGGGACATTATGTCTCATAGTGGGTCCGGTCATATGGTCCTCTCTGTGCATTGGCTGCTCTGAGCAGGGATATTGTCCTCAAGGCTTGGTGGGCCAGGATGTGCTCCACTCTCTCTTCCTCCCCCCTTCATTTGCTCCTGTGTGCTCTGTTCAGACATGTCCCTCTCCCTGTGCTGTAGCTTCAGCACTGACCTCTGAAGTGAATTCTTCTGAGGGAAGGGCGGATATCCACATAGCTAGGATTGGCTTCAGCCCCTCAGACCTCTCTACTTGTTCCTGCTTTATGCCAGTAAGTTGAATTCACATCTTGGAGCACCGGGTTGAAGTCTGGCCCCTCTTTGCCTGTGGAGATATAAACAATACTCTCCCATTGGGTGGGTTAGTGCCCTCTTCTCCCGCTACCCATGTCTCTCCCCCCACCTTCCTTTTTAGTTGGCAACCATATGCATCTCTGGATTTGGTCTGGCCTCTACCATACTAGCTGATTATCCATAGTTTTCTATGATTTGTATGGTTTAATGCCTTTGCATAAACAATAAAAGACATATAAACATCTTTCTGGTATTCTGTGATTTCAGCCAACATCGATCTGACATCAGAAATGATATCCCTCATTTCATGTCCTTTTCTGAATCTCTGGAAGGTTTTCGTTGCTGTTTGTTTGTCAAAGTACTACTGCATTTGTTTTTTAATGCTCTTCGCAAAATTTTATTTGCCTGTGAAAGCACTGATATAAATCAATAAATTCCATATTCTGTTGGATCACTTTTCTTGGTTATGGGGAAAAAAATAAGCCCATCAAGTCGGTGACAAGGTTTCCATCTTCCAAATATCTTGGCATTGACTATGAGTGATTCTAATGATGTATCACTTTATTAAAACTTTTCAATTGGTATTCTGTCAATTTCTTTTATCACTAATGCCATTCTTTTATCACTAATGCCTTCAGTACAGCATTACTACTTCTTTCAATGCCTTCAGCTCATCATATACTATCTCTTGAAATGTTTGAATGCCAGCAAATTCCTTTTGAAACAGTGACCCTGTGTTTTCCTTCCATCTCCTTTTTATACTTTTTGAATCAGCCAACCTTTTACCTGTAGGATCCTTCAGTATTTTAACTCAAAGGTTTAAGTTTTTACCTCATCTAATTAAGTTTGAGATAAGCAAAAATGTTCTACTCTCATGGTTTCTAAGTCCATGTCATTGAAAATTTCATTCTAATTCTTAGTCTTCTCAAGTTGCCTTTTGAAACTTTCTAGTTAGCTTTTTTACTTCAGCATTTCTTCCTTCCTTTTTTTTGTGCTCCACATTCAAGAACAAGTTTCAGAGCACCTTTTGACAACTTCATTTATGTTTTTAAATAAAGGTATTTTCAATGAAGTTAAAAGCCTAGCAATAATCTTGCTTTCAACATCCAGTTTCATCTCTATCATCAAGACCATAGTTTTCCAACGACTGGTTCTTCCTCTTGGATTTAAATTTTTGCATGCCAATTGATAGTAATTATCAATGCTTCATGATCTCATATTAATCATTTTCAGACTGAAGAAGCTGAGGAAATTCTTAAATTTCTTATCATCAGGTTTAGTGGTGGATGTGCAAATTTGAATAATAGGTATATTAACTAATCAGCCATAGAGATCTATAGATATTATCCTGACACAGACAAAATTATACTTCAAGATAGCTCTGGAATATTTTTTACTCTAAATATGATGTCATTCCTATACAATTTGTCATTGCCAGCATAGTAAACCATATTATTGTCTGACTCAAAATGTTCAATGCCAGCCCATTTCAGTTCAC
>NW_022111300.1:27843981-27844925 GCF_000313985.2 Echinops telfairi | reverse complement strand
TTTTTGCATTGTATAAACAAATTTATGTCAACTTGATTAAAAAAATGAAGGGGTAGAATCGAGCCCCTCAATCAGGTCACAGCCTGATGATCTTTATGGGCATTGTGTTCTCATGAGGATTCTGGGAACTTCCTCTCTCTTGATTCTGTCATGAGAAGAGGTGGGTCTCTCTTTTTCTCTCTCTCCTACACATTCCTGTTGGCAAGCCACATGGAGCTGTGCTGATAACAGCAAGAGCCCTGGAGATGCATCTACTGCCATTGGATCCACAGGACTTTCCATCCACTAGCCTGTGATCTTCCTGCATTCAGCATCATTTTAAGCTACATAAGTCTGAAGAAGAATTCATGGGCCAATAAAGACTTATGGGCTAATATAAAATGTATGGATTTGATCTGGACTGTGCTGGGATGTTTTATTGATGCATAATTACATCTTAATATAAAGGTCCCTCTTACACACACATGAGTGTTCCTGGATTTGTTTCTCTAGCCAACTGGTCTAACATGCATAATTTGTTTTATCAAAAAAAATAAATAAGTAAAAACAGCATGAGTAAGTGCTCAAGAAACATATATTCACAGCGATTGGGCAAAATAATTTAACTGGTTATATTTGTGAAAAATGTTTCCTATGCAGGAAGAGTATCAATGAAAGGGCAAAGGATTCTGGAACACAAATTTTCTCAATTTCATCATTTTGCTAAAATATTATTGGTACCATTTAAATAATGATTTTTCGTACATGATTTTATACTTTCCAGATAAATGTTCAAAATAAATTTCCTGAAGTCATCAAATGCTTAATGAAAATTATCTTTTTAAAAGGCAAGAATGAACTATAGCTACAGGCTAGAAGTATATGTGGTGAATCTATCTATCCCAAAATACATTTGGGGTGAACTCATTTGTATCTACTTTGAACCTAAAAGAGAAAACTGAGAG
>NW_022111300.1:27829890-27843148 GCF_000313985.2 Echinops telfairi | reverse complement strand
TCGCACCCATGTCTCCAAAATCTAACCAGGAGAGTAATTTGGGGGTTAATATAATATTAAGTAATTTCACTTTCTTGGATTGTCTTTTTAATGTATTTCAGAACATTTTAAAAACACAATAGGGAACATACTTCATGCACACGACGCGGAAAGTGCGGCAGAACTGCAACCGCGTAGGATGAGTCTCATTATCAACTGGCTGGAGTCTGAGATCGACTCAGCATGAGAGATAAACATTCAGGGCATAAGGTCAATATTTGAGGAAACAGAAACAGAGAGTCGGTCCCTGCAGATAGGCTGCATTTTTATGAGAAAGAGCGAGTCCACTGCTATTAGACCTTTGAGGAGCCCTGGTGGTACAGTGGGTACATGGTGAGCTGCTAACCGCAAAGTAACAGTTCAAACCCACCAGTCACTCTGCTGAAAAAAGATGAGGCTTTATACTACTGCACAGAGTTACAATCTGCGAAACTCCAAGGTGCAGTTCGGTTCTATCCCAGAGCGTCCTTATGAGTCACAATTGACTCCATGGGAGTAAATATCTTATTTTGTTTTTAATGAGAAGCTTAAATATAAAGCAGAGGAACTGATTGGCATCTAGTTTAGAAAGGGATGGCAGTCCTCCTTTTAGTGCTTTTAGTGGAAACCCCTAATCACAACCCTACCTCACTCTATCATCTGAGAGAACAAAGACCCAAAGTTACTTTTATATAAACTTCGACTCAAATCTAGTGCAGGGTTTAGCATCATGGTGTGCCTCCGATTCTCTTTCTCTCTCTCTCTTTTCTAAATAAAGTAAATAGAAGAAAGTGAAACATATTTTATGAAGTTAGCGGTATTGTCCCCAAAGAATATACATAGCAATGCATATGCAAATTCACAGCTTTATAGCTAAATTGAGACACATTTTCAGAGTTTCCATTATTTTAAATTGAAATTACCATCCCCCAATACAAGCTGGATGGCAATCACTTCACCTAACATCTTCAAAATTAAAGGGTTCAAAATAATGTTACTAACGTTGCAGAAGGAAATCAAGATTTCCCTCTTTCCTTTTCCTTCTATGAAATAGCTGTGGTCCCGCAGAATGCTGGCGCCATGTAACCCTTCCTGCCAAAATACAGAACAGATGTACGAGGGCACCTTGGGAACCATACATTATAAAGTGTGGCTGAAAGACTATTTTCACACCCTCCCAGCCCTGTCTTCACCTGTTTATGCAGGAAACAGACCTGTGGATTTTAGTTCATCTGGTTCCAGGCCAGTGGATTCCCAGTGGCTCCCGACAACTGCCTTCTCATTGGAAGTTCTCTTCTTTTTCTCCCATAGCTTGGCTGACACTTGCTCAGTTTTGGCTGCTGGCAGGATGTCAGCGGCTTCTGCGCTACAGGTTGCCTCAATTTAAGATAAAGTAAGAAAAATAAAAGCTGTCTAGGGCTGGGAATCAGAAGCATGGATACCAGGATTTTAAATGGGAGGAGGAGGTTGCCTAGGTGCTGCCTCAGAGCAACAAGCAGATAATTGTTTTTCCTTTTCTTTCCACCTACTACAATGTACCTATAACATAGAAAGAAAAGACATGACCTGTAAACCCAAGGCATATGTCCATAGCCATCAATTAACAAAGTCATACAGTGTGACAACATCTAAACAACGTCCTGTAACTAATGATTGCTGTGTGATGTATCCAAGCAAGTAATGCAATGCCACTACCATTTTCAGGTCATATGTATTAAGTTATACTATTAATTGCAATGAAGTCTAATAATTAGGAGAGAATTAGCTGTGAGGTCTTGAGACAGAAAACTTTTAAACTTTGATTCTTTGTAGTGAGAGTGAACAATATCCTGGCGGGGGTGGGGGGGTAGGGGGGATACTGGTCCCAATTCAAAATTCTTATTCTCTATAGCTCCAGCCTGGTTTTAAGAATATTGTATCTGCTGCACCTAGATGTTAAAATTAGTGTAAAAAGAGTCCTACTCATCTAATTTTAGAGTTTTATTCAAGAAAAAGAGTGAATAATAACGGGTGAGATGAACTTGGATGGACAAACATCCACACTCACTGTTAGAAGATCTGAATGATGATACAGCTGTATCCTGTATCCATGGCATAGCCTGTCTTCCTATCTCAGTGGTGCTGGATCATCTCTGACGGGGCCGAACATATATCACCAGCCATTTATATATAAGGCTCTCGTGACTCTTTACACCTCATGGGTCCATTTCCTGCACTGGTGTCTTGCATCTTGCTATCGTGTTGGAAGTTATGCTCCGGCATTTCAAATCCCAGCAGGCCATCTGTAATAGACAGGTTTTAATGGAGCTTCCATGATAAGAGAAACTAGGAAGAGATGCCCGGCAAACTGTGTCTCCGCTACCTCAGCTGCCACCATTTTTATGTACAAGGATCATGGGGTTTGAAGGACAGGTTCCACTTCTGGAGTTTCTTTCTTGATGGTTGTGAGGACTGAATTCCTGTTTCTGATGTGGCTAATTTTAAGTCCAGGGGAACAGCAACACTGATCATCACCCCAGAATCCCATAGGTGCTATTTGCATGGTCTCACTGGGTGATTCAGTGGACATGACGAGGCCGATAGCTAGAATAGTCATAATTCATTGTATCCAATGGGCAAAAGTTGGAAGGAAGGCAAAGTCTTTTAAAAGGCTTGATTATTTTAGTATTCCTGGATGGAGTCTAAATTAGTGAAGTAGAATTTGTAAAGAGAAGACTTTAACCAGAAAGGTTAAATTCTAAACCATTTGTAGATCAGAATTTTGCTTTTCTTCCCATTGTCTCTTAGCTGACTACCTGAGAGTAGTCATCAGTTGCACTGATATTGGCATTTCTAATATCATTAGACCACCTTGATGTATCCCAAACAGGTTAGATTTAGGGCTTTGCTTTGATACTTGAAAATTTTAGGTACTTCCCTCTACATAGTAAAATGTCTACTATATTGTAAACATATGTGTGTCTGTGGGAGTGATGGGGTGTTAGAATATGGTTAACCTTAAAGCAAACTTGAAAATTCTTATTTTTTGTTCAATAAAAATGGGAGAGAATTTCAGTGTCCCTAGCCTCAAGGAATCGGTTGCACTGAAGTGAGCAGTCGGAACTCAAACAAACCTGAAAACAGGTGGGGAAGGGGAAAGTTGACTTCATGTTAATTGGCAGATGTTCCAGTGGGGTTCTGTTTTTGTTGGGATGTGTTGTGTGTACACGTATATGGACCAGAGGCTTCACTGCATTTATATGGTTCAGGAAAAAGTGGTAAAATCTTGATTTGTGTTAATTTATTTCAATGTAAGCCCACTGAACTAAAAAAAACAAACAAACATGAGCGTCTTCTGAACATGAATGTAGTGGACATGCTATTTAATATTCTATCAGTCACAGAAGGAACTCGAGAATCTAGACAAGAATCAGTACATAGTTCTTTGAATAAAGGTCCAGGTCATAAATAGTTGAAATTTTGTGGGACATCTTTTTTGTTTCTCTTTCTGTAGAACCAATGCAACTCTGATATTGTAACTCAAAATTGTCAGTAAATAAATAATATTTCACAAGTGCCTTTGGATAGATTTTGATAAAACTTGGTTCTAAAAATTGTTAGTAGTGCTCATGGTGGTGGTGATGGTGCTTGCTAGGTGTCTTTCAGTCGTTTTTCGGGACGCAGCGTGAACTCCCATGACCAAGAGTAGAGCTGCTTCAGCGGATCTTCGAGGCTGTAATCTTTATGGGGTCAAATCTACATGTTTTGCTACAAAAAGGCTCCTGTTAACTTTACCCCCCAACATTTTGATGAATAGTTACCCATTCAATCACTGCAACACTAGGCTTCTTAAATATATATATTTAGAATATAATATGCAATCTAAAATATATTAATATATTAATTTATTTTAGTTTGTATAATATATAAATATGTAGTATCTTTATTATACATATTTGACTAAATTTGACACATAGACTTGTCACAGATTATCCTCTGATCTGAACTTTCACCCACAATTTACTCACAAGAGAAGTGAGCATGCATACAGTGAGATTCAATGAAATAAAATAATAGGAGTAAATATGTAGAAATATGTAG
Organism: Echinops telfairi; assembly: GCF_000313985.2. Taxonomy (NCBI): domain Eukaryota; kingdom Metazoa; phylum Chordata; class Mammalia; order Afrosoricida; family Tenrecidae; genus Echinops; species Echinops telfairi. The sequence goes on along the minus strand of NW_022111300.1, from coordinate 27,839,050 downwards.
AAATAAGGAAAAGATGTGCACAATTAAGAGGAGCAACTGATACAGGAGAATAACTTTTTGTAAGACCTATAATAGTGTCTCTGGTATATGTATAAGTTCTGTACTCCCAAGAAATCACATTATTAAAAATTATATTTTAAACTCCAATTCCTTTGATTCCCTTTCCTGGTAAGTCTCCTTCATTTTAAGATGAGCAAAGGTTGTCCTTTATCAAACGTAGAAGAGAGCAGGATAAATGCTCTACTGCTAACTTAAAGGCTGACCATCGGAACCGACCCAGCAGCTCTATTGGACATCAACCTGGCCATGTGCTCCTGTAAATATTGCAGCCCTGCAAACTCCATTGGCAGTTCCACTGTCTCCCATGGTGTATCTGAGGATACAGCATCAACTCGGTAACACGCAATAACAACAGGAAGAGAAGGGCTAGACAAAAGATAGAGAAAATCAAGAACTTCTGAAATTTAAGTTGGTATTGTAAGTGCATTTGAAAATATGCTAATGTAAAATTTGTGTAAATATCATTTTTTATTTATTTTCCCAAACCCAAACCAGGGCCTGTGAGTTTTGGAGTTCGATGGCTGCCTCGGTAAAGAAAGGCACAGAGAGTGCTTCTTAGAACCCCTTTGCCTTTCTGTTTCCATTACTGGGCAGCTTGGAGTTTCTTTCAACTGAAAAACAAAATTTTAACTCCAAACAAATATTTTGGCCAAGCACACTTATTTTTGATAAAAATAAATGTCAATTTAATTGCAAATGAGGCACTTTCCTTAGACTCTGGGAAAATTGCAATCCTGGGCCTCAGTGCTGAAAGTTTGGGTTCTTCAGGCTGGATTTTCCTGACCTGGTTTGGAAAATAATGTTCTGGGCTTCACCCAGCAGTATTTAAAAAGGCATCCTCTGCTATTGGTTTTCTAGATATGTGTGTGAAAATGAAGTGAAACGTCTCCAAACAGCTGTAGTTTTCCCATTCAGGGCAACCAAAGACATCAGAGACACCTCACAGAAGCAAAGGGCTTGGCCAGCTTCCTTATCAGGAGCTGAATTTCCTATCAACAGAAAGAGCTACTTCCCTTAATGTGGTCAAGATAGGTCCCTTCAGGTCAAAGATGGAGCACATTAGTGGAGACATAAAAATCTACCTTCTGCCAATCTATATATAACCTGACCACAGAAGATAAGATTTTAGACTCTGGTGAGCTGACTCATTCTCATTCTCTCTCTTTCTCTCCATGAGCACTGAATTTATCATTTAAATGTTAAAAAGAGAAACCAGATGCTAAAGTTATTAACTTTTGGAATCAACTATAATCTTCCTATTAAATTCTTCCATCCAGGTACGGGCAATTATTTGCTTGATCTAAAGGTGCAGAAAATGCAGGCACACAGGGTTTCAGAAAGTCCAGTTTAATAAGACAGGTGGGTAACTAATAATGTGGAAAATTACCTGCAGATTGAGGATATTGGGAATGACTAATGGCCAAAACTAAGTGAGTAAATTAGTTGCAAAATGATACCATTTGCAGTAGTTGTGTGAACGGGGGACGGGAAAGCACAGTGGCATGTGGCAGTGAGCGGAACTGAGCCGAGTTTGAATGTGGCCCAGACTCAGGAAAGCATGCCATCAACTTCTGTCTCCTCACCACCACCCCTCGGCTGCCTCCGAGGTTTATTTATTTATTTATTTATGCTCATTTTGCCAATCTGTGCAGTGAGGTAAGGTTTAATAGTGCAAACTCCAGAGTCTAGTTAGCTCTGTGAAGTTTAACGCAAAGTCATAACCAAAGTCAAAACTAGTAGTTATCGAACTTGAATTTGCTTTACAAACTCTGTAGATAATCAAATCTGAACAATATTTTTAGAGAAGTATGGATGTTAGCCTTTCAAAAAGTTAAGACTTAGACTTGATTGTTAATAATTAGAAATGTTCATGGATTATTGTTTTTGACAAAGTTGCTAGAGCAAATATATAATTGTTTTGTTTCAAATTTTTAAGTAATGATCATATCAGTATCAATATAAGAAGGACAACTCTGTAAAGATAAAAGTGGGGGTCTAATTGGCAACAAGTACCACTATGGAGCTCCTGGGCCACATTGGATTTACAGTGGTATTGTTTGTTTAACCACTGAATCAAGATTAGAAATGATTAAAAAAAAGTCAACTTATCAAGGCAGAAATAAAATAAGAAATCAAATTGATGGATTTATAACAGTGTAAAAGCAAACTGTAGTTTCCCTATTATTGTTTCACATGCTGTGCATCTGTGTGTGTGTATATATATATAAATTTTTTAAAAGAAATTTTTTTTCAAAGCTATGTCTTTATTTATTTATTTTAAGAAACAACCTACAACCTTCAAATTACTCTCCATTACACTTACTATATTTGTCAAATCTGTGATTCCATTCTTGGAAACATTTTTCAAACTCATCTGCTTGGATGGCTGACAGCACCTCCCTCATTTTTAACTTCACCTCTTCTAAGTTGTCAAATTGGTGTCCATTCATGTCCCACTTCATTCATGGAAACAAAAAGAAGTTGCACAGAGCAAAGTCAATTGAATAAGGTGCATGGGGCAAGAAAAGCATGCTGTTTTTGCAAAGAAACAAGATGGCTGAGTGAGCAGGTGCATTTTTGTGGTGGCAAAACCAGTCTACTGTCTGACACAAATTCGGCCTATTTTGTTGTACAATGTTAGCCTATCTTTTCAGAACCTCTAAGTAGAAAGCTTGATTAACAGTCTTACCTGGTGGAACGATCTCCAAATGCACTATGAGTCGACAATTTCATCTATTCTGTTATGAATTGACATTTCACCTTTCTTGAGACAAGCAAGCCACTGATGCACTTGCGTTTTTCCCATAGTGCTGTCCTTATAAGCTATGTTTAACATCACAACAGTTTCTGTGGCATTTTTTTTTCAAGCATGAAACAAAATTTCACTGCCACGTGCTATTCTCTTAAATAGGCCATCACACGATAAAAAGAGACTTGAGTGAAAATGTTTTTACAAAAAATTCTCTATGACTGAAGAGAACCTTCCCAGGTAACACCATTGGGTGCACTAACTCAGAGCGAGTTGCTTGATGCTAGATGCTCACTTACTGAGAAAGATGAATTCTATAAAAGCTCCACTCCACCCAGCGCAATTCCATATGTGTGTGTGTGTTTGTATTTGTATATATATGTTGTTAGTTGCTATTGAATCAATTCCTATCTACAGCAACCCTAAGTATAGTGGAAATGAACATTGCTTCTTCTTGCATCTTTGTCATCGCCTCTACTATTGTTATCTTTGAACCCATTGTTACAGCCACTAAGCCAATCCATCTCCATGAGGCTCTCCCTCTATTTGAATAACCCTCTATTTTACCAAGCAAAGTGTCCTTTTCCAGGCTTACCCTTGGTTACATAGCGGGTTATATATTGGGCTGCAAAACACAATATCAGCAATTCAAAACCACCAGTTGCTCCCAGGGAGAATGTTTCTACTCCTTTAAAGAGTTTCAGTCTTAGAAATCCATAGGAGCTGTTATACTCTGTCCAACAGGGTCGCTATGAGTCAGAATTGACTTGATGACAGGCCATTTGGTTTGGCTGGATTTTTCATTTTCTCCTGGTAACACATCCAAAGTACATGAGACTACTTAGCTTCATCCTTTCATCTAAGGAACATTCTGGCAGTATTCCCTTAAGGCAGATTTATTTGTTCTTCAGTAGCCCATGATATTCTCAATATTATTTGTCAACACCATTATTCAAAATCATCATTTCTTCCCTAGTATTCCTTATTGTATATGAGATGATAAAAAATATTATGACTTGCATCAGGCACACCTTAATTCTCAAAATGTCATTTTTTGCTACTTAACACTTTAAAGAAGTTTTATGAAGCAGATTTGCCCAATGTACTGTCATTTGCCTTCTTGACTGCGGCTCTCAACATGAATGTTGGTTATGAATCCAAGTCAACAGAAAGCCTGATCAAGTTCATCCTTTCTACATTGACCAGGACAGTATCTACTGGTCCGGTTATAAGAATTTTTGTCTCCTTTACATTGATTTATAATCCATGCTAAAAGATGTCTTTGGTCATCATCAGTCAGTGCTTCAAATTCTGTTGGCTTTGATCAAGCAACTTTATGTTATCTGCATATTACATGTTTTTACTGAAGTTTCCTCCAATTCGGATGCAGAATCATTCTTCATATAGTCCAGTTGGTCAGATTACTTGTTGAGCATACAAATTGAATTAAAGTAGTAAAAATATACAACTCTGAAGCACACTTTTCTCCATTTCAAACCAAGCATATTCCATTATTCTGTTTGTAAAAATATCTCTTTGTGTATAGGTTCCATAGGAGAACAAATAAGGGTTCTGGCATTTCATATCTTTGAAATGTTGACCATATGTTGTTTAATCCACACATTCAAATGCTTTTGCACTGTTAATATAACCCAAGTAAACATCTTCTAATACTTTTTGCTTTCAGCCACACTTACAATTGACCTCTCACCTGGAACAGCAAGGGCTTTGGGGAAATGAAGTCCCAAGATACTGCACAGACTCCACACATGCTCTGTCCAATTCTCCACCTTTACTTCCTTGTCCATCTCATTACAATGAGCCAATAAAATTATTTTATAAAATAAATCATTTTTATCTGAAAAAGTACATATATGTTTGTTTGTCATGAAGAATATGAGATTTCAGGATGAATGGGCCACATTGTCTAAATTACAAGGATCCTGGTTTGATGATGGAAGGATCTTATGAGAACTTAACACACACACACACACACACACATATAATGATATAAGGGCAGGGACTGAGAATTAAATGACATGAGCGATTGTTGACATGAGTAGCACTATATTTGGGATTGCATCATTATCATTACTTCGACAGATTTATCTCTTTAAATGGGATTATTTCTAGTTCTTGACTCTGTGGGACTGTTGGGATCACTTTTCCTAACAGGATGGATCATGGTCCACAATCCGGTCTGAATGTTAAGATTGGTGATTACACAAACATATATACACACATATGCATCAAGAGGGTATGAAGGGGTTTGTTTCTCAAAATAAGCTTTCCTGGATCTCTCAGGGTAACCAAGCAGGTCTGAAAACCAATTGAGGTAAGAGGGAAAGGAGATTGCCTTGAGACTCTAAAGGGTGTTTAGGAGATGAGGCGCTGGTGAGGATTATTATTCTTATGCAGAAGCTTCTGTGTTTCAGACAAACTGACTGACCTACAGGACACAGAGGCCAGGCTTTCTAGTCAGGTGGCCTAGTAATGGAGCACAGGAAGAAAAGGAAGAGGTGGGGTTTAGAAGCTGTCAGCAACAACATATCAAAAATGATGTTGGATTTCTATTGCAGGGACATAACTATCTAGCAGGGGAATTAAAAAATAAAGTAGTGGTGTTGAAGTAACCTATCCCAATGGAAATCATTATTTTATGGCTAATATAATTTAGAGAATGTCAGAAATGTAATTTCTGTGTTTTATTATCTATGGAAGAATCTTAGACTGTGTGGATCATAATAAATTATGAATAACATTTGAAGCATGGGTATTCTAAAACCCTTCATTGTGAACATGTGGAGCTTATACTTAGACCAAGAGGCAGTCTAGGATAATACTGTGTGGTTTAAAATGAGGAAGATTCCTCATTAGGATAGTATCCTTTCACAAATCAAGCAGTATGCTGAGCAAATAGAGAAACTGGGCTGTATGAAGAACCACCTGGTCTCAGAATTGGAGGGAGACTTGTTAACAACCAAATATGTAGATGATACAATCTTATTTGCTGAAAACAAAGAAGATGTGAAACCCTTACAAATGAAAAATCAAAGTCTGTCGCCTTCAGTATGTGTTACAGCTCAACATAAAGAAAACAAAATTTCTCACCCCTGGAAATTTTGATAAATGGAGAAAAGTTTGAAGTTGTCAAGGTCATTTTACTTGGCTCCACAATTAACATGCATGGAAACAACAGTCAAGAAAGCAAACTATGTATTGCATTGGGTAAATTAGTGGAAAACACCTCTTTAACTGTTAAGAACACAGATGGCACTTAGAGACCTATAGTGCGTTGTCAGACTCCAAGGCCTCATACATGTATGAAAGCTGGACAGTGAGCAAGGAAGACTGAGAAATAACTGATATCTTTAAATCATGATCTTGGCAAAGAATAGTGAAACTAGCATAGACTGCTAAAAGAATGAACAAATCTGTCTTGAAAGAAGTATAGCTACAGTGAGACTTTAAAATGGGGATAGGAAGATGTCACATCACATACTACGGGCATGTTTTCAGGATGGACCAATCTCTGGAGAAAGATATCGTGCTTGATAAAGTAAAACTTGAAATACAAACAAAAACCAAGCAAAACCAGTTCCATCAAGTTAATGCTGACTCATAGCAACACTTAGGACAGAGTGGTACAGACCACCAAGGCTGCTAAGATAGGACATGGTTTGTGAACAGCATAGAATCTCTTACTTTAATCATCCTAGGGTTTTTTATTTATTTAAGGTGGAACACTGATTGGGTTGCCAATCACAGAAGTTCATTCTTTATGGGAAAAGGATAACTTGAGGCTTTTTTTTCTCATCTTGTAAAGCAAAACTATTGGTTTGGACTTCTAAAGAGATGGTACAGGTTGCAGTAAGGACCTATACTAGGCTATGTAGATTGCTACAGAAATATTGATCTTCCAATAAAACTGAAATTTTATCCCTCACTCCATTCTGAGACCTTTGCTTGTTTGGCAATTGCCAGATCTTACATTGTATTATAGTTATGTCTGTCTGTGCTATTTATTTTTCATAAGCTTTTCATTTTAGACTTGTTTTAATTTTCCAAAATTTTGCAAAGATATTAAGGCAAAGTTCTAAGATACTTAATGTCACCCTAATGTGAGCATCTGGCATCACCCAAAGGAGTATATTGGCGTGTGATTCTTAACTCAACTTGAGACTTCTTTTGGATATCACCAATGCTACCACTAATGTCTCTTTTGTTTGTTTCTATTGCAATATCCAATCCAGAATGACACATTTAATTTAGTCCTCAGATCTTTAATCCCTTCTTATCTATGACAGTTTCTTAGCTTTCTTTTTTTTAAATGACCCTGACAGTTTGAAGCATGTAGTATAACTAGCTTACGGACTGGTCCCTCTGCTTGAATTTATCAGGTGTTTTCTTTTATTTGGATTGGTGTTTGGATTTGTGGGAGGAATAATACAGAGGTGAAGTTCCTTTCTTATCACCTGTTTTGCTTGGTTGTTTTCATGTTTTCTGCTAGACTCTAAAAATTCTCTGAAGTAAGAAAAAAGTCATATTCATTTTTGTATCCTCCTTTGCTGGTCAGTAATTGTCTTCTATAAATTAAGTATTCCATTAATATTCATCAAATTAATTAAAATGGTTATATCCCATAATAGATCTATTGTGTGGGAAGATTAGACAGTCTACCTCTGTAAATTAGAGAAAAGACAAATGAAGCCCAAACCATAAAGGAGAAGAAATCAAATATCTGCAACTTCCATATTTTTCTCTGAGACCAATAAATCAAGCTGCTTTATATTGATATGTGGCATGCCTAGTTCCTCAAATCCCAGAGTTTACTTCTAGAAAGAAATTTACCAGTTATCTGTTCCATTCCTTCAGGGCAATTTCACAAATTCAAGAAAGTTAATCCACAGGGCAATTTTAAAAAGTTAGGGAAACTACTATGCTAGTAAGCTATGTGCTACCCTCCCCAGGCACATCTGGTTAAAACTCGCCTTAGGATGTGACATTAAGGGAGAATTTCAAGTTTGCACCGGTTCCAGAGGAGCAGGTATGTGTGGCCCAGGAGTCTTTACATTTCTTCAGAGCTTCTCATTATAGTCAGCTGCATCATCTGCTTACGTGTCGTTTGCCCAGACTCAGAATTAAAACTGAAGATGCATCTGTTCTCCTTAGGGAATCACATTTGGAGGGTTAACATGGGCTTTCTCATTCTCTGCATACCGATTTTCCATGCCAGCCAGACTTTTATATATGGATATTGTCTGAACAAATGTGATGTGAACCAGGAAACTAAAATAAAAGTTCCTCATTCAAAACACAGACCCACGGGCAAAGAAAGCTACCGTGAACATGCATTTCTTGACACACTTTCTGCAATTCCCTGAAGTCCTATAACCTTGCCTGACATCAGTGAGAATTATTAGTTTTGTTCTCTGCTGTCGTGTCTCATGGTTACCTCTAATTGAAATGGAGGTGTTCTGAATAGCATGATCAGTTAAGAATCTTGCCAAGTGCCTCATTTGGATAATTTATAGGGGGATTCGATGCTGATGAGTTCAGAGCCCATGAGTCCCCAGAGTCCTTAATCTTTGATCATATTTTCTGGTGGGACAATGCTTGATGAGAGTGGGGTTTGAAGATAACTGCTCCCTGCAAATGTATTTATCAAATACCAATGTTCCCAGCAAAGTGATTTGAGAAGGGGATTACCTATCACTGGAAATGAACCACAAGGAGTATCTTAATTTGAAAAAAGTACAGGCTTGATACTTTTTAATAAATTCCTGATATTGAATAAAACGTACCACAGCTCTCAAGTTTAAATGACTTATTTCATCAGAGACACGAAAAAAGTGGGAAAGTGGCAAAGAACGAAATGAAGGTATTCACATCTGTGAATAAGATTCTGCTGAGAAGTGGCCGTGATAATGGCAAAAATAAATTTAAAAAGTCATTCTAGATCATGCCAGGGACATCTCTCTCTCTACAGCTCCAGGTGCCAGGTAAACGTTTCTTCAAAGGGAGCTGTACCCACCCCAGGCATTATGCAATAAAAATTGTTAAGGTATCAGGTTCAGATGCACAGTCATGTAGTCAGTTCTGACTTAATAGCAAGCCTACCAATCCCGAGAACGAACTGCCCCCCATGTCCCATGGAGGGAGCAGGGCTCCTCTTTCTTCTGTGAAGAAGTAGGTGGTTTCCAACTGCTGACCTTTCTGCTAGGAGCCATTTAGTTCATGCTTTATCTCATCCTTTTACATTTTTTTTTTTGCTGTTGCCAGTCTTTTTATTCTCAGTTGTTCAGTGGGTACACAATGGCATCACACTGTGGACTTGATTTCCATTCCTCA
>NW_022111300.1:27819761-27828849 GCF_000313985.2 Echinops telfairi | reverse complement strand
GCTGCATTTTAGGTAAAATCTATTTCCTCTTGTTGCTTTTACTCTTGAACTCCTCCTAGTGTCTTTGTTTGACTTGATCATTTTGTGAGAATCTTCTTATTTTATAACATTTTGCCTTCACCCAATTTAATGCATGCTTCAGTCTAGCTACTTACTTTCTCTTCCTCTTCCAACTTTGGTAGCCTTCAAAGAATGAGTCTTCCTGATGATAAATCTTTCCTTGGTTGGTTTATAGTAATGATCTATTACTATACCTATCTATCTATCTACCTACTACCTATCTATCTACCTACCTACCTACATACCTACTTATCTATCTATCTATCTATCTATCATCTATCTATCTATCTATCTATCTATCTATCTATCTATCTATCTATCTGTCATCATCTATCATCGTCTGTTGATTTACTGTGATTGGCTAATTTCACTCAGCATAATTTCTTCTAGGTTTAGCCATGTTGTGAGGTGTTTAATGAAGTTGTAGTTTATGAAAATGTTGCATAGTTTTTGCATCATGCATATAGAACATAATTCATACATAAATTCATTGGTGGGAAGTTGGACTGCTTCCATCTTTTTGCTGTTATGAATAATGTTGTGATGGACATAGTTGTACACGTTGAAGGGAATTGAGTTTCTTATTGCTCTGCCCTTATTTCTCTTGGATATATGGTCAGTTGTGATTTTTCTGTATCACATTGTATTTCTATAACTTTCCAATTTTTAATGAAAGCACCATACCATTTTCCATGATGGTTGCAACATGCTATAACTCCACTATCAGTAGTAAAACTATTCATAGTCTCACCAGCATCTATTGTTTTCTGGTTTACTAAATTTTGCTATTAATGAAGGTGTGAAATGCTATCTCATTGTTGTTTTGATTTGCTTCTCTCAAATGCCTAATGATCTTGAACATTTCTTTATGTGTGCATTAGACCACGTTGACTAGAGAAACACATCCAGGGATATTCATATATGAATAGGAAAGTACTTTGTATGGAAGAGTAATTGGTCCATAAGTCCGGTATTAGCCCATATGTCTGATACTGTTCTATAAATTTCTCTTCAGACTCATGCAGTGCATCCAATAATGCCGAATGCAGGAAGATAACAGACCAGTGGTGAAAATTCTAGTGGAGCCAGTGGCAGTGGAAGCATCTCAGTATTGGCACAAGTCTACATGTGGTTGCTGAAGCTCTCTGAGTGTGGCTCTTCAACACTTCAACAGGAAGGTGAAGCAGAGAGAGAAAGCAGAAGTTTCCAGAATCCTCACGAGAAGGTTTTTCCCACAAGGAGGCATTATCAGGTTGTGAACTGATGATGGACTAAACTAGACAGGCTATACTACACCCCTTCACTCTTAATACCCTCAAGTTGACATGAGTTTTTATAATTACCACAGTGTGCATGTCAGTGATCTGAATTTTCCCTTTGGTTAGCTATATGTTCATTTCCTATGTTTAATTGGATGTTTATTTTTCTTTCTTTCTGTTTACTCTTTTGCTGAAGTTGTCTTTGTGATGTGCACAAATGTTTCATTTAAGTAGTTCTCAATTGACTGGTTTGTACTCTGATCCTGGTGAATTTTTTTGTTATATTTAGCAGCCTACTAATGCCATGTATGTGGGCTCTTCTTTTGCTGCTTTTTTTTTTTTTCCCTCTGATGAGCTTCATAGTTTTAAGTTTTGCACTTAGGTCTTTAGCCCATTTTGTGATAGTTTTTGTATATAGTGAGAGATATGGATCCCATTTCGTTTTACTGCAAATGAATATCAAGTTTTGCCAGGACTATTTATTAAAGAGATTATTATTTCCTCATTTAATGGGTTTCCACCCACTGTCAAAAAGCAGCTGTTTGTAAGGAAGGAGGGGTCTACTCCTGGGTTCTCAGTGTTGCTCTCTTGTTCTCTGTGCCTGTCATGATATCAATACCAGGCTGTTTTGCCTCCTGTTTAGTTTTTCTTTAAAAGTGCTTTACTTGTGTGGGGTCTCTTTACTTTCCAAAGAAAGCACTGATTAGCGTTTCTATCTCTTTAAGGAAAGATGATGAAACCTAAACTGATACTGTGATTATACCTATAGATTGCTTTGCATAACATTGATATGTTATTAAGGTGAATTAAATCTTTCTATCACAAAGTCTGGTATGTATTTTCATTTGTGTCTTTTTTGGTTTCTTATAGTAATATTTAGTACACCTTGTGTAAATTTTTGCGGGTTTCCTTTCACATATTCCTAAGTATTTCACCTTATGTGTTTTGATTGTAAATGGTATTCTTTTCCTAATTTTCTTTTGTTCAGAGAGAGAGAGTGTGTGTATATACATATATATACATATATGCAAAGCTGACTGCTTCTTTTATATGAGTATTGCACCCTGCTGTTTTGCTGAATTTTTCCCTTTGTTCTTGTTAAGACCTTCAGGTTTTCTACATATAGTTTTCTGTCATTTACAAATAGAGATACCATAGTTTTAGTTCTTCTTTGTTAAGTTGGGTGCCTTTTATTTCCCTTTCTTGCCTTTTTGTTCTTACTAGGGTTTCTAATACAATATTGAATATAATTAGTGCTAAAGGGCGTTCTTGTCTGGCTCCCATTTGAAAATGCACTATTTTCAGTCACTCCTCATGGAGAACAATTTGGGCCATTTTTTATTGGTTTTGTGGATATGTCCTAAGCCCTTAAGAATAGCTGCTGAAATTAATAAAATGTCGTTTTAGAAACAATTTGCTTAGCCTTGTAGTTCTTAAGTTCTTTTTATATATGTGGTGGACTATATTGATTGTTTTTTCTAATGTCAAACCATTTTATTTTTAAACCATTCAACATTTTGTCTGATTTTGAAACATATGAATACCTGATATGAATGAATACTGATTATATGTGTTATATTATTGTGTGTGATATGCTGTTGGATTCTATTGGCTAGAATTTTGTTGAGAAGTTTCCCATCAATATTTATGTGAGATATTAATCCATAATTTTAATTCATAGTGATTTCTTTCTTGGTTGTAATATCAATGGCATGCTTGCGTCACAAAATGAGTTCAGAAATGTCTGATCCAAAAAAAAAAAAAAGAAATGTCTGATCCTTTCCTATGTTTTGGACTAGTGTGAGTAGAATTGGTGTCAGTCCTCTGAATGTCTGTTAAAATTCACCAGTGAAGCTGTTTGGACAAAGACTTTTTCTTCTCACCACTGTTATTAGATGTTTCATATGGTCTCTCAGTTTTCCTTTTTGTCACAATCTACTCAAGTGTACTGCCTCCGATTGTGTTAGTGTGTTTCCTGAAATATGTCCATCTGTCTTACGTTTTCAAATTTATTGGAATACAGTTCATCATAATGTTTTGTTGGTATCCGTTTTTATTTCAATAGTTACAGTTAAATTTTAATGTAGTGAGGCTTGCTTGGTAGATTAACACGTGGTCTAATCTAGAGAGTGTTTGTTGTGCTGTGGAAAGAATGCTGTGTTCAAATGGTGAGATCTGTATTGGTTCTATTGTTCTATTTGGTTGGTTATGCAACGTAAATATTCCATATCTTTGATTAACTTATTCTAGTTATTCTGTGTTTTATCAAATCCACATTTCATCATCTATGAATTTATATTTTATTTAATATGAATTACTAGTTAGACAATTTTACTTTCATTTCTTTACTTTGAAACAAGTACTCATAATTTGAAGTGAGGATATGTGAACACATGGGCAAAAGTGTGCCATTTCTCTGCTTGAAGCTTGAGTTTGGCATCTGCATATTAACACTATAGAACATCTAGGAAGTATACCTTAATTTTAGTCAAATCTGTCCAGCATTTGTTCTTATAGAGAGTTCTTGCTAGTGATTTCTTTCTTTTTGCTAATATTTGAAAAAAATATATATATATATACAAGGAGGTATCCCCCCAAAAAAGATTTTTTAAAGCTATGTATGTAATTTTTTTTTTAACAAAATAACCTTATTACCTTCAAAATACTCTCCATTACACTGAATCCATGTGCCAAATCTTCTATTCCATTCTGGGAAACATTTTTCAAGCTTATCTGCTTGAATGGCTGACAGCACCTCCCTCTTTTTTCCCTTCACCTCTTCTATGTCGGCAAATCACTGTCCTTTCAGGTCCCACTGCATTCACAGAAACAAAAAGAAGCACATGGAGCAAGGTCAGGTAAGATACGTGGGGCAAAAGAGCCATCCTGTTTTTTGCCAAAAATTGGCACACTGAGATGACTGCATGAGCAGGTACATTGCTGTTCTGGCAAAACCAGTGCCCATCTGCCACAAATCAGTCCTATTTTTAAAAAAATACTTTTATTGGGGCTCTTACATCTCTTATCACAATCCATACATTCCTCCAATCTGTCAAGCACATTGGCACACACTCTCATTCCACTTGGTCTGCCACAAACCAGTCCTATTTAGATACACACTGTTACACAATCTTTTCAGAACCTCTAAATAGAAAGCTTGCTTAACAGTCTGACCTGGTAGAACAAACTCTTAAATGCACTATTCCCCTCACATCAAAATACAAATGTACATTGTCTTGATATTTGATTTCACTTGAAGAGCATTTTTGGATGAGGTGACATGATGGCAGTGGTTCTCAAAACAGCACCATATTTTATCGTCAGTAATGAACTTGGGCAACAAAGTCTGGGTCGCTTTGGAGCTATTCTTTCAAAGTACAAGATGCTTCCACTCATCATTTTTTCTGGTCAGTCAGACCCCGAGGCACAAATTTCGACGCAACCCTTGTCATTCCCAAATCTTCCATTAACGTTTGCTGAACTGAGCTCTAAAATAGTCCAGATAACTTCCCCATCTCTTCATAGTCCATCATTGGTCTTTGAGCACAAGTGCATGGATTTTGTTGAAATTTTCCTCCATTTGGGAAGTGTCGGACTTCCAGAGCGAGGTTTGTTTCAATCAAAAATTTCCCTTTTTTGAAACTAGGAAACAACTCATACACTTGAATCCCTAACACTGTCCTTTAAAGCTGTGTTCAACATCACAACAATTTCTAGGGCATTTTTTCCTGAGCAGGAAACAAAATTTCAGAGACACACACTATTCTCTTAAATTGGCCATCACAGAAAATGAGGTTTGAGTGAAACTGCTTTTATGTAAAAACTTGCTGTGACCAGAGAGAACCTTCCCAGGCAATGCCACTCAGGGCACTACCTCAAAGGAGTTGCTTGATGCTTGACCATGGGGCACAATGTGCGCTATGAAAGCTCTGACCAGGGGAGCTTTTTTCCATATTTTTGGTGGTGGTGGGGAAATCCCTCAAATATTTTTTTGCTTCTTAGTTATCTATTCATATCTTGTTTTGTTATGGATAATTGATATTTTTGTACTTAACATTTTAGCTGTCTTAAATGTTATTTTCTATAACCTTAAACATTGCTTAGTGAATTTTAGTGGATATTCTATCTTTTGTAAAATCAAAGGTTTTACTTGTATTCCTGACAGCAACTCAAATTGAGTGTATTTATGAAATTATAGCAAATAAAGTTAATTTAAGTTTGAAAAAAGTGATGCATTAAATTATCTTACTATTGCTGTATAGTTGTCTATTTATCTTTTAAATTGTTAAAAAGTTGTATTAATGTATTTTGGTTCACTTCATTGAATGCATAGCTATGTATGACAGTTGGATGACCCTTTGATTCCTACATACTGTCCTCTGGTTGGATGACCCCTTGATTGCCACATACTCTCCTCCTTTGTCTCCTTTGCAGGTTTTACTTTTATGTCTGTTTTACCTGAGATTCATCTTATATCTTTGTTGACCACTCGCTTTTTATCTAAAGCATGTTCCTTTTAGATAGCATATCAATGGGACATCTTTTCTTATTCATTTTGCTACTGTCTATCTCTTGACTGATGCATTTAACCCATTTATATTCAGTGTATTTATTTATGAGCATGAATTAACTGGTGTCATTTGTTGTTGTTTGTGTGTGTGGTAGAAGTTCAGGTGAAAGAGGATGGAGATGTGAATTAAAGGATTGCTAGTGGTGATGGAGAAGTATTTACATAATGTAGGACTCAAAGGGGAAGGAGCACCAGGAATGGGCTTGTGGTTGCTGTTAGGTGTCATCCAGTTGACCCTGACTCATAGCAAGTGCGTGCACAACCAAAGAAAACACTCCCCGGCCCTGCATCATCCTCACAACTGGTTTTCATGGTTTAACCCTTTTGTGTAGCCTTTGTGTCGATACATATCATAGAAGTTATCCTTTTCCTTCACTGATCCTTTACTTTTCCAAGCACAATATCTTTTTCCAGCGGTTGAGCTACTTTACTAGCCTGTCCAAAGAATGTGAGATCAAGTCTCACTATTGATGCTTCTAAGAAGCATTCTGCTGAACCTCCTCCAAGAAAGATATGCTTCCTCTTTGGGCAGCACATAGTACGCTCAACCTGCTTCACCAAAACCATGATGCAACCACAGCAATCCTCCTATGACCTTCCTCGCTGTGTTTGCAAGGTATTAACTAGAATTTGGGAGAGGGGCGATATAATGCACTGTCTTCTCTGAGAGCAAAGGAGATGAAATTGATACCTTGCATTGAGACTAAAGAGAGTTTGAATTTGAATTTGAATCCATTTGCATTTCAAACTGGATATTTGGAAAATAATAGATACAATTGATTTAATGAAACTTTAGTTGATGTTATTTAGGAAAAATTTTATAGTGAAAAAAAGGTGAAGTATAAAATGTAAGGAATATCATAATTTACCACAGCACAGTAGAAGGGTGGAAAGGAAGCTGAGCGGCCGAGCCATACTAATTTGAGTGGGGTGGGAGAAGACTTTGGATATATATAGTCACAAGGGGAAACTTGTCAAAGGGGGGGGAAAAAGGCGTTTTCAATAGCATCCAATTCTGTTAAGAGAACAATAAAAAGAAATTTAATAAAGTTGTGATAGTAGATGACATATTGCTTTACCTAGTGTCATGAATAGAATTTTAGGCAAGGGAAAGACAGTTATATCAAGAAACGTGGCTGTCCTGAGTCATTTGAGTCATTTCACTGCTGACAGTATGTGCCTATAGATAAGGGGCTCAATATTTGAGAGAGTGTGGATGATTGATGAAGCTAACTGAATCAAAGAGTTCACTTCTTTAGGAAGAAGTATTCCTTTCTCTCTGAAGAAAGCCAAAGAGATCCATATTTGGATAATTACAGTAAGTGACTCATATACATATGAAAGTTGTCATTTTGTTGCATGCATGATTTTCTTTGGTCATTTCATTGAACTTCCTCAATAAATAATTTCCACAGACTTTTCTGCTTAAGATGTCACCAAATAGCAAGAGCAAGCACGAGGACCAACAGGGACTGTAAACCAACAGAGCAGATGAAACACTATGCGTACAAACCCCACAATCCTATACATTTCTTTATAGAGGTCTGTGTGCTGATGTGTGAGCAAGACAGTCAAGTTCTCAGAACGCAAGATGCTGGTGTCCTTGACTTCAAGGCAACCCATCTGTTCAGTGTACCAAATCCATTAACCTGGGCATCTGATAACTCATAGACAAAACAGCTGACAACTTTAGACTTTTGACTTTGAAGGAGATGAAGTTGGTGTACTATAGACTCAGATGAAAGGTCTAATTTTCAAAGACAAAGAGTCACACAGATATCCAAATTTTTATTTTTCTTAGGTAGAAACTTCCATATAGGACTAGTTTAAAAGCTCCTCAGTAAAGGTAATGAGAGCCATAGGGAAAGAGAATGTTTTCTGTTTCTTGGCATAAGTACCCTTTTGAATTCACTACAGTGTGTGAGCACGCGTACAGCATTTTCAATATAACATTAGAGTGTGCGAGAGAAAAGGCAGCGATCACCCTGAGAGAAATGCTATTGAGAATAACGGGGGGAAAGACATCTTCTTCATGGTAAGATTCACAAAGTAATTCCATGGCAGAAAAGTCAAGGTAAATATTTACTCCAAGTTCCGTAGAACCTGCAGGAGGCTATAACCCTGAGTATTTCTATTTTAATATTTATCTTATGCTTTCAGAAATTAGTTTCATGACCATCATTTCCCAAAGGGTCACTACTTGAGGAAATTGCTGCATTTGGGACCATTTGCTGATGCTTACATAAAACAAAACTTTATAATTATTTTATAAAACAAGGAGAAAAAGGTTCCCAAGAGCCCTTTGGCATGGAAGACATCCAAATTGTTTTGTATATGCTCTGGTTCCCTCACCCAGAGGTTGGCCCACCCATAGCACACATGTGGACAATCAAGCTGTTTCCCTATTTTGTTTCAGTGGAAAAGAGAAAGAAGGATGATTCAGAATGAAAGGAAAGGAAAGAAATGACCCTGGAAGTAAACTGAAAGATTGCCCAGTGTTGTGAGTTTTCAGCACCCAAAGATCAAACTCCTCTGTGTATTGATTTCTCCTTAGGGCAGAGATGCGAAGAATATGATTTTTTAAATTTTTCTTTTGTGCTCTCTCTGTCACCATACCTAGTCCCATAAACTTTATTTGACTCTAATTGAAAACGCACATACATATTTCTGTTTTTCATTTATTTATTCGAGGGTATAAAATTGTCATTTCTTATCGATCTTTAAATGAACTGTTGAGTTTATTATGCATTAAGCCAATAATTTTTGTAGTACATAGGTATGTGTCTACAAGTACTAATTTTCATCTTTCTTGAAACTCTGGAATCAGTGGAGTTGAAGAGAAAGAAAATCTGCAAAGGGGATTGCAAAGGGTTGTACCCTGTTCTTGGCTAGGAAGCAGGAGACATTTTAGAGAAAATAATTGAAGAAAAATTCTTGAGTTAACAGCAACAAGATTTTATTGCACATGTGTTACTTCAACTGGTTATAATATGGATTTCGAGGCAAAATGTTAAGATTACAAATTAGATAAAATCAAGGACTCAAATGTACCATTATCATTGAATATTAATGTAATTACAAGCAGGTCATTTTTTTTTGTCATTTTATTGGGGGCTCATACAACTCTTATCACAATCCATACATCTATCCAATTTGTCAAGCACATCTGTACATATGTTGCCATTACCCTTTTCAAAGC
>NW_022111300.1:27817441-27819482 GCF_000313985.2 Echinops telfairi | reverse complement strand
CCACCTTCCCCTTCCCCTCCTGGTATGGCTACTCTCAATATTGGTCCCAAGGAGTTTATCTGCCCTGTATTCCTTGTGTTTCCAGCTCTTATTTGTACCCTTGTACATACACTGGTCTAGCCAGGTTTGTAAGGTAGATTTAGGGTCATGATAGTGGAGAGATCAGAGGAAGCATTAAAGAACTAGAGGAAAGTTGTATGTTTCACTGGTGCCATACTGCACCCTGACTGGTCCATCTTTTCCAGTGACCCTGAGTAAGGGGTTGTCTGATTGCTTACAGATTGGCTTTGGTCCTCCATTCTGCACTCCCCACATCATTCACATTATGATTTTTTGCTCTGGGTTCTTGATGCCTGATACCTGATCCTGTTGACTCCTCATGATGACACAGGCTGGTGTCCTTTTCCCATGTGGGCTTTGTTGCTTCTCAGATAGATGGCAGCTTGTTTATCTTCAAGCCTTTAAGACCTCAAATGTTATATCTTTTGAAAGCCGGGCACCATCAGCTTGCTTCACCACATTTGCTTATGCATCCGCTTTGTCTTCAGTGATTGTGTCAGGAAGGTGAGCATCTCTGAGTGCTGGAATATTAGAACAAAGTGATCTTGTGTTGAGGGAGTACTTGAATGAAGGTCCAATATCCATCTGCTTCCTTAATACTAAATGTATAAATATATGTACATAAATGTATTTCCCCATCATCATGTATAAATGTTTACATAAGTACATTCTTGTGTTTAGATATTTATAAATGCCCTTTTCCTCCTAGTTATTTATTCTATTTCCTTTTACTTTCCTCTTGTCCCACTATCATGTTGGCCCTTCATTTGGGTTTCAGTAATTCTAGGTTACATTGCCCTTGATCAAGCCTGGCCAGACTTCCTACACCCTCCTTGCCATTGATTTTGGATCACTTATTGTTCCCTTGTCCCTGGGTTTGTTAGCACTCACTTCCTTTCCCATGCCTTCCCCTCTCCCATGTCCCCCCGGAACTGTAACCCCGTTGTTCTCTCATCCAGCTTGTTTATCTTGCCTATCCCATCCAAATACACATGCAGAGACAACAGTATGCACAAACACAAGACTGAGCAAAACAAAGCAACAATAGAAAATAAAAACAGCAACAACAACAAAACAAACAAACAAAAAAAACCAATGACAAAAAAAGTCTATAAATAGTTCAAACTCTATTTGCTGTCCTTGATGAGTTTTTTCTAGTGGAGTCTGAAGGGCTGCCAAGCACTAGCCGCACAGTCTATTTTTCGGTATTCCCTGGGGACTTCATTGCTTTGTTCCCCTTGTTGCACTGTTGCATGCCAACAGCATCTTGCCTAGGTGTGGTGGGGTCAGGGTAGGCCCAATTCTGGCCATGTGCTATCCCACATGGTGCTATTATGGGTCAGTGAGGATCATCCTGTGTCCTGGTGGGACTGGCCCTCTGGTCATCTCTGTGCATTGGTTGCTCTGAGAATAAATATCGTCCTCAGGGTTTGGTGGACCAGGATGTACTTCACTCTTTTTCCCTCCCCCCTCATTTGCTCCTGTGTGCTCTGATCAGACACGTCCCTCTCCTCAAACTATAGCTTCAGTGCTGACCTAAGAAATGAATTCTTTTGGGGGAATGGGGGCCTGTCCAGTTAGTTGGTAATAGGCTGGCCTCTCAGACTTCTTTACTGGTTCCCTGCTTCATGCCGTATGTTGCATTCACATCTTGGAGCACCAGGTTGAAGTCTGGTCCCTTTTTTCTGGTGGAGATATTAACAATACCCTCTCCTTGGGTGGGTCAGTGCCCTGTTCCCCCGGCTACCCATGTCTTTTTTTTCTCCTCCTTTTTTAGTTGGCTACCATATGTTTGGTCTGGCCCATGCCATACTATCTGGATCTCACCTCAGGAATGTATGTATGCAGTAGCTTCTTACCTATGCCCCTTTTGCATTTTTTGAGCTTACCTCAGCAGGCTCATGTTGTACTTGTCCTTTTGTGCTTGGCTTACTTCACTTAGCATAATTTCCTCCAGTTCTTCCCATGCAGCGATATGCTT
>NW_022111300.1:27813110-27814197 GCF_000313985.2 Echinops telfairi | reverse complement strand
TAGTAATAAGGCCTTTGTCTGATGTGTCATTGCTAAAGATGTTTTCCCAGTCCGTGGACTCTCTTATTACTCTCTTAGTGAATTCTTTCGATGTACACAGGTGTTTTATCTTCAGTATATCCCATTTGTCAATTTGTATCTCCTCTGTGTTTGAGTCCTTCCCTATTTCTGACAGCCTATGTATTCTCTGTGCCAAAGTTCTCAAGTTCGTCCCTATTCCCTCATTGATGGCCCTAATAGTTTGGGATTTAATTTCAAGGTCTGTGATCCACCTTGAGTTTATTCTTGTGCATGGAGTGAAATAAGGGTCTTGTTTCATTTTTCTGCAGGTAAATATCCATGTTTTCCAACACCACTTGTTAAAGAGGGCATCTGCTTCCCATTTGATATTTTTGGGGCCCTTATCAAAGATCAGTTGTCTGTATGCTGTTGATTTTATTTCTGGGGTTTCAGTTCTTTTCCATTGGTCTGAGTATCTGTCATTGTACTAATACCATGTGGTTTTGACAACTGTGGCTGTACAGTATGTGCTAAAGTTGGGTAAAGCAACCCCTCCCACTGTGTCCTTCTTCTTGAGGAGTTCTCTGCTAATTTTGGGCTTCTTCCCTCTCCATATGAAGTTGGTAACCAGTTTTTCCTTTCTTTGAAGAAAGGTGAGAGTAATTGTATCGGGATTGCATTAAACTTATACAGTGCCTTTGGCAGAACTGACATCTTGACCATGGGATATTCTACCATTTGTTGAGGTCTCTCTTGGTTTCTTGTAATAGTGTTCTGTAGTTTTTCCTGTATAGATCTTTTGTTCTTTTAGTCAGGTATATCCCTAGATATTTCAATTTGTATTTGGCTATTGTGAAGGGTACCACCTTTTTAATCTCCTCTTCTGTGGTCTTACCCGATGTGTATAATAGTCCAATAGACTTCTGTTTTTTGACTTTGTATCCTGCCACTCTGCCAAACTCCTCTATTGCTTCCAGTATTCCCCTGGAACTTTTGGAATTTTCCACATATGAAATCATATCATCTGCAAATAACGGTAGTTTCACCTCTTCCTTCCCCAGACGAATACCTTTGATGTCTCTTGTTT
>NW_022111300.1:27784323-27811700 GCF_000313985.2 Echinops telfairi | reverse complement strand
CGCCATGTCAGCTTGAGAAGAATGTGATTTTTTTTTTTTGTATTTTGATGAAAAGCTCTGTAAATATCTATCAGGTCAAATTGTCAAATTGTAGTGTTTAGATCACCTTGTTGAGTTTCTTTCCCTGTGATCTGTCTTTCTCAGAGAGCGGTGTGCTGAAGTCACCCACTATAATTGTTGAGGTTGTGATTTCTTTTTTAATCTTTTGGAGTGTCCATTTTTGCCAGCAAAAATTGTTGAAGAGGGTATCTGCTTCCCATTTGATATTTTTGGGGCCCTTATCAAAGATCAGTTGTCTGTTTACTGATTATTTTATTTCTGGGCTTTCAATACTTTTCTACCAGTCTGATATCTATCATTATAACAATACCATACTGCTTTGACCAATGTGGCTGTACAGTAGGTGCTAAAGTCCATTAAAGCAAGGCCTCCAACTTTGTCCTTCTTCTTGAGGAATTCTCCAAACAGGTCATTTTATCTCAATGAACCATAGTTTCCTTCTCAATAAAATTGTAGTGATATTATTGACAATATTGACTTGTCTAAAGGTCACATAAAAGAAAGCTTGTGGAAACCTTTTATAGTTTGTGATATGGCATTTTACAAATATTAGTTTTGCAAACATTTTGTAAATATTAGTATTACATGTTAAAAATAGCTGGGTTGATTGCCCAACTACTTTATTGACAGAAAATCTATTGTCTTTCTCTTGACTCACCAGCAATACCAAGTGCTAAAAGCAGGCATTGTCAGGTTTTTACATTATACTTGGAAAGAACTGCAGTCTGGAGTTATTGCAAAAAATTGATTGCACATGGTTTGCCAATTAATGTTGGGCCACCACAAATACCTCTTTCAGGTTGCTATGGCTCTGTGGGGAAAACAAGTCTCCTTCCCCATGCTCAACTCAGCCAAGTGTTCTTGTCAGGCGGCTGTGTTAAAACATTCTGCTCTTCCTTTACATAGATAATAATTCCATTTCACAACTTCCAGGCCACCACCAGACCTTACTGCCCAATTCCTTGGGAGTCCATTTCCACCACATCACAGACCCGTGCTGCCACCCTTTTCTTTCCCGTTCATCTCCCCTCATACGAGGAGCTGAATTTTCTCAAATGCTCCATGTACTCAGGACATTTGCGGTTTCTTCTGAAATTATTCCAGTAGACTGCATACCTACCTTTAAATTGAGCTGTCTTTCTCAATCACCAAAAGACTGTTGTGTCATCAACCCGTAGGCAAAGCCAAAACGGAAATCAACTGCTCCAAAATGAATCCTCATTCCTCAAGGCAAGTCAATATAGAATCAGCTGTTTGCTGGAAAGGTCAATAATGCTGAAGGCCTGATGCATTTGTTGGTTAAGACAAGCTGCTATAACATACAAACGATTGAATTCAGTGAGTGAATCCAACAGAATTGTATTTCTGTTTCATGTGAACTGTTTCATGTCAGCCTTTGCTTTCTAATGCAAGACGGAAGAGAAGATATGGTGGCTTTTAAATAAACTTCTCAATAGTGAGGCCAGTTATGCTCATTCTCTTGTGAAATTTTTAACATTTTCCTAGGTTTAAAAAAAAACAAACAACTTAGGTTGAACATTAGGATCATGGGACTGGGAAATATAGTAGTTGGTTACATCACTGCTTATTAGGAATAAACCAATAAGAATTAGGCTAAGGTTAAAAAAAAAGTCCTGTTTCTCTATGAGTTCATTGAAGCACTGGTTTGCTCCTAGGCAGCGATGGTGAACGATGCCCCTGGGAGCAGTGGATAGGTTCAAGAAGTTGTCTCAGTAACACACTTGCCTTCGTCTCAGCAGAATGTCTTCACAAAAAGCAGTGGTTTCCGAAGAGATTGTTGTGAAAGTTAATACAAGGCTGAGAGGTTGGCTCCTGATATTTATGATATTGATGTTTTGTTTTGTTTGTTTTTCTCAAAAAGACAGGAAAAATTGGGGGCACATTATGAAGAAGTTTTAAGAAAACTGAAAACTATGCTGGTGAAAAGAAGGCCAGGAAGGTTGCAATATATATATATATTGCATATGTTAACAATTATATATGTTAACCCCCATTAAGACATTGAACCTGCTCATGAGTGGAGAGTGGCAAAGGGTGCCTTATGAGAAGGTTATTGGGAAGTCTGGTCCTATCTACCCGAAAGGCAAATCTTGCTCTTTCAAACTACTTTTTGAGTTGTCAAATCAAAAATATTTCAATGATTTTCAATATTACCTAAGTCTTTCAAGGATGCCACACAGCAGCTTTCATGCGGTATAAATGGAAATGCACAGGATTTCTTTGGAGGGTGAGAGAGATGACAACATCAGCTCAAGAATTGTGTCTACCTTGATGGAGGAGATGGAGGGAATAAATCCTTACACATTTTGGTAGTTTTGTTTCATAATGTTCTCTCTGGTTTTGTAGCAATACATTTTAACTTCCCCTAACAAGAGAATCATGAGACCTTGGAAAACAGCAAAATGGTTCTGCTACATCATGTTTATGTCACTGTTCCCTGTACCTTAAAAATTTAGTTGCAGGGTAAAACCAACACCTACCCTTGCAGCTCATCTGCCTTGCTTCCTTAAGTTCCAAAAGAGAAGGCAAAATCCTAATTCCAAACATGGATGGCAGTCATTTGATTCGGTTTGTGTAGTAGCCTGGAGTCAACTCTGACTGGATCAATCTTAAAGGAGTGCTAGCATTGGAATTTTGAATCTTAGGCTTTTGTGATTTTGAGAGGTGATACTAAAATCTGAACATCAGAGAAAGGCTGGGCAACATGAATGGCCACCAGCAATCCCTATGTCCCAATTTCGTGAGGAATGTTGTGAATTATTACTATAGTCAGTGAACTTATTTCAGTTAACATATATTGATTGGGGTTAATCAGTTTAGAACTTCTTTGCTTTAGATATCCACTATACTCACTATGAATAAAATTACATAGTTTCATGCATGATTTTACACCCAGTCCCTTCTCTAACTCACGTTCCTTTAGAAAGTCAAGCAGTATATGAACTCTAACACAATCCAATGGGGGGAAAATGCAGATAATGGAGCAAAGATATGTTTTGCTTTCTGGTGCTTATATTGTGATATGTATGCTATTAAATAACTGAGACATAATAACTCTTCCTGATGTATCTGGTCCCAGTAGCTTTTCTTCTCTTTCAGTACTCACACTTTTTCCCAGACTTGCAGACTCTGTACAAGACCCACAAAACCTGCCATCCCTTCGCTTCTCACTCCTCTGCAATTTGTTGGCCCTTCTCATCCTTTACATCTCAACTCAAATTCCATCTCCCTGATCTTTGAGCCAAATGTAATATCCCTCTAATCACACCATCCTCCTCGGGACTTGTCGGTGATTGCATCCTCTTTTTGTGGTCCTGTTTGTATTTATGTAAATAAAGTCAAACGTATCCCTGGAAACCCTATCGGACAGGTTACAACTGCCCCGTGCGTTCTTGAGACTGTAACGCTTTACTGGAAAGCTCATCTTTCACCTGAGGAGCAGCTAGAGGATTTTGAGCTGCTTCCTATGGGGACCTCAGACCCACACATTGCCACTATGCCAAATAGTTGAAATTATTCATCTAAACTCTTGTCTCTTGCTAGGAATGCACAAATCCAATTGTTCGAGAAATGTAATGTTTGTTTTGTTTTTCTAAAATAAGCTTAATTTTTGTTAATTTTTTTAAGCTTCTGTTTTACTAGGCTGCGGAAATTTTAACACACCACACTTCAGAATACCCCCACAGTTACTCACCCCTCCAACCAATGTGCAAGGGCATCTCAATTTCCCGGCTTTTTCCAATCTCCAGGGCTCTGTGGTTATATGCAGTGGAAAAGGGACACATCTCGTTGTCCATTGCTGTGATCTAATGGAGCTTAAGCTTTAGATCCTCTCTATGGCATTTACTTCACTTTTCATTGTTTATCTGAAAATGACCCCCAAAGAGTGTGATTCTCAGGATTCACAAAATCTGAATCTGTGCATGTTAAAAATATATACTGGTCTGACCACTGTGTTTTACTCAGCGATTGTGCTTATGCAAGTATCATTGTCATTTCAGAAGATTCAATTTAAGAGATAAAGTCACAAGAGAAAATGCTTGTTTTCATATTTCCATCCTTGGGAAAAGGTATGACTCTTCTCTTGGGTTGTTTTTTCCAAAGAAAGGGAGTCTGTAGGACCATGGCAGCTGTGCTTAGAAGGCTGACGGACTCTCGGACAAAACTGTGACACAACATATTTTGGCAACTTCAAAAGGTGGCATTAGGAAGTAAAGGACTAGGAAGCAGGGTTATTAGGAACCAAGCATGTGCCAGGCATGTTTCATTTCTTTAGTATTTCTACATACTGCAGCATACATCACAGGCTTTATTCAGATGTCTTAAGAAAGTAGAAGGATTAAATCTACTTTCCTAGGTCAGTGGTTTGTAAGTGATGAAATAGATTCACGTAATCTTCAATGGCTCTAATTATTTCTGTATATAATATCCGATAGTGTCTCTATTGATGTGGTATGCTTTCAAAAAAGCACTGTTGTGTAGTATGCATACCATTTTCATGTGATTTAATAGTGAAGTGATGATATTCTTTATATTTTAGGTAAAGATGAGATTCTTTATATTCTTTCAGGCATATTTTTGAGACACCTGCACATTCTAACTACAGTAATAAAATTAATAGAGAAACAAAACAGAAAGTACAAATACATAGATGCATGCACACACACCACCTTTTGTGTGGAAAGAAAAAAAACAGCAACTAAAAGGAAAACTGTCTACTAAAGTGCCACCTCTGGTCATGAGAGAACCATTGTGAGGCGAGATAAAGGAAAGGAGATTAGATTGTGGAATGTGAATGGGGGCGACAGGGGTGGGAAACTTATGAGCGGAGAAGACTTAGCTGCTGTACAGAGAGGGGAAGAGGGAGCAATATACAAAACAAACTCACAATGGAAAGAATCAAACTAAAATAAAATCAAGCTCTTCCATTATTTGGAGTCCCACAAGGAGGCTGGGAAACAACAACTTGCTGTCGAAGTGGAACTCAGAGTGTTCCCATCAGAACCAAGTGGCCGGAGATGGGAGCAGCTCGGGCGGTATTATGCCGCTGTCGCCTCTTGGTAAATCCGTGTCGTTAGCATTGATTGCTCAAGGAAAGATGAAAAGAGGTTTAGTTAGAAGAGGAAGGCAGGCGTGGGTATTATTCAAGCCAGTGCAGCTCTGGGTCTCAAAGATGACATTTTCATCTCCGCTTCATTAACTTGCAGAGCTTGTTGAGCTTTGGCTGTTTCTAATTAATTCTTTTACTGGCTTTTTGAATGTGTATCATTGCTGGCAAACCATATAAAATGAAGAAATCTCTCTAAGGTTTTACCCTTTTAATTATTATTTTTATTGCTTAAATGAAGCACCAGAATTGCAAATGTTGACATTTCGGTTTATTCTAGTCATTAGAGTTTTCAAAGTGTGTTGGGGGGTGTGTGGGAGTGGGGGGAAACAAGAAAAGAAAAAAGAGGAGGACAGAAAGGGTAAGGTGGGGGGGTGGATGGAGCGGAGGAAATGAGGTGAGGTTGGGTACCAATTGCAGAGACAAACATTGTGAAGGAAAAAACAAACAGGTTTGTCAAAAGTGACCTCGATGATGGTTTTGCCCTTTAAAAAAAGCAGAGGGAATGAAACATTATTAGAGGTCATTCTTCCTGGTCGCTTTTACCCGCCAGGATGCAAAGGCATAGGCTATGCTTGCTGTTGCCTTTGCCATTTGTTTTTATTTAAACAATTAGATCCTAGCAAATATGGGACACTGGACTTGTTGTTCTCAGTTGCTATTGAGTTGACCCTGGTTCATGGCAAGGCTTCTGTGTGTGTGCAATAGAGCTGTGTCAAAGGGCAATTAAGACTGTGACCTATTAGACACCGATAGGCCTTGCTTTGGAAGCCCCTCTGAATGGGTTTGAACCATAAACCTTTAAGTTGCGAGGGATGTACCAACAATTGGCACTGATACAAGTCCCAGCAATACAATGGTGAAAAGATCAGCTGTGAACTGGAAGACTGACTGAACCCAACTAGTAGCTCTATAGGTAAAAGTTCTGGTCAATTACTTTAATAAATATTATAGCCAAGAATCCCCTATGGGACAATTCTACTCTGTCTTCTGGAGTGGCTATGTACTGAAAAAAATTTGATGGTCCCTAAAAATACCAAGCGCCTAGGCCCGGGCATCTGTTGTCCATCGGGTTGCAAGGAGTCGGCTGGGTGACTCAGTGGCACCCAGGAGCAAGCACATCCATATGCGGGAATGGGTAGTATTTTACAAATTGCGTGTATGTGTATGTCCAAATATATTATATTTCATATAGATTTCATACGTATGTGTTTGTATATGAGCATGGGATGCCTGACCACCAAGCCAGTGCGTCAAACCCAGCAGCTGCTTCATGAAAGAAGAAAGTAGCAACTGTCTGCTTCGGTAAAGGATTACAGTCCAGGAACCCATATAGGCCCCCCAGAGTCAGACTTGACTCCATGACAATCGAGGCTTTATATGTTTAATTTATACATGCTACTACTTATCATTTATTTCATTGTAGGTTTTAGAAATAAGAAGAATAACTGGGTAAGCACAAACACCAATCAAATAAAATTGGCTGAGAGAGAGCAGCTTCTCAGGGAAATCAGCTCTGTTAGGCATAAGTCCGTTCCAACCAACATTAATTGAACATATATGCAAAAATACATGTTGGATATGATAGAGGTCATAACAGTCTTTTAGCAAAGGTCCAGAGAGATTTACCTTTTAGCATTTTACATTGAGTGTATATAACATGTTCAAGTAAAAACATAATACATGCTATTATAAGGAGTTCCTTTCCATATATTGAAAAGAAATTTGATTTACAAATTCATTTTTGAAGTTGGGAAGCATTTTTCTCTATAAATGTGTTTTATGCATGGTGTTTTAGTTCCCAAGACACTCACAAAAGCCTATTTAAGTCATAATGTAGCTGAACTATAATAATGTCCTAATAACAATATGGAAACTAAATACAAAGTGCAGCAATGTTTTGATGGAATAATGCAGACCTTAAATTTTCATCTCCAGGAATGGGTCTCTGCCCACTGTAGTGGGAGGACAGTTATATCAGTGCTAAAGCCTTAGGGCTCCTTTCATGTGTATGCAGAAACGTAATCAAGAAAGGGGCAGCAGATATATAGAGGGTGGTATCAAGGGAAAGTAGGGAGGTATCAGAGCATGATGATGGGGAGTCCAGAGAAATTGAGGATTTGTGCTTTTAACAATCCCTAGGGACATGTCTTGATCTGGTCAACTTGTTTAGTAGTAGTTTTTAATATTTGAAACCCCCCAAAAGGCCAGGTTTCCTTTCATCAATTTCTTCAGACTTGGTTTCTCCTCTCTCTCTCTCTGCTATCCCTGCTGGAGTGATTATATAATTTATTCAAGACTTTTCAGTTTTATTTCCTCTGAAGCACACACAGACGAACAGACACATACATGCATGTATGTGAACTCATCCACACAAAAGCCAATGACTTGTGGGAAGGAGAGAAATGGAAGAAACAGAAAGCTCTTCCCTTTCTGTTTCCAGATCAGCTCCTGCTTCTCTTGGCACCTGCTTTCATGTTGTATCTTTGACCCTAGAGAATACTTGAAAACCCATGCATAATAATTTACATTCCAGGAGACAAAAAGAAACCAGATAATGTTCCCAATTTATATTATTGAGGAAATGGCATAAAATCAACAAACAAAAAAAGTGAAAACTCCTAATTTGACAATAATCCCAGACAGTAGGTACAATGATTACCCTTGGTGTACAGTGGGTGAGGCATCTCCCAAATCACACAATTGCAAAAATTATCACAGTTCTCAAGAAGAGAGTGTACTTGGAGACTCAAGAATATTGCTGAGGAAACAAGGGTGAATATTAAGGTATGCTGAAGACATGGGACTCAGAAAAGTCTTCTTAAGGGGATTTGTTACTTTCTCCTACCCTGTCTTTTATTCTAATCTTCTGCTACAGTCATTCTGCATACAGTCTGACCCTGTTATTCTGAATGAACTCTATACTCGAGCAAGGTAAAGCAGGTGGAATTCATTTTGGAATAAAACTCAAGGAGAATAACAAATATCTTTTTCTCTGTTTTTTTTTTGGAATTCCAATTAATTTTCATATGTGATCCTTCATCCCACTGTTTTTCTTTTCTTTTCTTTTTTCTGTGTGTGTGTGCAAATTTAGCTCAATGATTCTTGAAATTTCCAATGCATTGGAGGAATCTTGAGATCATCTGCAAGGGTTGGGATTAGGGGTGAGCTGGCATCACCTGTCTATATACGTCATCTCAGAAACATCCCACTATTACTGAGCATGATCATTGTAGGTTCTAAGTTCTATGCTGCCCCAATCATCCTCAGGGCTTGGAATCCACATGCCCAGAGCCAAACTCTCAGATGACATTCCATTTGCAGGTATTTCCATTAACCAGCAATTTAGATTTAAGGAGAAAATAATGACTCCTCTGGGACCACCAGAACTCTATATTTTCCTCTCCAACACAGCTTGTGGGAACCTCTTATTATGGGGAAGAGAATGGGTATCATTTTTTTCTTTTCACATTTTGTTTTTGAGGTTCTTTAAATCCTTATACCTATGCCCCTTGTCTTTTGAAAACATTTGGCCTTCTTTGAAAGATTAACCTTTAGAAAACAAACAAGCAAACAAAAATCTTAGAAACAACTGTGGACTATTTCAGCTTCTGCTTTGTCCCTCCTACATTAACAGCAAACTCAGAGAACCGGTTGAATGGAAGGAAAATATCAGTTGGAAATGAGGAAGACACAATGAGATAAGGCTGTCTCAAGAATTGAAAGTATTTACTAATCATATTAACAATGAGGTTATATTTTCAGGCAGAGATAAAAATATGGCGAAAGGGAAGAGAGCAGAGGACAAGCTCCGGGGACAGCAGTAGGTCAGTCCTGGGGATTTCTGCCATCACGTTACTCTGAGGAAGGTACAGACCATCCCAGTCAATTAAGTGAGAAACAACTGGGGAGGAAAGACAGGTGGTGAAATTATTGAGGGAAGGATTTGCAGTTTCTTACATTCTGAAAAATGGGAGGGTTTTCAGGTAGGCCGGAGGAGTAGGATACTGGGAAGAACGTGCAAAGTAAGAGAATAGGAGGGAGGCCATTGTAGGTAAGGGCCTCTCTTGTTAAAAGGAAGCATATGCAGTTCCACAAGTATCATGTGAATAAAGTCAAGCAGAAGGTCATCATTCAGGATCTGCGAGTACTGCCGGAGCAGGAGGCTATGCCTTGAGAGATGTGCAAGGGGTCCCGTAGCGAACAGCAGGAACACTTGATGCATGGAGTTTGGATTTCTCTTGTCGAAAAAGAGGTCACGCTTTGGGTTCTGTCTGCTTCCTTTGATGTCTGCATTTCCATGGTATGACACTAAAATGTGTGCCATTCTTCAGATACTTGGGCATGGTGCACAACACTCTTTTAAAATGCGATCAAGACATTGGCATGGTCAGCACGCTCAGTCTGAGGGGGAAAAGCGGATACACACACTCAAATGCACAGGTACACATGCATACTTTATAAGCGCTCCATTTCTCAGGGAATTTAGATTCTCACAGTAAAAATTACCATGAAACATAAGCACTCATAGAAGCAAAATATTAAATCCCCTTCACTTTGCTCCTGATTTTTAAAGTCACCTTGATATATATGCCTATATTACTCCTGGCATAAGTCACAAAACTTATTCTGTAGACTGCACTTCTCTCGTTCTGATTTCCCGTCTCTGTGAAATTAGTCCCAGTGAGACCGTGGCCATGAGAATATGTGCACAGATGACCCACCAAGGAGCTGGGGCAGCATCTGCGTCCGCACTAATGAACCCGTTCTCTAAGTGCAGCGCCATGGGCATATAGCACTTGTGTTTCTGCACAGCACAAAATAATTTTCCCGGGTTACTGAATGGTACAACTCTAAAAGGTTTACTTTTACTTCTTGCAGATGCTGGGGTTTCATTGTCTGGTTCCCTCTTAATAAAACCCAAGAGTTCTAGGCTTCAAATTGCATCTACTCTTTCAAAGTTCACGTAGTTCCCTTAAAGTATTTAAAGCTTTACAAAGAGATTCCCTTCTCTATTGTTATTTTTGTTGTTTTTTTTCTCAATAAAATAAACAAAAAATAATCGTGGACAGTGCTGAAGAGAAGCCGATCTCTCTCACCATCAGTCAAAATGATTGCTCTCCAGTGAATCTTGAGATTTGGTTTCAGTTATTTTCCCACCGATGTTATTTGTGTGCGTGTTTGTTGATTTCTTGGGTTTTTTTTTTGTCTGTCTGTTTGTTTGTTTTCACTCCTTGTGGGGCTCAAGAGAATGAGAAGAGAGGACCTGCCGATTTGGTCTTAGATTTGTCCTTACATAACCATCAGGTGTGCTGGCACAGGAAGATACTGAATTTGAAGGAATGCTGGAAAGCAGTCATCTGGAAGAAAACAAATTAGAGATCAAAAAAGTCTGGTAATTTGCCATCATGGATTTTTGGAGTCAAAAGACTTTGACTTTCATGAGGATCATCATGAATAAAATACAGAAATGTTACAGTGTTTATGGGTGTTAGAGTTTTGAAGGAGAGAGGCAGAGAGGGTGAAATTGGCCGCTGAGTGAAACTTCTTCTAGGCAGGTGGCTACATCTTGACAAACTGCCAAAGCACTTAACACTGGTGCTCAAGGCCTGTTTCCACACTTCTTTTTTTTTTTTTTTCTCTGCCAGACTGAAATACCTTGAGCAAATAAAGCGGCCAGCAGCCTCCATCAAGGGAGGATTGCATAAGTGTCAGAAAGAGAGCTGCAGAAAACGCAGGAACCAGGTGACCCAGTGGGAGGGCCTTCTGGTGATGGGGAAATGGCAAGAACAAGGAGAATGGGTTTACCTCTATGACTCTGAGCTCCTCTGTAGACCTAGCAATCCACAGATTATCCCTCAGAGATGAACGTGAAGGCCTGCTTGCCTTGGCAACACAGAAGATGCCCAGGAATCAACTGGTATGTCTGGAGTCACTAAGGTAGAAGAGGATTCAATTGGGGTCAGAGTGCACTAGAAGGGCAGAAATATACAAAATTAAACCAAGTGACAAGCTGTGAACACTACTAATTTGTCCTTGAAACCCCAGTGTTGACATTTAGGTCCATTTCTGCTCTCTCTGACCATTTGACTTTGTCCAGGCCAAGTAGTCTTCTCTAGACCTAAATACCTTGTAAGTTTAGTGAAGAGAAACAAAAAGAAAGAATAGGAAGCTCATGTTTAATATCACTTATAGGCCTGGTATATGTATCACTTTATGAGAAATATTCAAGGCAGCAGATGTTTGGAGAGGATGAGAGGAGGTGTGTGTTATATGTGATCAAAAATAACACATACATGCAACAATTGAAATAGGAAATTCCAGCATCAAAGAAGATACCTGTCCAGAGGGAAAAGTGAGGGATTACCACCCACATTTCAAACTCTTCATGGACATTAACATGATGGAGAATGTATTGTTTGACTCAAGCAATAGATGCACTTGTCTGTAAATATGCCATAACAAAATGAAACTGCAGGGAGGAGTGACCTGAAAGGGTCTAGCGGCTTGTGGGGAGTGTAGCAGGACTGATTATTTATTTGTTAAAAAATAAAAACACGTCACCTCCATCAAGTTGATGACAAGTCATTGTGACCCTATAGGACAGTGTAGAACTGCCCTTGTGATTTTCTGTGATGGGAACTCTAACAGAGTGGAAAGCCCAGCCTTTCTTCATCAGACTGGCTGGTAGATTTGAAATTCCAAGCTTGCGAATGGTAGCCCAACTCATAACCACTACACTACCACAGCTCCTGAGAAATCACTTCATTACAATGAAATGCTCCTCAGGAGTTGTATGCGAATCAAACACATATTCAGATAGACTGAGGAAAACCATTGTTATTCACCTTGGAATTGAGATTCTTTCCAAATGAAATAGGCAATAGACACTTGGAAGACTTAGTCTAGTAACGACCTAATATATGGCCACCAAAGTGCTGTGGTCATAGGTCTTCTGAGAAAGTTCTCTGCTCTAGAAATACTCCACCTTTACCTTCTTAATCAAAACGCCTTCCTACAGGACAAAAACATTTTCTTCCAAGATCATATGCCAACAGTTTATATTCATGCTAGCGTATAAATAATTGATAGCCAATTATTTTCTGAGATTAAGTTGAAGAGAGGGTTAGCAAGCAGTGGATACCATCAAAAGATCAATTTTTGAGGCTTAAGGATCATCATGGCAATTTTTTAACCAGCTGGTTCTAAAATAAAAGGTGAAGTAGGAAGAAGAAAATAGTGTATACTTTATTTTATTTCACTATATTGAAGTATTTACATAAAATCCTAGCAAGAAATATAGATCGATGGCATGATAGACAAAAGCACTCTTCCTGAGATTAGGAGATTTAAATTCTTGACTCACAGAATTTGTCTGCCTAATATCTGAGTCTTGGTTTTTTTACTGTTATGATTATTTTGTTGTTGTTGTTGTTGTTTAAGCTTAAAATTTGCAGAATAATGGGAGATGTAACCATGGTCTCTAAGAACTGTGCAGTTTGGTTGCTGCTGTTGTTTTATTCCTATAGCCCATATTAATGAATTTGTAAAACAATTCTGTTTTGAAATCCAACGGTACATCAGAACATAGCCACAGAATGCACCAATGGATTATTCAGATTCCAGAAAGCCAAAACCCAAACTCAGTCCCATCTAGTAGATGCCAACATATAGTGACCTTTTAGGACAGGCCCCTGAGGAGCAGCTGGTAGTTTTGAACTGATAACATTAAATAGGTAGGATTGGGCCGACCTATGGGGAGCGCTCAATTCCAGGACTGCATTCTGACTTGATGGGCTTACTTCTGTCTTCAGTCTCTTAGCATGCATAGGATACTTATCAGAGGAAACAACAGCACGCTTCATAGGCAGCAAATAAGGAGGAAGCCCTTCCACAAGATGAATTGACACAGTTGGTGCAACAATGGGCTCAAACGTAACAGTGGTGAGGGTGACAGAGGACCGCATGGTGCTTCCTTATGTTGTACATAGCTTCGCTATGAATTGGAACTGCCTTGACACCTACTAACGGTAATATACAAACTTACCCCATATGACACCTCTGAAAGCGTGGGAGATCGTTAACTAGTGCAACAAAAATAAACAAACAAAACCAGTTTTATACAGTCAATTCTGCCCCACGAGAACTCTGTTTAGTGTTTCTAAGGCTTTGGAAATCTATGGGAGCAGACAGTTTAATCCCCGGAGGTAGGTTCGAACCACACAGCTTGGAGTTTGCAGCCCATGGTTACCCAACAGCACAATCAGCGCTTCCTAATTGTGGAACAGTCACTTTCATTTTACCAATCTGGTTTTCAAATAGCTTGATACAAATTTCCTTTAAAGGGAATACAGGAATGCTCTACTTTTCAAAAGTTGTCTTTACACTCCTTTGTTTTACAAAAGACCTGCTTTCACTAAAATAAAGTAATCCAAAAAGGATTTCTATTTTGTGGAAGAAAAAAAAAAGGGAACCAGCCTTCAGCATATTTTTACACTGAGTTGTAAAAGCAGGTCACAGCCCGGGTGTGCACAGTGGTTAAGCATTTGGCCGGCAATTTGAACCTGCCAGAAGAAAGAAAGATGTGGCAGTCTGTTTCCATAAAGATTTACGGTTTGACATCTATTCTCATCCGGATTTAAAGTTTTGATACCTCAGGGAGCAGTTCTACCTGTCCTGCAGGGTGGTTATGAATCAGAATGAGACTCAGCTGCAATACGTTTGTGTTACAGAGGGAGCATGCATCCCTAGCAGGACAGTAGCAAGAGGATAGTCACTAAGCCCCTTCCCTGGGAACTAAGCTCAGCCAGCACCAAACTGCCATAGCTCTGTCTGTGAAGGCCCTGTGTTAGTGCTAGTTTAGGTTCCATGTGTTTCTTGGAGTGATTTGGCAGGATATTTGGGGTTCTTGAAATGCTGAACAAATATCCTATATAAATTAATGATAATTACTTCTGTGCTTTATGCCATTTCAACTTACACAATTTTTCATGAGAATGTTCTACTTTCAAATAGTGGCAGAGATCTGCACTAAAATAAATGAATAAAACCATTTCCATAGATTTAATTTGATTCCAAGTCATGGGGACTTCATGTGTACCAGAGTAGAACTCTATAGTGTTGTTTTAATAGTGGATTTTTTAAGAAGTAGCTGGACATTGGTCTGGATGGACTAGAATGGCCAGCGGTTCAGACAGCAGACAAGCCACATGGGCAATACTGTTATTCCCACATTATAAACCGAAAAGTGTGGACCATTAAGTCTGACATATTTCCCCAATATTTTGAAGCAAACAGAGAGACACAGCACTTGAACCTAAATCTCATGATCAGACCTTTAAAGTTAAGAGTAAAAGTCAACAAGTTTAACAATCTAAGTATCGTGCTACCTTGACAAAACAAGTGGTTCAAAAACTCTTCTGCTTACAAAACAAATTACAAAAAAAATCTTAAAGATTTAGCAGAGCTATTCTATGGCTTTGTGATTATCCCTACCCCCTTTGTAAAATGCCTACTTTTCTTTCCCCCAAATTAACAAGGCACTCTCAAGACAAGCTATAATACCTTCAAAATCTCTCTTGTTTGACCTCATGTTCCTGTCTTTTAAGCCATTGTCCCTGTTCAGTAGTAAAATGTTTCAGGATATCTGGTTATTAATTATTTGCAATTCTTTCCATTGAGTCTTATCAGTAACTATTATCACTCTACTATATCTCTTGCTAAGATTTTATTTCATTTTATTTATCTCCTAGCATCCCATGCTCCATAGAAAACAAATTCCATGACAGTGACATTGGTCTCTTCACTAAATAAGTTGCCATCTTATTCCTCAATGCATATCCAGTTCT
The DNA here is from genome assembly GCF_000313985.2 of Echinops telfairi. Lineage (NCBI taxonomy): Eukaryota > Metazoa > Chordata > Mammalia > Afrosoricida > Tenrecidae > Echinops > Echinops telfairi. The sequence goes on along the minus strand of NW_022111300.1, from coordinate 27,796,664 downwards.
TTCTTCCACCTGTTCCTTGATACCCATGCACATAATTGACATTTTCTGTCATGTTTGACATTTTTTGGCCCAACTACCTTAATGATCCCTTTGTACTTGTTCAATTTTTATAGCATACATTTTAGAATAATTATTATGTGTCCATTTTGTCTGTTTTCTCTGGTTCCACTAGGATATAATATCCACGATTAGAAAGATATTTGATTTATTCTTGTTTTATTTTCGCATTCTTACCACCTAGAATAGTGTCTGGTACATTAGAAAAGAAACAAACAAGCAAGCGAGCAAAACAAAGCAAGCAAGCAAAATCATTGCCATAGAGTCGATGCCAGCACGACAGGTCAGACAGAGTACCACTGCCTTTTGGATTCCTGGTGCTGTAACTCCTTATGGGAACAGAAAGTCTCATCAGTGGCCCCAGAAGCAGTTGGTGGATCTTAATTGCTGACCTTGTAATTAGTACCACAATAAAAACTAAACAGGAGACCACTAGAGCTCCCTACCTGGTACATTGGAGATTTTAAATAAATATTTGTGAACTAATTTCCTGAAAAATGCGATGCAAAATACTAGAATTGTTCAGAGAAGGAAGAGGTACTAGTAGATTCTCAAATTCACTAACAATAACAAACAATTCATAAATTGCTGAGAGAAGTACAAGGATTAAAAAAATTTACATGGAAACTATGAGGCAAAATCAAGAATTTTTCATTGAGAAACAGGTTAAATGTAAATTCAGAAAAGAGAGGCATGGTGTAGTCAAGGAGAGAGGGTGGATTATTTTGAATGGAAAGGATGATGCGAGGGTATATAGAATAATATTTTCATTTCACACTAATCGATACTCATTTTTTATCCTATTTTTCCATGGTGTGATCAAAATCTTCCAAGATGACCTTAATGGTGATATTTGTGCTTTATGTAAACCCTTACCATAATAAGTAATGATGGACTATATAAACAGTAGGATATTATAGAAATGATGATGGATGATTTGTGAGATTAGGTTGCCAGTGATATTACAGATTCTACCCTGCCTTCTTATATCACTCAGTCTGTATAATTCAGTTGTCATGTTTTCACTTTCTTCTATGGAGAGAATCAAAGGAAAATTTGAGCATTGAACTTCCCTCCATGAACAAGTCCCATGATAAACTCTGACTTGGGGCCTTCTGGTTGCTTTTAAATGCCTTCAAGTGAATTCTGACTCATGATGGCTTTATGTCTATCCTAAACAAACACTTCTCAGTCTTGTGCCACCCACACGATCATGGCTATTTCTGAGCCTGTCGTTGAAGCCATGGTGTTCTCTCATCTCATTGATGGTCTTCCTCTTTTTCTCACTTCTTCTTCTCTACCACGTCTGCTGTCATTCTCAAGAGGCTGGTACCTCCTGATAACACGTCAAAAGGATACGAGATGAAGTATATCCATCTCTGCCTCTGAGAGAGGATCCCTGGTGATAGAGTTGGGCTCTGATCCTTAGGATAGCCGTTGGAAAACACCAGTTGGCTCCTGATGAGAAAGACAAGGCTTTCTACCCTCCCCAAACAGCTAAAACCTCAGAAATGCACAGGGTCAGTTCTACCCTGACCTATAGTCGCTGTGAGTCGTCATTGACTCAGAGGCAGTGAGTTTTGCTTCAGAGGAAAATGATGGTTGCAGTTCTTCCAAGGCATTTCCCAAGGTCCCCAAACATTTCCACCCGTGGCCGTCTAGATTGGGCCAAGCATTGACTCCTATATTAAGAATATCATGGCTTGGGTAAGAAAAACCTTATTCCTCAAAGCAACATACTTGGTTCTTCAGAACAATAAAGAAGTTTTGTTGTTGTGGTGGTGGTGTTTGCAGCAAATTTACTCAACAGAACATGTTGTTGGATCTCTTGACTGCTGCTTCCGTGAGCTACTACCGTGGATCCAAATAACATGAAATCCTTGATGCCAACCTTTTCTCCACTGCACATGAAGTTACCTATTAGTCCAGGTGAGAGGAGTTTGATTTCCTTAATATTGAGTTGTAATCCATGCTATAGGCCGCCATCCTTCATCTCCATCACCAAGTGCTTCAAGTCCTCACTTTCAGCAGACAGGGTTGCTGTATCTGCATATCACCTGTTCTTAATAATCCTTTGGCCAATCCTGATGCTATATTCTTATTCCTATAATACAGCTTCTCTGATTATTTGTTTATATGGATGTGAAAATTAGACATCGAATAAAGAAAACTGAAGAAGAATCCGTGCATTTGAATTATGGTGCTGGTGAAAAACACTGAAAGTGTAATGGATTACCAAAAGACAAACAAATCTATCTTGGAAGAAGTAAAATCAGAATACTCCTTAGAGACAAGAATGGGAAGAGTCCGTCTCAAATACTTTGAACATGTCAGCAGACACCAGTCCCTGGAGAAGGACATCATGTTTGGTGCAATGGAGGGGCAGTGAGAAAGAGGAAGGCCTTCCAGGGGATGGACAGCCACAGTGCTGCAACTCTGGGTGTAGGCATGGGCACAATTGTGAAGATGGTACAGGACTAGGAAGTGTCTCATTCTGTTGTGCCTGGGGTCACTATTAGTTATAAATGACTTATGGCATCTCACAACTGTGAAAAATAATCTGAAAACTTAATAACTTAGAACAGCAATTTATTTATTTTGCTTATAATTGCCACTTCAGGAAGGTTTGTCAGGGATAAGTCATGCCTGATGTATTCACTATAACCAGAAACAGCATGAAGGTTGAAGGACTGGATTCAACTGAGGGCAGATGAACGCACTGTTCCCCCACCCTCACTCCCCACCCTTTGTCATACTGGCTGTTGGCTTCAAAAGCAGGAATATTTGTTCAGAACATGTATTCCTTGCTACTGCTTCGCTTTCTCATCTCACTGGTAGGGTTCCAAGAGACAATCTACAACAAAGAGTTAAATAGAAATTGCAATGTTTTTTACGACAATACCTAAAAACAGTCCTATTTTCTGTACTTTAACCACAAATATTAGTCAACTGTGTTTTACATATTACCTACTCTTTCTCCAGGATTTGGTTTGGCTGATGTAGCCTCTTAAATTTTTTCCATCAAATCCTGTCCACCATTAGCTTTCACTCCTGAGGTTTTATTACCCTGTGTTTTTATTCACAAGTTCGGTTTGCCTTTACATTGTATTGAACTCACTTGTGGCCACACATTTTTCACTTACACTATAGACAAAACTCAAAGATCAGCTTGTTATACAAAAATTATCACACAGAAATGGAGGATGAACATACCAGATCACGAAATGATGGGTGCCTACATCATTTTACAACTGTAAAATTACATCATTATGTAACTGCCAGCTGACTGAAATGTAACTGTAATTACTATGGCCAGCATCACAGCATTTGTTACTGCTAGATACATACCGTTAATGCAGAACTATTTCATTAGTAGATATTTTACTGTTGTCATAAATGCAGAATGTCCAATAACAGGGTAGTCTATAAGCGAGTAGTTGGTGTACTGATCTGCCTACTCCACTCAACTCTAGACAACTCGCGGTCAGGTCGATATTAAGTTTGTTTCTATGCTAGAAAAATGCATAGACATATGTTCAGTAGCTGCTAGTTAAATATTGAATGTAATGGGATAATGGGATCCCATTGTCAAACACCCTAAATTCAGGTTAAAGAATTCAGACCATATTCAGAGGAAGTCTTCACAATGTGACTTCATTAAATAATAAGTATTTCTCTTGATGACTTTAATTAAACTCTATGGTAATTGAGAGGAGCCCTGATGATACAGCGGTTACTCAGTGGAGCTGCTAACTGCTCCGTCAGCAGTTGGAAACAGCCAGCCACTCCTTGGAAGGCCAATGAGGCTTTCTACTCCATGACAGGGGGACAGTCTCAGAGACCCATGGAGGCACGTCTACCCTGGCCTACAAAGCCATTATGAGTCAGATTGATTCAATCGTTTATTTTATTTTTATTTTTTGCTATGCTTTTGACTGCTAACACCACACTCTCGCCTCTCCTTGAGAAAAAGATGAATCTATCTGCTCACATTAAAAATGTGCAAATCCTCAGAAACCCTACGTAGGGTTTGTATCACCTGAAATCAACTCAATGGCAGTGTGTGTGTGTAATTTCAGAAGGAAGAGAGGCTAAAAGGTGATAAACTGAGGATGGGAGGTAGAGTATTTAACTGTCGACCAAAGGGCAACCAGTCCTTTCTCTTTCAGCAAGGTTTGACAAGCAGTCTGAGGAAATGACTTGGTGAGCTTAAAGATGTTTTGCACTCATATGATGCCATTAAGCATTCTCTCTAAAGGGTTATTGTTACCTTGCAGGGACTTAATTCCTAAACTGAACAATTCCTGACCTGATTTTCTGGGAGCTGATGAGTCACACATGCATAGATTTAGAGGCTTTGCTGGTGTGGGCCATTTGAAATGCATAGTGCTTGTGGTTTAAATTAGCATGGCTTTAACAGATCCCTTAATATGCATAATCTGACCCAATATTGAGATGGTCTTTAGAAAGATAGAGAGTTAAGGAGAAAAATACATATGAAGTGATTTCAAAAGATTTCCCTAGTGCTAGCAGACTAATTTGAAGAGCCTTAACTGAATTCTGATCAGAACTTTTCCAAATCTATCTGTCACACCTTGATTTGGCCATCTGGCTACTCCAAATTAATATTTCCATAACATGATTTAGCAATAGGGATATCGGATTTGAGCTCAAAAATGATTTTACCCTTTACGAAATATGGACAGTGAGCTAACGGCTCTGAGAGAAAAAGAGAACAAGCTTGATTTGTGGGTGGCTTGGTTGGCCTTTTCTAAAGAATCAGTTAAAACAGTAAGTATATGATTTTATGTGTGTGAGAAAATTATTCCTTTGATATTCATTGGCATTATGTAATCTATTGGTAATGTAAAATAATATTTAATTAGAACCTATTAAGAACAGATATTCTGGGAATATAAAACAAGAAAGAGTGTTACTACCTTTAAGGTGACCCTACAGATAGGTAAATCTAGAGACAGCAACTGGATTAACAAGTAACCCTGGTCATCTACTGGTTACATGTCAGCTGCTAACCACCAGGTCTGTAGTTCTAAACTAACTTTCACTCCTCCGGAGAAAGAGAAAGCTTTCTACTCCTGCAAACAGTTACAGGCTCAGAAACTCACAGGGGCAGTTCTACCCAGACCTGTAGGGTCGCTCTGAGTTGGCACCACCTCCATGGCAGGCAGGGGAGGATAGGGGCAAGTGGGGAGGTAACGATTAATACAAGAAGAATTTGTTCTGAAGTTGATTGTTGAAATGATTGCACAACACTTATCAATATGATTAGACAATTAAATTGTATACGTGAAGTATATGCCAATAAAACTATTTTTAAAAAATACTACAAATGTAATTAGAAAGATAAGATATAGGAGAAAGAAGAATTCAAAGAAGTTCTTGATAATTGTATGTGGAGGGAATTGTGATACTTATCTTAGGATATATTTTGGAGAGAGGAATGCTGAGGCTCTTTGATGCCGAGTATTTAACATATTGTGTTTGATCTATTACAAAATTGCTTTAGTGTGTTGCACCCCCATTTTGACATACAGAAAGTAAAGCCATGAATTTTAATAGAACTCAATGGAAACTTAGCTATTACTTTAAATATTTCTTTTTTGTCCATCCTGTCTCTCTTTTTAGTGAATTAAGGTAATATGAGATTTATAGACAATGACTATTTTGAACTTTCAGATAATCAATTATCAACAAACTATAATTAGGCTGAATTAATGGCAGAAGTAAAGATTTGGCCTTACCTTGGAAGATTGCTGTGTTCTGAGAGATGAAAGACAGATGGTCAAATGAAGGGACATTGCTGTAAGTCAATGGGAAAGGTACAGAATGCCAATTGTAGAAAAGGGTTGGTGGGAATTTCTTGACTGACTGAGCAGAGATGTTATTTTAAGATAAATTATTGGAAAGAGAGGGATTGCCCACTGAGAGTACTACAAGTTTAAGGAGATAAAACTTGAAACAAATACAGTCCCTGGATAGTGCAAAAGCTTAACACACTCCACTGTGAACCACAAAGCTAGAGGTTGGCATTCACTTAAAGAAACACCTAGTTACATACACCTGAAACATCGCAAATGGAAAACTCTATGGAGCACAGTCCTACCCTGACACACATAAGGCTGCTAAGGATAAGGTCCATTTGATAGCAATGTGCTTTTTTGATAGTATACAAGCTCATAGATAGGATAGATATAATTAGATTGATGACACTGGAACCAAGTACTATTTTTGTGAACTGGAAAAATATATATTATAATTAGAGCCTCCAACCAGGCCATTCTGGGAACCTTGTTAACATGTAGATTGTAATTCACTATATTTGGGGTGTCAAAGCATATCATCAGCTCTTAAAACTTCGCTACTAATGAATTGATTCCTATTCCAGAATGACAAGTTCAAAGTCTGATTACCATTAATGATGGCAAAAATACGAAGAGGAAGGAAAGATACCAAAGCAATACTTGTTTCCTTTCTGCTTCCCATGAGAGTTAAGCTTGCTCTTTGTGAGCCATGATAGAATGGACCCAACATAAGTTTACTAAGTTCCCTCTTTGGAATAATTGTCCTAAAACTCATCTCAGTCCTGCATAGATCCCTGCAATATAGAGCAGAAGAAGAAAGGCAAAAAGATCCCAAACTTCCTGCATTTCGTGTTTGTTTTGACTGCAGTCACATCATGACCATGCCCCTACCACCGGCCCATGACCGCCCTTTATCAAATACCAGGTCCAACAATCCCAGACTCATTCCACCACAATATTTTGCTTTTTAGTTTGCACAGACACACGTTCCTTTAACCTTCATGATATTTGTAAAAACCCAATTGCTTCTTTCCTCCATCCGAAGAGTGTACAACTCAAATTTTTGAATGTGCTTGTTAGTACTAGAATATGATTTTTCTGGAATTAGCTGAGTTTGTTACATTTCTTTTCATGCCCGGTGTTCCACTTAGGACTTGGATCAATGAATGAATGTTCTTTCATCTGAATATCAATGCACTTAAAATCATGATTATTGGGGAAATAACCCTAATTGATAAAAATAGATAAGGAAGAAGGAGATATATTTTTGTGAGATGAATTTCAGAATGGGAATGTTGAATGGATAAGACTTAATATTTTTGTGTGCTAGCAAATATTACAAGCAGCTTTCATGCCTTCTCCATGTAAAGTAAAAGAAAATCTGCTCATCAGTCTCCCAACACTTAGATGGGAAGCAGAGGCTGTGACCTTCCGACACGTGTGTGAGAAGTAGACTCAGGAAAGAAGAAGAGGAAAGATGAAGTGAGAGAAATTGAATGAAATTCTAGCAGAAAAGTAACACATTCAGCTCATAAGGAGACATTTCTTAAGTGAATGGGAATTCCTGAATTTCCTAAGCCTAAATTACAAACTGGGAATAGCCCAAACCCTGAGGCAATGTTGGAAGCCATAGCATGTCTCATAGCAGCGTCTCAACAATCATAGTGGCATAATTTTTCATGAGTCTTCTGCCAAGCAAGGATAAAAAAACATGCATCTATAACTGACTCCAACACATGGGATTGCAGACTCGCTCATAGCTTTACAACTGAAATGGCTCTTCAAGCATCAGGAGCTCAGGGGACTGTCTGGCTTATGACAAAACTGTAAAACAAGCCAAGCTGTCCCCAGCACACAGGTTCATAGCACACAGGTACATGTTTCTGGCTTCTGGAGCTCAGAGTTTTTACCTTGCTCATCTCTTTCTCTCAGGGCAAAAGTGGTAGATAAAAGAAATTTTAACTCAGAGGTGCATCATGGAACAGTATCATTATTACTTTCATGGTTTTTACAATGCTGTGTATCTATTAAAATTCATTGTTTTAAAATATAGATTTTTAAATGTTTTAGCACCATTTGTTGATCTTGGATTTGATAGATCATGTTAACGTCAAGTTCACCAAGAAAGGTTTAAATTTCAATTCCACTATATGTGTAAGGGCCATTCAAAATGCTATCTTTTAACTCCAATTTTTCCATAAAGCTTTTGAAGCCTCTCTCTCAGGGGTCCTCAAACTATGGCCCATGGGCCACATGCGGCCCGCCGTGGACATTTATCTGGCCCGATGGGTGTTTTTGCCCTGTTTGTTTTTTCACTTCAAAATAAGATATGTGCAGTGTGCATAGGAATTTGTTCATAGTTTTTTTTTTTTTAACTATGGTCTGAGGGACAGTGAACTGGCCCCCTGTTTTAAAAGTTTGAGGACCCCTGCTAGCTAATGACATTGTATTGAGCTTTTGCTGGAAAGTTGCACAGCACACTAGATTCCCACGTAACAATTCCCACACAAATGGTTCAATGCCATTATTTACATTTATCACAATGTGCCAACAATCTCTTTAATTGTGTTCTGTTTGCTTTCCAGTACTTTTTCTCATCTCATCTTTGCTTTCTAGTGTGGTTAAACTTTTGGTCCATTCAGATGCTTTTTGTAAAGTAAGGCACCGATATACCAACCTTTATTGTATGTGTTCCTCTGATACATGCTGCAGAGTGATCTTGGAGACAGGCTCAGGTATAAGATTAAAGAGTGACTTAGAGTGATAGTCTCATGGATTCCCTTGTTTCTATGTTTTCCAGTTTGTCTCACCTTTATCCTTATTTCTTATACATTTATCTATTTTTTGAGTTATTTTTCACATTTACTCTCATATTATTTCAGGCTATCAATTGTAGTCCTGGTCAGAACTGTCATCGGTTGTAGTTAGGCTCCAACTAGTTCTTCTCACTACTGGATGATATGAGGTTGTGACTTGTGTAGTCTTGTTTCTTCTGTGAGTTTTTGGTTGCTATTTTGCTGATTTTCTCCTGGTGAGTAGAGATTATGTTTCAAAAGGAACCCCCAGGCTTTTAAAACCCCAGAAACTACTCACTAAATTAGGATACAGGTCATGATTTTTATGAATTATGTTATGACAATTAACTACTTTTTTCACACAAGACTATTGCTTCTAAGTTTTCAAATACAGGCAACCAATCTTGTTAGGTGTTTATTTCTGAGGAGTATTCATGTTGGTATCTTCAATGAGTATAAGTGCTTGCACCCACCCATTTGTACTTACACACGCCTAGGAGCCCCATGGGGCAGTGAGTTACAAAACCGCCAGCCATGTTGCAGGAGATCGATGTAGCTGTCTACTCCTAGTCAGATGTACAGCTGTGGAAACCTACGGGGGGAAGTTCTACTCTGCAGTATAAGGCTGGTATGAATTGAAATGAATTTGATGGCAGTGGGAGTTATAAGCCACCATGTTCATGCAGAACTTGCACATGGAGCAAGAACCAATCTCGTTGAAACAGAACAATGGAATACAGTTTAGGAGGTTAGATGTCTGAATTCAGAATGCTTGTTCTAGAGGAAGGTTTTTGTTTGTTTGTGTTTGTTCTCTCTGAAGATCCTTTACTCTTCAGCTTCTATTTCTTGGTTCCTTAGGAACCTCCAGGTTGTTTCGCCCCTGTCTTCTTGCATCTTAGCATGCCGCTCTTATATCTTGCAAGAGTTTATCTCAAGATACACAGGACACTATCCTATACTCATTAGCATATTGGAGAGCCCATTCCCAAATGGAACTATAACCTCAGGCATAAATAGTAGGATTTACATCACATTCAATCCATAACAGTTATTAAATCTAATATACATACTACATCTCTTTTCATGACTAGTTTTATACAGTGGATATGATACCAGTCTTCTAGATACTCATATTAATGAGATAAGATTTGTGTACTGAACATTGACCATAGTGTCCATTGCCAACGTTCTTCTTAGCAAGAGATCTAATCAGAATATTTGACTAGAAAACTAATGCAATTGATTCTACACAGGACTTTTTAAAAGTACTTTTCAAGTCAATTGCTAAGGGTGTTAAAGAAGAAAAAGGTACTTGTTTGCAAGGGCAGTCCATGTATGTCATTTATTTAGGCTTTAAGAGAATTTGTGATATTAATTCCAGTCATTCAGAAAGGAAGAGACAAATAGACTAGAAATCAAAAGTGTATATGCTCCTAGGTAAAAGGGGGCACTTTAATTTGAAAATATGTGGACCAAAATGTTGGGTTCTAGGGAAATAGGAACAGTAGCAATAAACCAATTTCATCAAGTGAGTCAATTCCCAGATTGTAAAGGTGAGTTTCTAATTAGCTCCTTTTTCATCAGTCAAGACTCAATCTCTCTAAACAATCTTTGTGTAATGATCATAGGCCCACTTTGATCAACTTCAGGGAAATTATTGAGCCAAATATTAACCAAGTGCTTATGAAATTCAGCTCAACCACCTGTTCTCTTGACCCCTGGTTGACACAGTTAACAAACCCAGCATAGTTCAATTAATCCAGGTGATACTCAATATAACCAACTCCTAATTAACACTGGACATGTTCTCTCAATTTTGCAATCTGATTTTCACAAATTTATCTCCAGGATATTTTATTCCTGCATGAAAAAAAAAATATGGAACATTCAATTTAATCCTGAAAAATGTATGCTTAGTCTTTACCATAATGACAGTACCTATACTCCATCTTTACTCAGTTTCACCATCATTTAATCATTCCATTTGCCTGAAATTTAAAAGAGCCATCTATGTAGAACTTTTAATACATTTTCCATATGTTTGGGATTGGGGGAAAGACTCAAAGTGTGGTGTTATCAGAATCGCCTGGAAAAGTTGTTAAAAAAGGCCAAATCCCAGATCTCAGTTCAGGCCTATATAATGAGAGTCTTGAAAGAAGGGCTTAAGGTGTTCATAAATTTAACAAATTCCCTCGATGATTCTAATGTAGACCAAAATCTCAGAGACATCAGGACAGCCATATATTTAGAGCAGTGGGTCACAACCTTCCTAATGTAACGACCCTTTAATACAATTCCTCGTGTTGTTGTGACCTCCCCCAACCATAACATTATTTTCGTTGCTATTTTATAACTGTCATTTTGCTACTGTTATGCATTGGGTGACCCCTATGAAAGGGTCGTTCAACCCCCAAAGGGCTCATGACCCACAGGTTGAGAACCACTGATTTAGAGGAATGTCAGCTTTGTATAAAATATTTCAACTTTATGTTGAATAGTTGTTTTTGATGTTTCATTGGAGAGGATATTTACTTGTGTAAGTGCAGCTATGGAGCTACTAAATGGGACTCACATTATTAGTTGGTGAAAAGTTCTAGGTGTATGGACTAAGGGGGAAAGAATCTCTGTTTAATTGTTAATTTCTAATGCAAGTTAATCCTATTATTCATACCCTTTTCAAAAGCAAAAAAAAATCAATTAGGGTATACATATGCATAGCCCTGCTTGTATGTATGAAAACTATATTGACACATGCTATATTTCTATAAACTATATTGCTTTGTATGTATACATTCAGGATGTGGTGGAGTTAAATTTCTTAATTTAGCTCTTCTCTCAATTTCTCTATAACTTCCACCAAATGTTTGAGATATTAAAACATCAGTGCTAAGCTCCCCAACCCCCAAAAAAGAATAAAATAAACTTACTGCCATTGAATCTATACCGACTCATAGCAACTGTACAGGACAAAGTAGAATTGCCCTGGTGAGCTTGTGAGAATGTTTGCGGGAGTATAAAGCACGAATGTTGTCCTGGATTGGGTTGAGAGAGGCTGTGGCATGTCGACCCCTGGGAGAGACTAAAAGAGCCAGGCGGTGAGTCGAGACAGAGGTGAGGAGATCATGGAGAGCAGCTCTGGGACTACTGGCCTGTGATGCAGCACAGTAAAGGCAGGCTTCCTGGCCACAGAGGCAGAAGCCCCGGGATTCCCTGACTGAGAAACTGAAGACTGGCGGAGACGTGGCTAAAGGGTGAGGAGAAGTGATGCCGTGGACCCATGACTTCCCTTAAGAGTCACTACTCCAGGATTGTGGGAACCTCTTCACTCCGCTAATAAACCAAACTCACATTCATCAAGTGATTCTGACTCAGAGTGGTCCTGAGGGTTTCTGAGATGTAACTTTTCACAGGAGTAGAAAGCCTCAACTTATCTGTCTCCCTCAGAAGGCCTAAGTGATTTTGAACTCGGCTAGCAGGTCAACACATGAGCACTATGCCAGGAGGGCTTCTGAAACTCTTCTACTAAGTCCCCTTTATTGCATTTTCTGTGAATTCTGTGTGGCTATTCCAATAAATTAACCATCCCTGCATAGAAGTGGTGTCTTGGGAGGCAGAATTGGTGTTATGATAGGTACTAAATGAAGATGGAGGGTGATGGTCTGTCTGA
>NW_022111300.1:27781904-27782867 GCF_000313985.2 Echinops telfairi | reverse complement strand
GAATCTAAATGCAGACATGTAGTGCATAATATGAGTTTATTTGTCAACTAATCTGGTAGACTTTTGTCTAACAATAGAGTTAACTGTATCTGTTGCCATCTGGGATCATGTCTGAAAGAGATTTTGTCATAGATTGAATTATGTCGACCCCCTACCTCTACCCCACAAAAATATGCATATACACTTGGCTAGTTCATGATACTCAGTGGTTTGACAGTTATGTAATAATCTTCCATGATGCAATCTGATGTGATAAACCAAGGTAAGGACTAAAGGTTTAATATAACACCTTTAATTTTCTAATGGTCCTATTCCAATGTGAAGTTAGTTTCCCAGGGATGTAGCATGCAACATATTTTATTTTCCAAACCAAATATCAAACCTACTACCACCAAATTTATTAGAGTCACAATGAACTTATGTAAGATTCCCAAGGTTCTGTAAAGGAACAGAGAGCTTCATCTTTCCCCCACAGAGCAGCTGGTGTGTTTGAACTACTGTCTTTGCTGTTAGCTGATCCACCATTACCTCTGGGGTTTGTTTTAAAAGAGAGCAAGGGAGAGAGAAGTATGTGGTGATTAAAGGGAGCTACTATACATAGGCTGAGAAGAACATTTTGAACAGCTCAAGGAGATAATGCATGGATTAATCCAAGAAAGTTGTACACCAGAGTTGTATCCTTTCACCATATTTTTCAACCTCAATGCAGAGCAAATAATTCAAGAAGGAGAAAATGGACTATATGAAGAAGAACGTGGCATCAGGTCTGGAAGAAGGATCATTATTAACAACCCGAAATATGCAGATAATGACCTTGCTGCAGAATGCCAGGAGGACTTAAAGTACTCACTGACGAAGATCATAGAATATAGTCTTGAAAGTGTATTACAAATCCATGTAAATAAAACCAAAATCTGCATCACTTACAATGGTCAGCATCATGTTAAATGGAGAAAAGATTGA
>NW_022111300.1:27772624-27779791 GCF_000313985.2 Echinops telfairi | reverse complement strand
CTAGCCTAGTAAACGTTGAGAGAATGCATGTCTGTTTGTTAACGCCATCACTTGTGGCAGTTCTCTTGAAGGAGCACTGCGAAACTGAGATAGAATTTAAGATTTCTCTGCTGTGAGATACTTTCTTTACTAGCCTTCTTTACATGAAGTAAATAAACATAGACAGACATCATCTGGGGGATTGGAAAACTACAGGCTCTACGTGTATAGATTTTTTTTAATTTGACATCATGAATGATGGACATTGAAGATGAATATTGAAGAACAAGTAAGATTTTTGAACAGTGCTTTGAAGTGGTGCTCAAATACTGATGAGAATTTTCCATTTGAGATAGACTGAAGAGAATTTAAATTTTAACAATAGCCTCAGGTGAAATAAGAATCATCTGGAAATCTTGTTGAAAACCTATAGTTTAAAAAGAGTTTCAGGGGCTTATTATAGATTATTCAGATTCCGTATAAGCCTCAAACTAAATCCAGTACTATTGAATCAAGTTTGACTCATAGAGACCCTATAGAATAGAGTAGAATTGTTACATACGGCTTGAGAGACTGCACATCTGAGAGAAGATATCCTCATGTTTCTATTAAGAGTAGATGATAGGTTTGAACGTCTGACTCTGTGGTTAGCAGACCAATGTTTAAATTGTTGTTGCATAAATCTTCACTTACACAGCACTTCTGACTCAGTAGATCTGCGGTTGAAATGCAAATTATCAGCAGAATTTGAACCTTGGTTTTGAGAGCTGAAAAGGAGAAAGAGTGAATGGCCTAATAAGATCACATTTTTGTTGTCCATTGAAGCACATTCTTCACCTTCACATACAAAAAGAAATCTAAAGGACCAATTAATACCCTGGAAAGTGCTTTGGAATTGCTTTCTAAACTTGGGGTAATGAAAACAAATGAACATTTTGATTAAACAGATATCATTAAGATGACATGTTATGATCTCAACCTCTGGTTTAATGATCTAATTAAGACCAAGAAAAATTCATTATGGTCTCTCAGATCAAATAATTCATTTTATAGAGCCAAGGAAAAAGACTATCTGTTCAGGACAAGAATATTGTCTCAGATTAATGAATAAAATAAATGTAATCCTGGGGTGTTTAGACTTGCCCTTATTTCAGAGAGGGAAAAGAAAGCAGAAGCCAAAGGTATAAAGTAATGAGATGAAGGGGTGAGATCATGAAGGTACTTGTACTTCTAATCATCCTTATAATGCTTCAGATTGTCTACCCCAAATAGAAAAGGAGCGTTATAGCAACGTGGCATGGTGACAACCACAACTCAACAGCAGTTTGTGGGGATGGGTATGGAATCAAAGCAAAGGGTTCAGGGAAAGAAGGAAATCAGAAGTCAGGCAAATTATCCCCCAAAAGGTAGAATGCAGGCAGTAGGGCAGGGGAAGGAGTGGTAAGAAATTAGGCAATAAAAACAAACGATTCAAAAATGCAAGGGGAAGGGGAAATGGGAAAAAAAATGCAGGAACTCCTCATGAGAGTAGAAGGAACTGTCACATATATAAATATACACCACAAATAAGGCCTTTTTTGTCTCACACTGTTATGCCATCTTTCCAGAATCTCTAAATAGGAAACTTGAGTAAAAGTCTGACCTGGTAAAATGAACTCCAAATGCACTACGCCACTCACATGAAAAGAGAGAGGGAAAGAGAAAGAGAGAGAGAGAGAGACAGAGACAGAGAGAGAGAGAGAGCGCGCACATTGTCTGGATCTGTGATGTCACTTGAGGCGCTTTCCTTGGGTGAGGTGACAGTGGCCTCTTGCACTGGCTCCATTGATGTTTGTTTTGGAGTCATAAGAATCGCTTGGGGGAATATCTGGGCTGCTTTGGGACTGTTCTTTCAAAGCATGAAATGTTTCCACTGGATACATTTTTGTCCTGGTCAATCAGAACCTGAGGCACAAATTTCACAGCGACCCTTCTCATTCCTAAATCTTCTGTGAAAACCTCACTGAACCGAGCTCCAAACTAGTCCAAATAATCCCCATCTCTTCAGTGGTTCATCATACATCTTTGAGCACGAGTGCACACATTTTGTTGGCACTTTCACCCGTTTGGGAAGTTGACAGATGTCCAGAATGAGGTTTGTCACCAATTCACCTTTTTGAAAAGAGAAAAACAACAACAACAACACTTGCACACTTGAGCTTTTTCATAGCGCTGTCCTTGTAAACTGTGTTCAACATCACAACAGTTTCTGCAGCATTTCCCCCAACCAGGAAACAAAATTTCACAGCCACACACTGTTCTCTTAAATTGGCCATCACATAAAAAACAAGGTTCAAGTGAAAATTGCTTTCCCCCCAAAATTCACTGCAACCAGAGGGAACCTCCCCAGTCGAAGCAAATTACTCGATGCTTTCCTAGAGGGGAAAATGCATACTATGAAAGCTCCACCAGAGCTTTTTTACTTTTTTTGTTGGAGGGATTCCCCATTGATATATATGGAAACAATATTTTTTTCTCCCAAAATCTGAGTGACATTGGATTTTTTATTCTAATAATTTACTAAAAAGTCATATATATGTTTAAAATTATGTATTTCGGGCACATGGATATTACTTTTTTACCACTTATCTCATAACCAGCGTTAAGAGAATTTTTAAAGAATTTTCTTAAAGGCGGATTTTCAAAACAATGTTTCTATGAGGCTTTTTGGTGGAACAGAATGAGAAAAAGTTTTGAAGACAGGCAGATAGTGAGTTCAAATATCATCAATGCTGGTTGGAGAGTGTGTGTGTGTGTGTGTAACTTCAGGGTCACATTTAAATTGATATAAAATTGTCTACATCGTGGTCTTATTTGGAAAATACAATGAATATACAGACACACACACACACAATCAAAAGGAAAGAACAAATACACTGACATCATTCATCGTGATCCTATAGGACAGAGTAGAACTTCCCCCGTGAGTTTCTGAGACTGTAACACTATGGGAATAGAAAACCCCCTCTTTCTCCCATGGAATTCCTGGTGGTTTCAAACTGCTGACTTGCATAACCCACCGTGCCACCAGGAGTTTTACACACACACACACACACACACACACACACACACACACACAGATATAGATATACATTCATTTGTGGAAATATATATACATTTACATATACTTATCTATAGGGATAGATACTTGGGTATATAGATATAACCTTCCTCGCTTACTGAAACACAGCAGGTGGCTATCTCTTCCCCTCTACTCCACCTATCTATGTCCTTATCTTATTTCATAGCTTGTGATATTCAGCTCATTTCTGCCCTTTAATGTATTCCATCTTTGTCGCCCTCCACAGCATCTTACCAACTATTATGACACATGCCATAAGGGTTGTATTTTCTTCAAGGTTGGCCAGGTATGAGCCTCCATTGTGGCTCATAAGAGAAACAAACAAACAGAATCTTTGTTTAACTAAGAGCATCCTTACAAATCCAGATGGTTAAATATATAGAAATAATTAACCAGTTACTAGGTAAATACAACAAACTGTCTCATTACAATGGTGCAGGGCAGGCGGTGGCTTGGTTCTGCTGTGTATAGGGTAACTGTCATTTGGAACGGACTCAATGGCACCTAAAACTGGCCACAGGGAGATATAAAACTCCAAGTCAAAAAGTCTGCTAACTTAAAATAGATTGGATAATTGGTGTATACCTTGACAATACGTAGATAGCATGATAAAAATAATATATATTTCAATTCATGTAATTGCCATCTTATTTGGAATTAAAGTAAATTAGAACTCCATAAGCCTGAAATCTCATTAATGGATGTAAACTAAATCTATGTATCTTTTTTACACCAAGGAGTTTTTGTTTTTGTTTGTTGATTTTATTTGTTTTATTTTGAGCTACTTGATTCTGATGTAGAGTGCTTTCAAAGAGGGTAGTTATAACATTCTTGAAGATGAGAAATCAATTAATATATCTTGTGTCAAATTATAATTATCTAGATAGTTATCTAAACGGTATTCATTGATTATACCCACTTCCCCCAAGAATACAAACAAAAAAACAATAAATAAATGGAATTCCCATTTCCAGGAATGTGTCTTGTCTCAGAGAGGCAATCTTTAAACATTTAATGTCATGCATTTGGATCATGACGTTAGTGAAGAATATTGAAAGAAGCATGGTCTGCTGGAAGGACAAATGCTCCTCACAATGGAGGATGGTACGAGCTCATCTCATCGAATTTGGGAGTGTTATCAGGAGAGACAAGTCTCTGGAGAAGGACCTCATGCTGGGTCAAATGGAGTGTCAGTTAAAAAGAGGAAAACCTACACAAGATAGGTGAACACAGTTGCTACAACAATAAGCTCAAATATGGTATGATTGTAAGGATGGTCCAGGCCCAAGCACTGTTTTATTCTGTCGTACATAAGTTTGCTGACTATTAGAGTCCACTCAATGGCACGTCCAACAGCAAGAACACAGGTGCTACTTATGAGCTGTTTGACCAGGCTGTTTCAGCCAAATGTAAAGGATATATACTGCCTAAACTCTTCTGATAGGAATAATAAAGTTGTTTATTTTCAACTAGACAGTAGTCAAAGAATCAAAGCCTAAGACAATGCAAGCCCAGAGAGCAAGTACTGTTGTGAAACAATTGTGAAGCCTGGGAACAAGTCCTGAGAGAAACCGGTGGACTGTCGATGCCAGAGAAACTAGCTTCTGATGAGGATGGACCTTCGTAAGAAAATGAACAAAGTGTTTTCAGACCAGAATATTATCAAGTTGCAGAAATCATGTTTAGCTCACAAAACTGGACTTGGCCCTGGCCCCAATTATATCATTGTTCTTTTTCCCAGTGGAAAATGAAGGGGCCCCTATGAAGTTTTTCACCTGCTCAGAAAACCTGTGAACCTCTTGGAGAGTGCCAGGAAGAAGATTTTCAGCAAGAATAAAACTGAAGCTGCCAATGGTATCAGGCTATCTTAAGTATAGATGGAAAGCTACCAGCTGATTTCTGTTATTTTACCCAAAGCACCACACATTAATAATTATCCAAACTTAATTTTAGCACAAGAAGAAGGACGAATGACTAAATATTTCCACAGGAAATATTGACCGACCATCATCACCAAATGAAGTGTCAAATTAATACAATTGAGGCTTCCTAGATAGGTACAGACCAGATGAAAATACTAGGGTCTCATTTTTTTCATCTGTGAAATTACAAATAGAACACTTGATGATCTCTAAAACTCATTCTAACTTTAAAATTCTACAGTGATAATTCCAAATATCCCTGTGCATAGCAAAAAAAATCAATATAGAAAATTAGGATGAGCTTTCAAAGTTCAGGAAAAATGTTTATAGGGGTGGGAGAAGTAAATGTGACTTTGAAAGATGGGTTAATTTGGTCTAGGTACATGGAAGAATGGAGATAATTCTAAGCAAAATCAAAATATTAGTAAACTCCAAAAAGCTTAGTGACAAAACAATTGCTCTAAGGTCCTTGTAGGTACCATTTCAGGCATGGAGGATTATTTAAAGGGAACCTTATTGATCACCCTTAAAGCATTTTCCCCTGTATTAATAATTCATCATTTACATTTGCCATAGTAATTATAAACAAAAGGTATTAGTTTAAGAAATAATCAATTTTTTTAAAGCCCATTTTTCCAGCTTAGATCATATATATCCAAAACCTTTAACTCATGTAGACACTAAGTACCAGCTTATGCTAAGGGAGAGAGCATCAGGTGTGAAAACTAGCTTTTCATCATTACATTAGTTTTAAATGATTAAATCTTCTAAAATAACACTATGCAATTGGAACCTATGAGTATATCTTTTAAGGTATGTGATACCCATGGTGAACACAATAAAGCCTATTCCACGTGCTAGTGTTCACTGGCCTGTGGTTGAGTCTCTCTTCAATGTTTTTTAAGGATTAATGGCACAAGTCACTTCTTTGACACACACACACACACACACACACACTCACACACAATAAACCTTGAAAGCCTTTAGCTAGGGTTTAAAATGAGAGAGAAGGGAGTCAGAGGAGAATAAAGAGTCATGAGCATTGTGCCAACTTTACCATAAGTTTGGATAAAGATGGGATAGAAAAATGGTTAGCTTCTCTGGCCTCAAAGTAGTCAATACATTTAGAATGGTAAAATAAGATGAGATTGAGAAAACTCCATTAGGCTGAGAAGTGTGTTATCTATCTTTTAGGTACGAGTAGAGACTTTTTCATGAAGTGACATCATGGAAATGGCCCTTGCTTTCAGGCTAGTTTAATTCACAGCTTGTTTCTCAAATTGAAAACATCATTCTCTTCATTATCCATGAGACTTTCAGGAAAGAGTCATGCTAATCAAACCAGAGTTCCTTTGGCCAACATCCTTTATCCTTGGATGGGACCGCTGTCCTCCAAAAGGCTTCACTTTTAGCAGACAATGGCTCTGTAGAAAGAAAGATATTTTCACATCATTTATTTTGCTTACATTGTTCAGTCCAAGTGGAGCATGCTAAAGCATTTGAGTATATTTTCAAATATCACAGGAATATTCTTGACCTTGCATTCTTGACCTTGAAGAATATGATCAATAGCAGATAACACAGACCCATGTCATAACCATTTACAGATAAATCTTATTCATATACATTTTTGAAAATGCAATTAAATATTCCTCTTGAAGCCTAGATCACTGGTTGTCATTTGAAAGTAGCAAGTCAAGCTTAGGATCTCAGATACTAATAAAAATAGAACAGAATTAAGGTGATATTTTATCTCTACAAGCTCAATATCTAAGTGCAAACTTAAGCAAAAATTCATAATTCTAATTATCCTGTTGTATGGATGACCTTCCTTTCAACAGTATAAATTCAAAAAGTAGAACAAGGGATAGCACAGATTTTCTTTGGAAATAAGAAACTGAAAGTAAATTACAATAAATTCAGTGAAGGAAAAGCAAAAAATATATGTTTAATGTGAAATAAATGAAGCAATTAACTAACAACACTAAAATATTACCTAGTTGCCTTGGTGCCATAATGAGTTACTTGCAGGCCTGCTAACCTCAAGGTCAGCAGCTCGAAACCAGTAGGATAAAGACAAGGTTTTCTACTCCTGTAAAGTGTTTCAGTGTTGGAAACCCATAGGGGCAGTTCTATCCTGTTCTA
>NW_022111300.1:27769350-27772099 GCF_000313985.2 Echinops telfairi | reverse complement strand
ACATGTCTAAAGAATAAACAAGATGAAGGCTTGCCAGCCTTGCCTCTAAGGAACATTCTGGCCCACTCTTTCCAAGACAGATGTTTGTTTTTGGTAGTCCATGGTACTTTGAATATTCTTTTTCAGTCCCATAATTAAAATCCATCAATTCTTCTTAGATCTTCTTCATTCATATCCAACTTTCACATGCATATGGGCTACTAAAAATACCTTTGTTGGGTCAGGACCCCTTAGTCCTCAAAGGAACATCCTTTCTTTCCAATACTCTAAAGAGGTCTTGTGCAGATTTGCCTAACACATGTTGTCTTTTGATCCTTTGACTGTTGATCCCATGAGCATTGATTGTAGATTCAAGCAAGAGAAAAATCCTTGGCAACTTCAACAATTTCTCCACTTACTATGGTGTTACCTCTTGGTCCAGTTGTGAGGATTTGGTCTTCTTTATATTGAGTCATTATACATACTGAGGCTGAAGTCTTTGATCTTTATCAGCAAGTGCTTCAAGTCCTCTTGGATATATAGATGAGCACAATTTTGTCATGAATCTAGAAAAATAATCAATCAAAATTTCGTAATTTGTATTTCCTACTACTTACTAATCCAGTTTGTGAGAAGGAAATATCCTACTCAATCTATATATCCTTTCTTTGTAAATTATTTATCTCCACCCATAAAATAGACTATTTTAGTTATGTTTATACGTATGTTCTTAACACTGAAACTGAAAGGCTAAGGAGAAACATTTCCACAAAATCATATTTCTGTTACTTAAAATGGTCCCTGAGCACTACATAAAAGGTTGGTCCAATCATGTAAAAAAGAGGTAGTTAATTATTCCATCAATAAAATAAGACAACCTGGTACTGGACAACGACTGTATTGTTATTACCTGTGGCTATTAAATATTGTTATTGAATGAATGAATAGGTTATATAAATCATGCTTCTCTGAGCTTTGTCCTTAAATGAAGATTTTCTCTCAGTATCTATTTTTTTTAAAGATCATTTTATTGCGGGTTCTTATAGCTCTTATAACAATCCATACATCAACTGTACCAAGCATAGTTGTACATATGTTGCCATTATCATTTTCTAAGCATTTACTTACTGTTGGAGTTCTTGGTATCAACTCCTCTTTGCTTCCCCTCTTTTTTCCGCTCCCACTCTCGTCAACACTTGATAAATTATACATTATTTTCTGTCCTGGATTCCGTGTGTTGAGAGCTCTTATCTGTTACTAGTGTACATGCTATGGTCTAGCTGGATTTGTAAATTAGAACTGGGATCATGGTACTGGGGGCAGGGGGAAGACAGTGAGCATTAAAAGATTAGAGGAATCTTGTATGTTTTATCGGTGCTATACTGCACTCTTGCTGGCTTGTCCCTCCCTTGTGACCCTTCTATGAGGAGATGTCCAACTGTCTACAGATGGATTTTGTGCTTCCACTCTAGCCCCACTCATTTTCATTGGTATGATTGTTTGTTTTGGGTCTTCTGATGCCTGGTACATGATCCTGTCTACACCTCATGATCAAACAGGCTGCTATGCTTCTTCCATGTGGGCTTTGTTGTTTCCCACCTAGATGGCTGCTAGTTTATCTTCAAGCCTTTAAGACTCCAGATGCTATATTTTTTAATAGCCAGGCACCATCAGCTTTCTTCACCACATTTGCTTATACACCCACTTTGTCTTCAGCGATCATGTTGAGAAGGTGAGCATCACAGAATGCCAAGTTATTAGAAAAAAGTGTCCTTGCCTTGAGAGAGTTCTCTTAATATCTTTTTTGGTTTGAATTTTTTGGGACACAAATCCAATTTGTCCAAGAGACAAGGGCATATTAAGCAAATAGGAAACCATAGATACACCTGTTCTTGTGTGTGTTAAACAGGTTTTACATTGCTTGTTGTTCTGTTTATTGCTATTGTTGTGTGCCAGCAGATCAATTCTAAGTCATAGCTACAGTAGCACAATATTACTCAAACTGATATTAGTACCAGAGCTTGGGATATTGATAGAATGGGAAAATTAATCTTTAATTCATGCAGACAGAAGTGGTTTAAAATATTCAAGATAATATGATGGTAGGAGGGGAAATAAAGCCAATTACTCCCTTGCATGTGTTGAAAATGTAAATTTTAACGAGTTTTCCAAAGGTCGTTGACCCTTCTTCTCCTTCTAGAAACACCTGTGGGTGATCCATTCACCCCGGATGACAGCATCTGCCTTCGTCTAAGCTGACTGGAGAGCTGGCAGGCCACACTCTCACAGCTGCAGGGGCATAGCTGACTATTTATCTTCAAACTGTGCCACGTGCCATTTGTTTGGATTAAGGTAACTTGGAAATGTAACTTTAACAGGTAACTTCATAGAAAGAAAGTTTTATCTGAGAGCCATCTTTCATACCAATGTATTACTGTTTTATGAGCGTAAAGGAGCAGACCTGGTGGGAAGTGCTCATCTTAAACAATGGTGTTGCCTTTTGGGGCACCTCCTGTCAGTTTCTAGCAGCTTGACTGAGTCACTGGACTGTGTGTTTTGATGAGCGTGCACTACTCAGAATAAAGTGACATTTGAGAAAGAAAAGGTGTCTCTCCCATAAAATAATTGTCCGCACTTTACGTACAAGAGAAACATACACAGTAGCAGAAATTCATCTCTGATCATGACGTGATCATGAGTCTTCATTAATTTAATGTATTAATTGCTATTTCAAACTTGATGTTCTATTTTGAGGCAAACTCTGTATGCT
>NW_022111300.1:27767720-27768946 GCF_000313985.2 Echinops telfairi | reverse complement strand
AGGGGCAAGTAACACAGCTTTGAAGGGATACTTAATGTTCTTAATTATGACTGTGTTCATAAGATTGGCAAATGCATTGATTGACATCTCCCTTAGTTAACCAGTTCTTTGACAGAATTAATGGATTGCACCCAATTACAGCCACTTATTTCGTCATCCGACAAATTAACCTCTTCAGAGTCAAGAGTGCTTTTTGATTCACCTCCTGGATATAGATCCTCTGGTTCAAATAATCTATTATCTACAAATGGATAACTGATTTCTAGTGCACATTTATTATGGAAATGGAAACGTTATAAGGTTTTAATGACAGGCATTTTTATTGTCATGCATTTTATTCCCCCTTTGTTTTTAATTACAAGAATTGTTACATATAAAATATTGAGCATGATCCTTGACACAGAGGGAAAGCTCGGTTCTTATTTATTATGGTTATATGTCTATTGTGGTCACTAAAGTAGCCTTGTCAAAAAGCCCACATCTACCTGCTTTTCTCCTACATTCAGGAAAATGACAGTCTGAGGAAGTGGCTGAGAATCGATCAAGTGTCACTTGGGGAGAGGACTCTGTGAGGACGAGTAGAGAGAGGGGTTTTAGTAGCGAGACAGACAGACAGATTGAGACACAGAGAGAGAACTGAGTCTGGAAGACATAGAAAGGAAGCAAAGGAGGTGTTGATTTTAAGGAGCAATGTCTAGAAACTCTAACTTCAAGAGACAGAGTTTGACTGTGGTGATAATCGTACAACTCTTCTTGATATGATTGAATAATTGAATTGTATATGTGAATTGTGTGCCCATAAAACTGTTAAACATTGCTTTTAAAATTTGTGATTATAGCTCTTATGTAAACATCGCTTAAATGGTGGAAACTTTAAGTAATAAATGCCATATTTTAAGAAAAATATATATATTTTTGCCACTGAAACTACAGTTCAACTTACATTGTACACTTGGCTGAAGCAATGAACTCCAGCAGGCTAATGCTTAAGGCCTGTAGGTGTCAGAGGCAACTGGATTGCAACTAACAATTGTATTTGGGGGTTTGCATTAAATATTTGAACAATTTCACTGTTTAGAATGTTCCAAAAGCAAAATCGTGACACAGGAATGACCAGGTAGCACTCTTGGAGAACTTGGGAAGAGGAAAATTGTATTGATCCAGAGGAACTAGCGTTCTGGAAGATGTGCGCACTGAGAGCAGAAAGGTATTAACTTTTTTTTTTT
>NW_022111300.1:27762827-27765699 GCF_000313985.2 Echinops telfairi | reverse complement strand
TCCTTAGACTCGTATAAAGACTAATGGAGTATATTGGTTGTCAAAGATTAGGGTGCACATTGGGTGAGACATCAGAAGGTGGGAGATGTAGATCAGAAGATGGAAGATCAGAAAAAGTAGGCTTTTATCATCATTTTAATAGAGAATATCTGTTTCAGTTTTTACATTTCAGGTTAATGAAATATGAAATGAGAGGGACGATTATCTAAACAAATGTTATACATATTTAATAATATACAATATATGTGTATCTTGATTCTAAAAATCAATTGCAAGTGTGGGGCTGTTGTAGACAGCACTTTGGAAACTCAAGTCGATTTTCTAAGGGCAATAATAATGCCTTATATTATAATATAGATTTATAATGATTTTTTCAAATAATTTTATATTCATTATTCTCTTTCTGTTCCTCAAAAGAGCCCTACAATATGTAGAATATTTTTAACTGAATTAACATTGCACGAGGAAGTAGAAGTCTACAAAATATATTGTCTACTAGAGTTCACAGGGAAAATTGCTTTCCAAGATGTCCAGAAAAGTCCACACGAGTCTGGGCAGGGCAAATGATTCTCCCAGGGTCATGTTCCCATCAGAAGTGAACTGTGATGCAAAACCTGGTGTATGTATTCGTTTCCCTCTCAAGTTGCTTCATCCAGATAACATCTGCAACATCAGCCTTGGACCAAGCTCCGAAGTAAGTAAATGGATGCAAATCCCTCTCTCCGGAGGAAAGAAATGTGTGGAGTGGTGGGAATGGCTTGGATATCTCTTCTCCAGAATAATATCTCAGTTCAGCACTCTCTTCAGAACAGCGAGCAAACAATATGATCTAAAAGAAAGCCTCTTCCTCTTGCCTGACCTACAAAAACCAGTTACTACAAGAACATCCCAGTGGGGCAAAAAATGACCTTTTCCTTTCACCTGATAAGAATTTTGAGAATACTTCATGATCTTTGTTAAGAGTGTGATCAAAGCATGTGGGTCAGTACTGACAGAGGGCCAGTGGGCTCTGCTTAGGAGAGAAGTGGACTGCCATTTGAAGAAGATGGTCATGCAGATGGTGGTAAAGCATTGTTCTCAGAAATCACTCTTCCTTCAGACCATAATAGTCTTTACGACAAGCAGCAAGCAGCACCACTCTGCTTGTTTAGCAATTTAATTTCCAGTAATCATCTTTGATGGAATATCTGATCTAGAGAGTTACCTCAGATCTTGTCTAAGCGGGGACTGGGTTATGTTCATACCACCACCTAAAGTAAAATATGGAAGTGTTGGGTTTTTTTTTAATGTAAAAGCTTTATTTGGGCATCATTGTATTTCATCATGCCTGCTTGAAGTAGTGACTGCTTGTAATAATAATTGATTTAAATGGCTTTTCCAGGAGGAGCCTTAAAAAATCATTGCAAATTGGAATTAAAAAACAATAAAATTATTTCAAGAATGTTTTAAAGCCCACCTGTATACTAAATATAAGATTAAAACATTTAGAAAGAATTGAAAGGGGCCATTGAACAAAGCAGCACTCATTATTTAATCAAAAGACATTTGGAAAAAATTAAAATAAACAAACAACAAAGCTGCACAAATGGCAAGACTTTGAAGAATCAACTTGTTATCCTTTCTACACTGGTGATTTTAGACTTCCCCACCAAATTGAAACACTCCTTTCTGAATAAAAATGTAATACATTTTTGACATCACAAAAGAATGCTTTTAAGGCATAACACTGCATTTCCCTTATGTAATCAAAAACAAAACTCTATAAATTATAAGGCAATGAACAGTCCAATTCCTCTATTGAATGTATTTAAACGATATGTGCTGATTAAGCTTTTAGTCATTTCTGTTAACTGTCTACTGAAAGCTTTTTGAAACTGGTTTAACCCATTTTAAATGCCTGAGTGGTGGCCTTCAAATATAAAGAAACATGGAAAATTAATCCCAGCCTTTTGTCCTTTATGTATTTTAATAAATTTTGCTGCATATTTCTAATACATTTCTGTCTCACACAGAATGCCAAATGGTTTGATCCTTTCAATAGGAAAGACAGTGAAAAAATTTACACATTAAAATGCAAAAAAATTCAACAATGCAAGCAGTGTTTTCCAGAAGGAGATGATATGTTTTCTCTTTTTCTTAATAACTCTTCCTGGCATTTCAACTTTACATACAAGGAGACTTTGTGAAAAGTTTGAAGAGTATCCATTTTTCCCATTTCCCTTTTCCTCTCTCTGTCCTCTCAGTTGCTGAGAGTGTCCCGACTGCGTCTGTACATTAATAGATTCTACTCCTGTAGCACAGTGATTTATGAGCTGATGGAGACACTTGCTACATAAAGCAAGTGTGCTGCATTTTTTTTTTTCATGAAACCTCTTTTTGTGAAGAGAACAAAAAATTAAAAGGAAAGGGAAGGGCCCATGATATTACTAGCAATTTTTTTTTTGCAACCAGAATACACTTGCATAATAGAACATCAAAGGCCATCACAGCAGTCCATGACAAGACCATTTCTGGGACTTCTTTATATTGGGATAAAGTAAATGAGCCTGACACTGAAACTCTGACATGGCAGTACAGCCAGCATCGGGCTTTCTAGTTGTCACCATTCCAGATTAACAAAGAGGATGAGGAACACGTGTAATGCGGATTCCTTTCCCTCACTTACTAATGGAATTTTCTTTGAAAGGAGACATAACCAAAGCAAAGAAGGCAAAGCACATGAGGCCAATGAAGAGCAAGCACGAGAACTCTGTGACCTCTGACCGACAGATTGGTTAAACTCTCTAGAGCTCATAGTTTTCTCTTTTGTAAGGAGACCTGGTCGTGGCATGGGTTTAGCATTGACCTGGTCATACTAAGATTGATGCTCAAA
>NW_022111300.1:27759938-27761398 GCF_000313985.2 Echinops telfairi | reverse complement strand
AAAAGAATTTAATCTTGCCTGGATCTACAATTATTCCTCTTGGAAACAGCAGTCCAAGATCAAGTGGCACATTGAATTGGGTAAATCTACTTCACAAAATAAACTTAGTGTTGAAAAGCAAGGATGTTACTTTGAGGAATAAGTTGATACTGTCCAAGGAGCCCTTGTGCTAGTACTTATGCATTGGGCTGTTCACATGAAGGTTGGCAGTTTGAAGCCATCAAGGGAGAAAGACAGCGCTTTCTACTTCAGTCAAGAGTTGCATTCTCTGAAACTCAGAGGTGCCTTTTCTACCCTGTCTCATAGGGTCACTGTGAGTTGGAGTCAACTTGATGGCAGTGAGATCGAACAGCATGGGGAAAGTGATGTTATGTAACATTTCCTCAATTTGTTGGAAGGGTTTTAAGTAGCTCTTTTTCACTCTTTTTGAAATCCATGCTTGTAAGTTGCAACTGTCCATAAATAAATTCATAAGAAATTATACTGCTTCTCTCACACAGAAACTAGTTTAAGCTTTACTAGTGAAATTCAACCCATGTCTCATACAAACAGCATGAACATTTGGAGGCAAATATTTTTTCCAGAGGCATAATCCTCCATTCCGTTACTGAAAACATTAGACATTTGTGAATCTATTATTAGGCATTTTTAGCATTATACAAAAATGACCACTAGTCTCTGATATACAGAATACTTTCAGACTAGTTTTTTTCAACTCTTTTACTTTATAAATTTCAGAAGGTAGCTAAAATTCTCTAATGCATTTACTTTCTATAACAGGTCTCCTTGGAATCAGGTAACAACTACTACTTCAACCACCTCTTCCCTTGCTCCTGGTATGGACCCTTTGAGAAGCTTCTTGCATCTCTGTAGTAGCACCGCCTATTCATTTCCATCTGCCCATAACCACTAAGTTGTAATGAAGGATAAACCTTTACCTTATTCACAGTATATGCTGCCACTGCAGTGTTGCCTTTTGATCTCAGTTTTTGCCAAGACTCCTGAAATGCAACCCTTCAAAGATTTTGCACTTCAATGATATCCCTCTCCTTATATTTTTGAGCTTAGGTCCTTTGGGATTGTTTTGAAAAGCCATATGAATTCAAAATTATGGTGTCTTCCTCAAAGAAAGTCATTTTCTCTGGCCAGACTTAACTGTTTCTCAAATCTACATTCCTTTATAGATAATTTCTCAGCATGAGCTTCCTTATGTGTTTATATGAATGATAATCACATTATAAACAATAAAAACAACAAAGGGCACCAACATCAAGGCAAGTATTTCACAAAGCTCTTTTGAGGCCTTCTCTCATTGAATTCTTACAGAAACCCATTAGATGGATCCTACTGATAACAAGGAAATGAAAGTGTAGACCAGCTTAGTGAGTTGCCTAAGGTTTCACAGCTCCTGAGTGGAAGAGGGAGAAAAAGGAAAATATTTAAGCTCATCTTCTGATTAA
>NW_022111300.1:27757392-27758598 GCF_000313985.2 Echinops telfairi | reverse complement strand
AAAATAGTTTATTTTTATGTGTATTCCAATTGTCCATATGCAGATTAGCTAGATAGATTGCTAGATATAGAAATAAGTAAATATAAGAATTTAGAAGATGGTGAAAAGTCAATTCTGATAATATAATGGACATGTGGAGAAGTGTAAATCTAAAGTTACTGTCAAGAAGAGGAAATGTTGCAGCAAAGAGAATATAGTGAAGATTTGTAAACTTAATGCAGACAATGCCTACACTATAAGAAAACTAAGAGGCCTTGGTGAAATAAAAACACTTAAATACAAGACTGCTAACTGAAATTTTGACAATTTGAACACAGAAACTTTCAACAGGAGAAAAATATGACTGTTTGCTTTCTTAAAGCTTCTAGCCTTAGAAATTGCATGGGCAGTTGTTTGTCCGATAGGGTCACTGTCAATTGCAATGTACTCACTAGCCACATACATAGGGCAGCTAGTTTGAAAGACAGAATAATGAAATAACACAAGTTGCAAGAGCCCACTGAAAGTCAGAATTCTTGTCAAACAGAAATCTAAAAAAATGGTTCCTTCTCAAGTAGCAAACTAATATTTGATTAATTTCTAGGACATTTTATGTTTCCAGGACATTGTGGAATACTTAAAAGCAATTGACTCACCACAATTCATAATGGCTTAAGGGGTTAGTCCTTGGGCCATTAACAAGATCAGCTGTACACCAGTAGATCCACAAGAGAGAGATGAGGTTTTCTGCACTGTCATATAGGACCACTATGAGTCTACGTCTACTACGCAGCAGTGAGTTTTTGAGTTTTGTGGTCAGAGAAAGAATGTAAGCTAACCCTACAATTACCCATCAGTAGTTGGCTGCTCCAGTACATTAGTGAAAATATCCTATTGACAACACAATGTAAAAGATTGCAGAGAGAGAGAGAAAATCATGGCTTATAAACCCACAACAATCAGAGCACCCTCAGCCATGGAGTTGACACTCACTCATCATGACCTGATCTTACAGAGTAGAATCGTTCTTTCAGGTTCTAAATCTTTACGACTACACATCTTTCCATAAGCAGACTGCTTCATCTTTCTCCTTCAGAGTGGCTGGTGTGTTCAAACTGCTGACCTTTTTGTTACCAGTAACAACACCATACATAAAAGAGGCTGCCTGTGAGACTAACTAGATTTTGGATTTATCAGAAAAATATATCAAAATATGCATTATAAATA
>NW_022111300.1:27748173-27755713 GCF_000313985.2 Echinops telfairi | reverse complement strand
CACAGTATTTCTTGGTAATTATGTACACTGAAACTATCTATTCTAGAGTATTTGAACCCTTTGGATGAGTTTATGTGACATATACCCCATTTTCAGTGACAATAGCTATAGAAGGGAATCAGGTAGCTGAGTTTGTGAGGAAGAGAATCATGTCTAGCATGTATCAAAAGACAATCCAGTATAGGAAATCTTTCTTTCCCATTGAATAAAATGCTCATCAAATGATTTCAGAACTGTCTCCAATGATATACACTAGCGCTCTCCACATCAAATATAGCGTATACTTTGACTTTCTGACTGTCCAGGCTTATTAACTCAATAGAGTGGATATTTAGGGTTATATAAAAACCCAATGTTCAGAAAGTAAAATATATGATTTCAATAAAACTATGTGACTATGAAATCACTTTAAAGATATTAAAATACAGTCTTTGGAGGATGGAAGAAATTAAATCCATAATGCCTCTCTTGGGTAATTCACTGCCCTGGAGTCAGTTCTGTCCATTTTGACCCTTTCTTCTGACTCAGAGGAAAAGAGGAACAGTCCAGGGGTAATTTGTAATATAAAAAAAGATACAACCACAGATACAAATATATATATATATGCAATCCTAAAGCAATAACTAGGAAAAGATAGAGGCAGTAGACAATTTTTTGGAAACCAAAACTAGCAGAAATAACTTCAGAAAGATTGTTACTATATATGAAGATTAACCAATTATCTGAGGAGAGACTGGAATGGTGATTTAAGTCTACCATTAATTAGCCGCAGGACAGATGGTTTCACAATGAATTCTATCTAAACTGTAACGACTATACAATTCCAATATTTTCTAAATTTTAATGAATTTACATTTACAACATACATAAAATATTCCAGGATGTTGAAAATGATGGAAATCTTGCCAATTCATTTTATTAAGTCAGTCTAATATAAATTTTTAAAAAATCAAAATCCTAAAACAAATAAGTCTATAAATCAATTTTCGTTATAAATATAGATGGGGATATTCTTCATTAAGTCTCTAAAGATATAATGCAATAGTATATAAAATAAAAATACTATACCAACATGTTATTTATTCCATGAACACAAAGCTGATTTAATACTAAGAAAGCAATAAAATTGAAATACATAAGTAAAATCAAGCAAAAATTCTAACTAAATAATAAATAGTGAAAAGACATTCTTTAGAATGCATCAGTGATTTTTATTAATATTTTATTAAACATAATATTTCAATATGCAATAAATATAGACTATTCATAAACATTATTATATATAATATTTATAGAAAAATATAAATAGCTAGGAATAGAAAAATGATTTTTGTCAACAATTTTTATCCTATGATGTAAACAGTAGTTTTAGAGGGAGAGCATTGACATATTTATTCAATTGCGTCTGAAGAGAAAGGCCTACTTTTATTTAGACTATTTATTCATCATCGTTCTAGCAAGTTGACAAACAACAATTTATGCATTCAACAAATTATTATTCCACAACTATGTCCCAGACAGTTAAAATACAGCAATACACAAGAATCATAACTGACCTTGTGTATCATACCTTAGGTATCATAGAGTTCTTTGGAATGTGAGACAGAAAACAAAATAATCAATTATATGATAGAGGATATAAGAGGATATGAAGAATATCCAGACAGCGAAAGATATTGGCAGACTTTCTTACATAAATCAATATATAAAATGATTCAATTTATACTTATCTACTATTACAAATCTATTTCATACAAGTAAATGTTTAAAACAGTGATAAAATATTGCAAATCAAGTGATCACCCATTTAAACATGGAAGATTAAAGAAGCAGTGTTAATTTATATCAATGAGTATTATTAATCAATTAAACTAATACTATAGTTTTAAGCCTGTAAACTTGAGGTGGAAATTTTATATTTTGCTATTTAAGAACTCCAGATAAGAGACTACATTAAAAGTAAAATGTCAATAATAAAAATTGTTAAAAACCAACTGTGTGGGTGCATTATACCTATGGTGTTAGGTGTCTTCTAGGCGTTTCCACCCTTGGTGACCCAATGCACAATATAAGAAAAATCTGTCCAGCCTGTGCCACATCCACAATTGTTCCTATGCTTGAGCTCGTGGCCGCAACTGCTGTGCACATCCATCGCATTCAGCATTTTCCTTTTTTCACTGCCCCTCAACTTCAGTCCTTTTGCTGTGACTGACCTCTTCTGATAACTTGTCCAAAGTGTGAGAGATGAAGGCTTTGTCTCTTTGCCATCTTTGCCTCAAAGAAGCATTCTGGCTGTCCTTCTTGCAAGACAGATTCGTTTGTTTGTTTGACAATCCATGGTACCTACGAATATATAGCTATAAAAAAATATATCCATGATTACACATGCAAAACATATATTCAGAACAGAACACAAAAGAAAGTAAACAATTGTTTCCTGATATATAGGACTTAAAAAAATTTAAGGGGGTCAACTATTCCATATACAATACTGTGTATACTGTGGTCCTGTTTATGATGTGTAGAAGGACATGTACAAGAATGACTACCAGATAGTTGATAGTTGCCAAAATATCCAAGATGACAAGGTCCTATGTGATTTTACTTAGCTGCTATTAATTATGCTCTTTAAAGAAAACAACTATGTTCAATGTCCCATAGTATACCGCATATGCATTTGTGGTACCTGGTGAATGAGCAAATTGAAATAACCACCCATTAGTATGATGTGTAAAATATTAGATTGTTATCAGCCTTTATGAAATAGGAATTACTATCATTATTTCTATTTGAATACATAAAAGGTACACTGTGAATGTCCTCTATGCACTCAAGAGATGGATAATGAATAAGATGCATAAAAACATAACTGATGCATTTGGATTATGGGGTGGGTCTTCCAGAAGTACAAACATATCTGTATAGCTAGAAGTGATGCCCCTAAGTAGTGAAAAAGGGAAGACTTCACCTCATATAGGTTGTGCATGTTTGGACTTGTTCTCCGGAGGGAGCCATTCTTGGGAAAAGGACCTCCTGCTTTGTAAAGAATGACGTCCATGGAAAAACAAAACAAAGGCCCGTCACAAGATGAGTGGACTCAAGCATGGCAGCTGGTGAGGCTGGTGCAGAGGCAGCCATAGTGGCCAGGGGTCCCAATGAGGAGCGGCCGACTCCAGGGCACCCAAAACCAATTGATCATAAACACAACGCTGAGGAGATAGTTCACATGAGATCATGGTCTTGGTTCAATGGTTTTAAAAAAATGACTCCTTACCAAGAAGTCTTTGTCATGCATGGTGAGAGAGAGGAGAGAGAGATCTATGCGGAGACAATGTTCTAATAAGATAATATGCATGTCTCATATACAGAGAGATACTAATTTGGAACCTATCACCTATTAAGACTAAATTAACCAAAATTGTTTTAGGTTGAAAAACCAAGTTGCCTTTACATCCCCGTTAAGTATTCCAAGCATGAATTTCAGTTACAGGATTTGCAACTCGTGAAATGACTAAAGTTAATCATGCTGTTGAAGATGAAAAATGTAACATGCACACCACCATTGCTCTCCCTGGTTTGCCTTCAGTTCAGATTTTTTCTTTGCCTCATCAAAATGCAAAATAGAGTTTGAAAAATTAAGCTCAGTCCTGAATGTTTATCATGAAGTGTATTTGCATTGTCAGCCCTGAGATATATTGGCAGATATCCTCCTCTGAGGAGACTCCTCGATGTTTGCAGACTACCCACTGCATTGTGAACGATCCAACCTCTTCTTGCAGGGAAAGCTCCGGGAGCTCATTGCTATTTCCCACTTCTGGCTCATGTGGAGTTGATTTCAAATACTAGAAATAAGGGTGATAATACTGTAACCGTTTGCACATCAGACTAATGGGTGGTCATTTCTTCCCTCAATTCACCCACCAGGCACCACGGAGCAGATGCCCCCATCTCAGAATAAGCTCTGGCCAAGACTTTCACTTGTAACTTTAGACCAAACTGCCATGTGGGGAAAGAAAAAATAATGCAACAAAATACAGTTCAATATATGCAAAATTCAAAATATGCAAGAAAAGTTTAGCAAGAAAAAGAATGGAATCTTACACAGAGTAAATTTTATTGATGGTGGTGTAGTTTTCTGACCTTGAGTTGGCATCCTACAGAACAGACTTGCTTCATAGGCTTTTCTTGGCTGTAATCTTACAGACGCAGGGGATTAGCCATTTCTTCAACACCAACTTCTTGTGCACATATGAGAAAAGTATCTAAGGAGTATTTAAAGAGTATGACTGAAGAGTGACAGTGCCTTTGAAGGTAATTAAAATCTAACTTAAAAAATAAATGTGACTAAAATTTGCAAACTCATTTTGCAAAAGGTGAGTCATTCAAACAACTCTCAATCATGTTTTGCTTTGTTTTTTTTTTTTCCTTTTTCTTTTCCCAGGTCCTCTGCTATCAAGACCTTTTCTCACTTAGGTTGTTTATCAGTCCAGGTTCTTTGTATCCTTGTGATAATAAGGATAGGGTTGATATTCTCCCATTATAACCATCAACTACAAAAGATAATTATAACTGGGATATACACACACACACACACACACACACACACATATTGATTGATTGAATAAACAACTAAAACATATATGAACATTTGGGGAGAATTATTTTAGTCTTTAACCTGATCAAGTTCTTCCAAAGCATGCCACTCACAAGTATTTTGTTCTTCTTTTTTTAAAGATACCTGTTCAATATTACTGGATTAAATTAATAAATAACTTCTTGCTTAAACAAGTTTGGGGATGAACACAAATTAATTGCGGCAAGCAAAAGAGTGGCCTAATCAGAGTGAAAATACATATATTATCAAAAATAAGCCCACTAGTTGCAACAATTTCCTGTGTTGTGCGGATCAATATATACCTGACAGTAAACAAAATATCTTGCTTAATATGATAGGGTTAAAGTCAATTATGAGGTACCTGTGTTAGGCAGGGTTCTCTAGAGTAGCAAACCAGGACACTATCTATCTCTATCTATCCATCTCTCTCTCTCTCTCTCTCTCTCTCTCTCTATCTATCTATCTATCTATCTATCTAGAGAGGCTTATTTATATAGCAAAAATGCATGTAACAGTAAATTAGTCAACACAACAGTACAAAGAACTCAGTCCAACTCACTTTCATGGGACAGTTAATATACTGAAGATTCTTCTAACTCACACAGCCAAGGAAGCAGACAATAGGATTATGGAAGTGGTGAGGTGTAGCAGAGGCCAGTAGCGCAACATAGAGAAGCAAGTTGCATTGGGAGCCTCACAGTGTAGAGAAGTAAAGTGTCTGTCAAGAGATATGGTGCTGGAGTAGTGGTAAGGGGAGTCGGCCTGCAGATAGCAGACATGGCAAGGTGGGGCAGCGCAGTGGTGTGGAATAGCACAGCACAGAAACGCAGTCCACCATGGCCCATGGGTTGGCTCAGCCCACAGGTAATACAGCACACATGGTTAGCCAGGGCAGCTAGTTCAGGCAGCACACAAATCTGACCACCAGCACTACCAGAGAGAAATGGGGGACTGGGGGATAGCTGCCAGCATGCCATTTATCTTGGTCACACCTCCAAAGGAGGTCACCAAACTGTGATCTGATTGACAGGCTAAAATCCACCCATATCTTCTTACTGGTGCCATATTAGCACACACAAATTCTTACTATCACAGTGCATATTGTAGTAATAAAGGGTAATGTATTAGTGCATGCTTCTTGCAGAAAATATACTTTATAAGTTGTCCATTGTTGCCAAGGTAATTCCAACTCATAGGAAGCCCATTTCTATCAGAGGGTCATTGTAGTATAAGTCTTGGCTTACTAGTTTAGCAGTTGAAACCCACAATCCATTCTTTAAGCGAATGACAAGGAAATTTGCTCCTGTAAAGATTTGCAACATCAGAAACCCTATATAGGGTCTCTAAGAGTACCGACCTCTGAAGGGTTTTCAAAAGCTATAATCACACAGATATAGGTCATTCTACTTGGCAAAATCGAAACACCAATCTTTTGATCAGTAGCATAAACTTTTTGGATTACTTAGGGACCTTATACGATATACTAGACTCTGAATTATGCATTTATTGATCCCATTTCCTAATATATCCACCCCTCATATTACTACTATTCTTCACTATCCTTCATTCACTACCACCCACAGTTACATCCATGCACACATGGTTTTTCTATTAGTAGTGAAGATCCCATTAGTATTGGTTTGCTTTGAGATTCTGTTCTAATTTTGGCAACCAGGTCAATACATTGAAAAGTAAATTGTATCACATTTTTCACTCAGCACAGGTGAATGAAAATCTAAATCAGAAAATGGTTGTTCACATTTGGAACAAGAAGAGTTGGGGTAAAATAAATATTTGTTGAAGGAGGACTGGACAGGGATTCAAGTTAGGACAGGAATTTTCTATATGTGGTTATATTAATCCGTTATCAAGGGAAAGGGCTGTTGTTGGTGCTGTGAAGTAGAATTTTGACTTGTGGGTACCTAGTGTGACAGCGTGGAACTGCTTCATGGTGCTTTCTAGGGTGTCATCTTTATGGGAGTCATTCAAAGCTATTTTATCACACGTAGACTGCGGGTACGTTCAAACTGCAAAACTTTCAAATGATACGTTGTTTGTATCAATGTGATTTTCACTAATGCTGAAGAAACCAGTTACTGTGTTTTCACAGAAATGACATGTATTCTATGTGTTTTGCAAACTACATATCTGTGACATGCTAGTGCCCTAGGTAAACCATGCATGTTACATGCATATGTGCGTTCTTTGTGTGGGCGCATTGTGAAAAATATGGCATATATGTAATTTTAAGTCAAAAATATATTTTTAAAAAACCTAGGGTAGAATTATGTTAATGTATGTAGAATATACCCGGAAAAAAAATAGTCTTTAGTAATTTAGATACAATTTGGGGAGGATACCTAGAAAAATATACAGGTGAGAATACAGATGATCCTTTGGTGGAACACCAAGTATATTATGTGTCTTGTATGCTGGAAGTATTGTTTCCCATCTTTGACTCAATTAAGTAATATCAATAATGCCAGTGGAGATGATGGTCTGACTAAGAGCATAGAGCCAAGGAAAGTAAGTTAGGGGTTAAAGCTATGCTCTCTATTAGGTGATTTAAAGACATCATGCTTTGGTTTCCAAAAAGAGGTGGGAGAGCCTCCTTGGGCTAGACTGTAGGTGAGACTGCTCAGAAGGGCCTTCGAGCCTGTCAGATCCAGTTGTCAGAAGAAGAATTTAAGCCAGTAGAGATCACCTCCAGTCAACCTCTATTTACATCAGAACAATCCCAGTTTTCTCTTTTTCCAAATATACGTACGTTTTTCTCTTGTGTCACATTTTTTAAAGGCCTACTGATTAAACAAAAGACACCACCCTGATTTGTCATCTAAGAATCTTTTAACATGCTGGCTAAGCATGCAAAACTATCCTTCTGGAGATTTTGGTTTACCTATCAAAGTGGGAATATAAGAATCA
>NW_022111300.1:27745069-27747400 GCF_000313985.2 Echinops telfairi | reverse complement strand
CAGTTCTTTTGCATAGATTTTCAAGGACATTCACTGGACCTGTGCCTAAATGCCGAGGATTTCTGCTGAGCCTGGAACTGGTAACAAATGAGCATTTCACTTTTAGTCTGCGTAAATCAAGAGCTTGAATTCTTTCTTGCTCACTCTCTGCCCACCCTCATTTGCTTTATTATGTCCACATGTGTGAGTTGGGAGACACACATAAAGTGGACCATTCATTAAGAAATGAAAACTGCAGGCCTTACATCATGAATTTATGCAATTTTTAACTGTTTTTAACAAGCACAAAATGGTTCACGGGAATTATGCAAGTATAGATCATTTTAATTTGAATCATTGTGGAATCATAAAAGACTCAGTTCTTTAATTTTGTGCCTTCAAGTCAGCCACTTTGATTAAAAAATAATAAAGCATGGGAGCCGTAGGGTCCTCACAGGTTCTCAGCGTGATCGTGGCTCCCTGATCTTCCGTGCTAATTCTCCTCATTAATATTAATAAAAGGCTGATAGGCCATCGCAAAACATGATACGAAAAGCAGGCAATTAATTGCTTGTAGTATTTTTATGCTTATTTTGCACAATGAAAATAATGCCTCGGGACTGACTATCAGCTAATCAATAATATCAACTCTGTTGAAACGGAGCACCTTCTCTTTCTTTTTCGTCTAGCTCCCTTAACTCTGAGACACATGAAAATCCTTGTGTTCTTGAAATAAACAGACCTGGAAAAATGGGTTTTTTTGTTTGTTTGCTTTTAAGCAGGCATTTTTCCCTTTGGAGAGAGCTAATGCTGTTGTTTGGGTTCAACTCGAAAGAGGAAGAGCGTCCTCACACAAGACGGACAAGGGACAGAAACACAGATCTGGATGGAGTCAATGAGCGCTCGCAGCTCATTGTAAGGTGACTCTCATTGCGTGCACCAGAAGGTATCTTTGGGATGAAGGAGAAATTCACCATGGATTTAGCTGTGCTTGGGAGGTGTCTACCTGTGGGGAAGGTGTCCATGTGACCCAGAAGGACACACTGCAATGCCTGCTTAACTGAAGTGTGGTCATTTTGGAACCTTAGCTACTGTCCCTAAAGTCGTATGTGGTCCTATATATTTACTTATATAATCTTTAGTATATATCACATGGTCCCATCCTTCCATATCCTGTATTCTACACAAGTTTTGTCTTTTGTGGCTGAAATAAAAACTAGAAGATATGAATATACTGTAGGTTATTAAAGCGATTTTTGGATTTCCAGTCAATTCTTTTGATTGATTGGGCAAATCAATGGTTTATTGCTTTGTAAAATGTTTTTGTCAACTAGACCAACAGGAATAAAAACACAAGCAAAAAGGAAACCAGTTGACGTATATTGATGTCACCCTGTGTGCATCAGAATCGAATTGTACTCCATAATCATGTCTTTTCCTCCTACCTTTCCTTCTTTGCTTCTTCTTTCATTTTTCCATTCTTCTCTTTTTTTTCTTCCTATTTAAAAAAATGTTATTTGCGTGAAATTTTGTGGAAATTGGTTTTCAATGCAATGCTTCGTGGACACTATTGCCTTGTGACTTTGATTTCGCTCCCCACGGTGTAACAGCGCCCTCCGTTCTTCTTCTTTGGGTTTGTCCTCTTGGTTTCATAGGGTTGATTGTTTATTCTTTCTTTAAAAATCATTTTATTAGGGGCTCATGCAACTCTTATCACAATCCACACATACATCCATTGTGTAAAGCACATATGTACATCCATTGCCTTCAGCATTCTCAAAACATTTGCTCTCCACCTAAGCCCCTGGCATCAGCTCCTCATTTTTTACCCTCCCTCCCTGCTCCCCCTCCCTCATGAACCCTTCATAATTTATAAATTATTATTTTGTCATATCTTTCCCTGTCCCTTCACCCGCTTTTCTGTTGTCTGCCCCACGTTGTCCGTCCCCCAGGGAAGAGGTCACATGTAGATCCTTGTAATTGGTTCCCCCTTTCCAACCCACTCTCCCTCTATACGCTGAGTATCACCACTCACACTACTGGTCCTGAAAGGATTCTCCACCCTGGATTTCCTGTGTTTCCAGTTCCTATCTGTACCAGTGCACATCCTCTGGTCTAGCCAGATTTGTAAGGTATAATTCAGATCATGATATTGGAGGCAGGGAGGAAGCATTTAGGAACTAGAGGAAAGTTGTATGTTTCATCATTGCCACACCGCACCATGACTGGTCTGACTGCTCCCCAAGACCCTTCTGTAAGGGGATGTCCAGTGGCCTACAAATGGGCTTTGGGTCTCCACTTCACACACCCCCCCCATTCTCTATGATAACATTTTTTATCCTGATGATGCCT
>NW_022111300.1:27742837-27743942 GCF_000313985.2 Echinops telfairi | reverse complement strand
CTCCTCCCCCTTCATCTGCTCCTGTGTGCTCTGATCAGATATGTCCCTCTCCCATTGATTGTTTATTCTAACAAGTCAGTACCTCCCTAGAATACTTGTTCATTTCTATCATTTTACTGAAAGTTGAGCTACTGGCTCAGGGGTTCCAATGGTGTCTCTGTCAGACCAGTAAGCCTTTGTTTTGTTTGTTTGAGTTTTTTATCATATATTTTTTTCACTCTTCCCAGGTCATCCAATTTGAAATCTTTCATAGCAGGTCAATAACTGTAGCTGATCACAATCTAGGTCTTCTGGTCTTAGGGTTGTGGGGTTCACTCGTCACATGGAATAATTGTTTCTATAATTTCCTTACTCTTCTTTGCTCTGGATGAGGAGAGACCAAAGAGACCTTAGATGGCTGTTTACTAAATTTTAAGAAGCCTCAAAATAATACTCACCAAAATATGCTGTAAACATTATCTTTATGGACTATGATAGGCTAACAGACCTTGGTGCATCTGAAGACTATGGCCATGAGTCCCCAGACCAAGGGACTCATTCCTTCAAGGTATTTGGCTATGGCTTTTCATATCTTCCCTCTGCCTTTGCTCTACTCTATAAAATCTCCAAACCTACTCTCATCAAATCAGTTCTAATTCATAGAGACCCAAGACTGTAAGGCTTCATAGGAGTAGACAGCATCATCTTTCTTGCTTGGAGAAGCAAGTAGGTTTGAACCTCTGGTCTTGTTGTTAGTAGCCCAATGCTGACTGAGCTTTTGGTGGCAGTAGAGTGCTAAGATTTTCTTCCACACTGTTTCAGTGTTGACCTAAATGATGAGCCTTTCAGTTAGCTGTTGAGCACTGAACTGTTATCAAGACCTAAGGACCCCCTTTGTTATTGATTTATGTTTATTCAGACAATCAATACCATGAAGCCGAATTCACTGGTTGTTTTACTCTTTTCTCTCATTTTTAGCCACAATAACATGCCCCCATTCACAGTGGATTCTGCTATGCATATCCAAATTAACTTAAATTTTGTATTTTTTTTCTTCATGAGGACATATAAAATTCAGAAACAACTGTGACTTCTTAAATAAAGCAAAGACGAATGATTTCCAAAT
>NW_022111300.1:27692907-27742674 GCF_000313985.2 Echinops telfairi | reverse complement strand
GTGTAGTGAAGGATAAAAAACGACTTTACAATTGTTCTTTTAATGCCATGACCCCCCCACCCCCTCCCCCATGACATACTCTGCACAATCCTTTGAAGATCCAGGAGCCAAGATAGTGCTAAATACCTGTGAGACCCAATGAGTCTCATGATTATTTCAAATCAAATATCGTGACATAAAATCAACATTTTCCCAAAAGTTTTACAATATTATGGGGTATGTATTTTTCCTAGACATTTTTGTATGTTTTCAATTTTTAGTTTTAAGATTAAAGAAAGGGATGAGTTATCAATGTTCATCCCATATATATTTTTTAATCTAGATTTAAAGGCATTTCTTCTTCTTACCAGAAACTTGAGATGAGATTCTGATTCATTTGTTCATATATTACTTGTGGAAAACTCTACTAGTAGAATTTTAAAATGCCATGCTGAATATACAAACAGATCAATAGCCATACTTATTTTCCCTGATGGGCTGGTTAGAGGTAGGACTTTGGTTTGTATAACTTGGTTTAGAAATCAAATCATCTGCGAGGAGTTTAATAAATATACTGTTCAAATTAAGGTAAATTGGATAAATTATTTTTTTGAAAAAAATGTTTCCTAGGAAAGTTAGATTTTAAAATAACATGAATTTACACAAAATGATCATAAAAAAATGTGTTCACCAATACAGTAATTTTTAACATCATAGTATTCAAGATAATCTGACACAAATCTAACAAGAAATCATTTGGTAATAATGTAAAGTTCTAATTCACTGCAACAATCTTGGCCTGAAATTTTTCACTTTCCAGATACTAAATAGGTACTGAGCAGAATTTTTAAATAAGTAGCAAAGCTCCTTTACCCACTTAGAAAAGATAGCTCTAACTTTCCACTAAGACTGGCAAGGCCGTTGTTGTTGGGGGCTAAGCAGACAACTCCAGTTAGCAGCACTCCCGTGAACAACAGGAGGAAGCATCCCCTGAGTGCACATCCTGCCCACAGTTGTGTGGGCATCACTGGTGTCCCAACGACGCCCACAGTCAGTCTTTCTCTGGGAGTGTCTTTCTTCTTCCCACTGACCCTCTCTTTTGCCAACCGTGATGTCTGCCTGATAAAATAACCAATATATTTAAGACAAAAATCTTTCTATTCTGGCTTCTAAAGCTCATTTCAACTTTATGTCTTTCAAGAAAGATTTTTCCATTCTTCTTATTCTCCATGATGTATTCAAAATTCTTCCTCAACACTATAATTGAAATGCATTAATTTATCTTTGGCCCTTTTGGAAATGCATTGTCTGGATTTCCACATGCATATGAGGTGATTGAAAATATCCCTGTTTGGGTCAAGTGTTCCTTAGCTATGCTCTTTAATGATATCTTTGCTCTGTAACACTTTGAAGCAGTATTTTGCAGCAAACATATAAGTACTAATTTCTATCTATAACTGAAAAAAACAATTCAGAGAAGGGAGTGATGCAGTATGCTGAAAGACCTGGTTGTAGATACTAGGGTTAGACTGAATTTGTCCTCTATCAATTAGATTTTGAAAATAACCGTTTAAAATGATTTACCTTTATTTTGAAAATCTATGAATCCAGAAACAAATACCAGCTAGTTCATAGTTAATTTCAGACTGAGATCTTAGACTTGCTTAGTGTTTAGAGATAAGTGGTTATGTGTAAGAACGTTTATTACAGGTCCTTTAAAAAATCATTAATCTGTCAGTGTATTGTACTATGTGGTAGCTTGTGTACTCTGGTAACTTATGTTTTACGGTAACTTGCGTATTTAGGTGATAGTAGTAACTATGTTGCTGGTACTTCAAATGCCAAAACAATCACTCAAAGTGGACATGTTTCAGTCAACAGAATATGAAGAAGGTGATATACTTCCAAGATTTTTTTTTTTAAGAGATTAGAAGGAAAAAAAATATGAAAGCAGAGATGACACTGGGAGGTTTGCAAAGTTGAAGGTAACAGCAATTGGGGAAAGTAAATAGCCCTAGTATCAAACAGAAATGATTGTAAACTTGATAATGATATATGGAGCTATGGTACAGTGGGGTTATAATGGATATAATTGTATAATGGGGTTATCTCCCTTTTGACCCATTCTGGATTTGTTCTAGGTCTAGGTTATTTCTTGCTTGTTTCTCAACAGACATTTTCTCTCTGGCTGATTTTGATATTGCTGGTGGTCTTTTCTTTCCTATCTTTTGGTATGTTACTGATATATAAACACAGAAGGGGGAGACAGAAACAATAATTTACATAATGGCTTGTCAGGGATACAAAGAGGGGTTTTTGAGAAGAATTTGGGAGCAAATGGTGAAGACCAGTGGAAAGAGGATGCACTGGACCTAACTGTGTGATGTGTATACAGCTCTTTTCAATCCAACTGCACTGCGGGAGTGTAAACACACACAGACATACAGACAGATTTAAAAGTAACTGGAAAAACAAACAAGCAAAAACTGGCTTATATGTGTATAATTTCCTTCTTTCAACAGTGTTTTAAATCATATATCATGGGCAAAATTAATGGTATTATCAATAGAATTACCTCATCCCCATGGTGATGATTTATAATGTTCTCTGTCATACAATAATAATGAAGTCTCTAAAGTGGACCAGAGACATAGACAAATGGTAGATATATGAATGGATTTGGGAATCACACTTAATCCTAGCTCCAGTCTAAGAACAATGATTTCTTATGACACGGTCCTGCTCAATGCTTGTCCTCATGAAAAGATCACTGATGATGTGTGTGCTATAGTGTGGAGAAGAAACCAGATAATGTCGAGCTATCAGTAAAAACAGTGTCTGGGGTCTTAAAGGCTTGTCTTAAAATTAGCAGCCATCTAAGTGAGGCATCAACTAGGTCCACATGGAAGAATCACACCAGCCTTTGTGATTCAAGTTTCATGAATAATACAATGTAAATCAAAAGGAGGGAATGATATTAGAGTTCAAATTGTGAGCACCAGTGTGCAGAAGGTTATAGATAGCCATGAAAACCCTAAATCTATTTGCAGTATGCCCACATTGAGTCAGCTTTGGGTCTGACCATAGTCAAGGGTTG
This sequence comes from Echinops telfairi, assembly GCF_000313985.2. Taxonomy (NCBI): domain Eukaryota; kingdom Metazoa; phylum Chordata; class Mammalia; order Afrosoricida; family Tenrecidae; genus Echinops; species Echinops telfairi. The sequence continues at coordinate 27,739,598 of NW_022111300.1, read as the reverse complement.
TGCATAACCTGTCTTTTAGGTGGAGAACATTGCAAAGTTGATTATGATAGTTGTTCTACTCCTGTTAAGAGTTACAGTGGGATTGGGATAACAGTTGTATGAGCCCCTAATAAAATGTTAAAAAAGAAAAAAAAAGGGGCCAAGTTAGGGGGGAAGGTTAATTTTTTTCATTAAATTTTTCTTCCCCCCCCCCAAAAAAAAAGAGTTACAGTGTTGTGAACTCACAGGGGTTGACTTACCCTGTCTTATAGGGTCGCGATGCTCAATGACAGAAAGTAGTCACCATATATACTCGTGTATAAGCTGAGTTTTTCAGCATATATTTAATGCAGTTTTTGTGGTACAATTAGATGCCTCGACTGATATTCGGGTCTGCTTATAGGTGTGTATGTACTGTAGGTCAAAATGCAATGCCTTATCATTTGATCTCCATTGTGATGCATTTTTAAGTTATTTTAGTTTTTAATATATTTGCTTTATTTTTGATTGATGTTTTTCTATGTTTTGTCTAGTTGTTGTTGTTTTTTTTTTTCCTTGTTTGTTTGTTTGCTTCCTGTCTTAGTTTTATATGATTTTCTTTATATAAAATTGAGAGTAGGTAGACCTATTGAGATAATAATTCCATTGCTAAATGCCTAGGGACATGGCAGGGGAGGATGGGGCAAACAGGAAATTAACACTAATTAATACAATAATAAATTGGTCTGAATTTGAGGGTGGTGATGATTGCACAAATCTTCACATGATTAAACAATTAAGTTGGATGTGTGAAGTATACGGCAGTAAAACTATTTAAAAATAAATATATAAATTTAAATATAAATAGCAGTAGAATATTGCCTGATATAGTGCTAGAAGATGAGACCTTTATGTGGAAGATTAAAATTATAAGTGGGAAAGAGTGACCTTCTTAATGTAGAGTCCACTTTAATGATGTGGATAGATTAAATATTTTTTGGACTTTAGTGTACTGTTGTGACATGACTCTAAACAGAAGAAACAAAATAGAATAAAGGATACATCCTGATGCTAAATGTGGGCAAGGGTGCCTCAGGTTAATCTTTTCATTGTGCATAATCAGTCTATCAATTGAACGGATGATTTGAGAATCTAAACTATAGAAAGAGAGCATGGATTTAAGATTAGAAGAAGACTCATTAGCAACAGAAGTGATGGGTATGATACAACATTCTTTGCTAAAAGAAAAGAGGGTTTAATGAACTTAATGATAAAGATTACAATTTTCAGTATGGATTGCAACTCAACATAAGTAAATACTGCAAAGTTAAAATCAGGGAGCGTGTGTCAGGATTGTCTTTTCTCACCACACTAATTCAATCTTTATGCTGAGCAAATAATCCAAGAAGCCGTACTATCTGAAGAAGAATGCAGCATCAGGAGTGGAGAAAAGTTTATTAAGAAGCTGCAATGTGCAGATGATACAATCTTCCTTGCTGAACACGAGGATGACTTGAAGCACTTGCTGATGAAGATCAAGATGAGTTACAGCCTTCAGTCTGACGTACAACTCACCATAAAGGGAAGCAAACCCCTCACACTGGGCTAATAAGTAGCATCATGATAAACGGATAAAACATTTTAATTGTCAGGGATTTCATCTTGCTGGGATTCACAATCAAGCCCATGGAAACAATAGTCATAAATAAATCAAAGGTTTCCTTGAATTGAGTAAATTTAGTGCACCAAGGTTAAAGAGCAAGGATGTAAATTGGAAGACTACCGTGATGAGTCTGAACTGAAGCCTTCTATTTTTAATTGCCTGATATGTGTATGAAAGGTGGACAGTGAGTAATGAAAATAAGAGGAGAATTGATGCATTTGAATTATGGTACCGGGAAAATATCCTGAAAATACCACAGACCACCAAAAGAAGAAACAATTATGTCTTGGAAGAAGTACAGCCAGAATGCTGCTTAGAAGTAAGGAGTGTGAGGCTTTGTCTTCAATACTTTGAACGTATGACAGTTGAGAACAATCCCTGGACATCAAGCTTGGTAAAGTGGAAATGAATCATAAAAGAAGAATGCCCACCAAGAGACCAGTTGCTACAGGGGCTATGACTATGGGGTCAAGCATAACAACAATTGTGAGGAGGGACAGGACCAGGCAGTCTTGTGTCCACAGGACCCCATTGTACACTAGAGGGTCACTCGAAGTCAGAACCAATTCCATGACACTTAACCTAACAAGATCAACGAAATAAATATTTTCACAACTGGGCCAGCAAACAGCATACCGATTAACACAGAAAATACCGATGGTAGCAAGGAGTATTTTCCTTGGATTTAAATCAACCCTCCTGGAAATAGCAGTCAAGAAATTAAATGACATATTACATTAGGCAAATCTGGGTGAAAGACCTACTCAAAATGTTAAAAAGCAAAGATGCAATTTTGAAGTTTAACGTGTGCCTAAATCAAGCCATGCTTTTTTCTTTCTCTTTTGAAAGCAATTTTGTTGGCATACAACTCGTAAATCCTGAAATGTTGGCATTTCATTCCCGTATCCTACAATCTTGCTCAAGACCCTCCCACACGGGCGGCAGCGATCCATGGACAGGAAGCTGCCAGAGGCTCAGGCCCCACTCAGAAGTGGACCTGGAACCAGGATATCAGGCTGACGGAAGATGCATCTTGGCTGCAAGCAGAAACTACCGGAAATGGGGAGGAGACGAGCCAGTCAGGGAGCGATGTAGCAACGATGAAAAATACAACTTTCCTCAAGTTCCTAAATGCTTCCCCACCCCCACCCCCACCGCCTATCATGATCCGAATTCAATCTTGCAAGTCTGGCTAGACCAGAGGAGGTACTCTGGTACAGATAGGAACTGGAAACACAGGGAATCCGGGGCGGATGATCCCTTCAGGACCAGTGGTGTGAGTGGCGATACTGGGAATGTAGACGGAGAGTGGGTTGGAAATGGGGAACCGATTACAAGGATCTACATGTGACCTACTCCCTGGCGGACAGACAACAGAAAAGTGGGTGAAGGGAGACGTCGGAGAGGGCAAGATATGACAAAATAATTTATAAATTATCACCAGCTCATGAAAGAGGTGGGGAGCAGGGAGGGAGGGGAAAAATGAGGAGCTGATGCCAGGGGCTTAAGTGGAGAGCAAATGTTTGAGAATGATGAGGGCAATGAATGTGCTTTACACAACTGATGTATGTATGGATTATGATAAGAGTTGTATAAGCCCCTAAGAAAACAATTTAAAAAAAGAGAAGAAACTACCAGAGAGATATTTTCTTGAGCTTTAATGACTATGCCACGACATTCAACAGTGTGGGTCAGAACAAACTTTGGATAACCTTTAGAAGAATGGGAATTCCAGACTACTTCTCTGTGTGCATATGGAACCTGTACGTGGATCAAGAGGCAGTTATGCCCACAGAACAAGAACATATTGCATGGTTTTAAATCAGAAACTATAGGATTCTGGGTTGTATCCTCTCACCATACTTATACCATCTGTATGCTCAGCAGATAATCGGAGAACCTAGGTTATATGAAGAAGTATGTGGCATCAGGATTTTAGGAAGTCTAGTTAACAACCTGGGATATACCCTGCTTCCCTGAAAATAAGACAGTGTCATATTAATTTTTGCTCCCAAAGATGCACTAGGTCTTATTTTCAGGGGATATTTTAGTTTTCCATGAAGAAGAATACGCTACACATTTACTATTGAACAACAAAAAAGGAAATTTATTACCTGTATATGGTACGGTAGTAGTTGTCATCACAAAACCAGACAAACTGCAAACCCTACAGTATCAAGAATTTCTTGTTACTACCATTATTTCCATGTGCGACAATCTATAGTACATTTACTCATGATCTATGGTACATTTACTCGCACTTCCTGTCTGCTCCTACTGCACTGTGGCCAACAGTGAGCTGCATGGAGGTGTCCGCCGCTATGGTCCAGTGTCCAGAGTTAAGGGAGCTTCGGAGGACTTATGTCCAGGAAGGTCTTATTTTCAGGAGGATGCCTTATATTTCAGCGAGAGGCAAAACTGTAAGTAGGTCTTATTTTAGGGGAAACATGTAGAGATGTTGCAAACTTGCTAGCTGAAAGTGAGGAGGACTTGAAGCACTGCATGAAGATAAAGCATTGCAGCCTTCAGTGTGGATTACAGCTCAATGTCGAGAAAAGCAAAATCCTCACAACTGGACTAATAGGCGACATCATGACAAATGAAGAAACTTTTGAAGTTGTCAAGCATTTTGTCTTGTGTGGATCCAAAATCAACGTTCATGGAAGCAGCAGTGAAGAGATCAAAAGACATGCCTATTATGCAAATCTGCTGCCCAAAACCTCTTTAAAAGAGAGGGTGTTGCTTTGAGGACTAAGGTGTGCCTAACCCAAACCGTGGTGTTTTTGACAGCCTGATATGCATGGACCCTGAATAAAGAAGTCCAAAGTAAAATGGATGCATCTGAATTGTGGTGCTAGAGAAGAATACTGAAAGTAGCATGGACCGCTAAGATGCCACGCTGATCTGTCTTGGCAGAGTTACAGCCAGAGGGCTCCTCAGAGTCAAGAATGGGGAAAGGTCTTACATACTTTGTCAGAAGTGGTCAGTCCCTGGAGAAGAATTGTATGTTTGGTAAAACAGAGAGACTGCACAGGAGGGGAAAGCCCTTAAAAGAGATGGATTCACACCGTGGTAAGACAAGAGTCTCAAAAATAGGAGCAATTGTGAGGACAGCAGAACACCACACAGTGGTTCTTGCTGTTGTGTGTAGAGGTCGCTTGGAGTTGGAACTATCTCTATGACCTTAACAATAACAATGGCAATTCAATTGTTTCAATATTTTGAAATGAGTTGTGCAATCATCTTCATAATGAACTTTAGAACATTTAATCCATTATTATGCCCATTAATATTAGCTCCAGATTACATCCCAACACCCTTGCCTTAACCCTAAGGAACTATAAAGCTAGTTGCTGTCTCTATAGATTACTTATTATACATTTCATATAAAGAAAAACATACAAAGAACGCCAGCAACAAAAATAATATGAAACATTCAAACCTCAGCAAAAGCAAATGCAGAAGGTAATAGAAAACTATGACAAATTAAACATGGGTCAATATGGTAAACAAATGATACTATGTTAAATTTTCACCTAAATGTATCTGCAATAATTCACTGTCCAGTGCACCTCTCTGAGAGCAAAATTATTCATCCCCCTGGTAGATGGTCTGAGGGAGTTCAATGAAGGCTTCATTTGCCTGGTTCATTTGCCTTCATCTGCAGATGGATAAAACTGTCTTCCATAGCATCTACAAAATGGGTACAGAACTTAAGTACTATTATAATTTCCTCCTCTGGTATTGGATTTTACTTGCAATCCTTGGATCACGAGTACTAGTGTGTTCCTTCTTTGTAGACAGCTGAAATCTCACTTAGCTAGCTATTTGTCTTCAGAAAAGTCTTTAACACCCCATATGCTGTTCTTTGTGATTGTCAGGCACCATCTGATTTCTTCATCACAATTTGCTATTGGAACCAGATATTCAGTGATCACTTCATGAGGGCAAGTATTGAGCAGGGACACATTATAAGAACTGACTCTTCTTATATTAGGACTAACAATTAAGTGTGAGCTCAAACATTCATTCATATATCAAAATTTTATTTATATAATTAGTTTTATAAGTTGATCCTGGTCCATATTAGGAGCAACATTATCAGCTTGTTGATAAATAATTTAAGTAGCCTCGATGAGGCATTTGGTCATTCTAATAATAGTCTCATTAAACTAGCCAATGTTATAGTTGTTAAAGTATTATTGGGAAAAGGGAATTATACATATAGAAGTGGTTTTGTAACTAAAATACATGGGATGTTCCCTTATACAGGCTAACAACTCAAATACCTAACTGAACATGTTTTCAGAAAGCAATGAGGGTTAAACAAAAGCAAAATTTTCATTTATGCTCATTCACTAAAGCAAAACTATGTCTCCAAGCCAAGGTCTTTTCAATCACCCCATTTGTATGTGAAAACTAAGCAATGAATAAGGAAGATTGAGGGAGAATTTATTCCTTTGAATTATGTTAGTGGAAACATTGAATATATTTTGGATGCCCAGAAGAACAAACTAATCTGTCTTCAAAGAAATACAGCTAGGTGCTCCTTAGAAAGGAAGATAGTGAGACTTGATCTCATATATTTTGAAAATGTTTTTAGGAGGGGTCAATCTCTGGAGGACTTAATGATTCAGAGAGTAGACAGACATAAAAAAAAAAAAACAACTGTTCTTGAAGAGATGGATTAACTGAACGGCTGAAAGAATGGCCTCAAGCACAGGAATGTTTACCAGGCTGGCAGTGCTTTGTTCTGCTGCCCAGAGTCATTTTCAGTAGGAGCTGATTTGACAGCAACCCACAGCACTGGTGGTTGTTGCATCCTGTTCTTTGCCTTTCAGCAGTCTGAATCAAATTGACCCTATAGGTCAGAGTAGAACTGCCCTGTACAATTTCCTAACATAGAATCTTTACAGAAGCAGGTTGGCAGATCTTTTCTCCCAGAAAGCAGCTGGTGGGGTTGAACCACAGAGTTTTCAGCAAGCTGACTCCTGCTGTAACCATTGTACCACCAAGTCTCCTCTCAGTCCGATATAGGATTATTTGACTCTCTTAATGATTCTTTAATAAGGGTTTTTAGCTCTCTCTTTCAATTTAACTCTTGCTCTTGTCAGACAATTAAACAAAAAGGATATTTGGGAGAAAGAATTTTAATGTACTTTCCATTATCTTATCATTCTTTTCATGACAGGACATCACAAGGATACCACTTGATTATAAATGAGGAAATAAAAGAGATGAGGGACAGGGTGTACTGAAAAGAACTTTGACTCATTTAAAAATCTTTTCCTCCTTCCCTCAGGCTAGCTGAATCTACTTCATGTTGTGCTTAGTACATAAACCAAGACAGAGTTCAACATTCAATTAGAAATTTAGTGAATCAATATTTTAGTGTTATGGTGATAGTGATATGATCTGTTAAGAAAAAAAATATGTATACTAGGGTCATAAGTCCCAAGCAAAGTCACACATGGTTATTTTTCACACACAAAAAATGCACTGTCTTAAATCTGTTCCTTTAGGTGAAATGTGTTTGGAAAGGTCTTTGTAAATTTTGCTTACAGTGAATTTTCCAGTATTAAGGTTTCACTGCACAACTACTTGTCCCAAGATATCAACAACTTGAAGCTAGGCTTGACATCATTCAGAGGACAACACTACTCTCTTGACATCCATAAAAGCAAAGGTTACGTGATTACACAGTAAAGTCATAACCATGCTTAGTAGTGTCATCTCTTAAAATGTTACCATGAAAAATATTCTGGTTTCGGTGTGACTGGTCTTCACACTTCTTTTACACTTCAAAATTGGTCCTGTTTAGGAGACAAGAATTATTTTAAAGACGGGAACTCTAAAATTTCTGAATGTTTTAATTCAGTAGTTTTCAAAAGGCCATAGAGATAGTAGGTTTTAATCATCAATATCTGGTCTCTCTGCTAGCAGTACACGTGATAGATGCAAGAACAGGCAGACCTTTATTCTATGGTACATAAGGTCCCTCAGAGTCAGAGTCTATTTAATGCTACCATTAGCACCTATATGTGACTACCTTACCAATGCAGGCAGGATAACTAAGCTCAACTTCCTTCTCCACAAACTGCCCCTGTTCTTATATTTCCTATCTCAATAATATAGTAAATCTTCTTATCTTCCTCACCGGAGTTCTCTCATGGCCTCATTGGCCCTCTACTTCACTCAATATGATGCCCCTCTCTTGCAATTGACCCTCCTGACATGCCCAAAGCTATTGAACAAACACAATACTTATCGCTAAATGATTGTTTTTCTGCTTTCATGCTGATTCTGTAAATGCCAGAAAACCTGCAGTAAGCTTACTGTCTAGGGAGTTGTGTCATTGTGCTGCCCACCCGAACCCCAAACCAAACCTACTGCCATCAAATCAGTTCTGGAACCTAGGGCTGTGTAAGACTGTAAATATTTACAGGAAGAAATTGCCTCACTTTTCTCCTGTAGATTGGTTGGTAGTTTTGAACTGCAGATCATGTGGTTAGCAGCCCATGGGGCTTATCTGACAGGGTCACCAGGGCTTCTTGCCCACCTCACAAGCCATTCTTAATTCTTTTAGGTAATATATTAACACAATGAAGTATATGTACTCAAATGCCTTCCAAGCATGGGACAGAAGTAGTCAATATGTAGTAAACAAGTTTGTTTCAATACAGTGTACGGATACTGCGCTTCTGAGAAATACATTGATCTCAAATGGCAGAGTTAGTCTCTTCTGTGGGAAGAATTTTTCAAATAAAACTACTTGAGCGTTTGAAAGTGCCAACACTTTGATGTTTCAAAGCCTCAATTATTCAGGTACCACAGAGCTGAGCATTGTACATCTGTCAATGTCACATTTAAAAAGCTCAGATGGCTAAGATGCCATGTTCTGTTCATCTTCTGATAGCTGAAATTAAGAGAAGAGTTCTTTCATTTCAGCAGCTCCTACGGCTCTCCCAGTCTTCACGCTGTTGCTCTGAAGCTCTGCATTCATTAAATACTTGCTTGTGATTTGAATACATTGTTCATGGAGTGGACAGCTTCTGAGGTTGGAAGTTCAATTTATTCTCTAGGGCATGAGAAAACTTTTGATATCTCTGATTGAAATTGGTTGTTGAATCAAGGGCCTGGTTTGGAGCCAGATATGTATTAGACAAATTATCTAAGAAGACTGAATAAAATGCTTTTATCCTGGGCAGCATCTGCTCACACAGCAACCATGTCTCAGCAGAAGGCATGCAAAGAATATGCTGCCCTTCACACAGATGGGTTTGAGAGCATTTTTTTTTTCAGAAAATCAAGTGCAAACACTGTGATCTTCTATGAACATTATAGAACGCTGGTTTTCTTCTCCGCGGTGAAAAATTTCCAATCCACTGGATACCTACGTCGTTAACTGTCAATCCCAAGACTGCAACATTTTTGATTGCCAACAAATAGTTCTAGATAAATATCTAGTGCAATTTGTTTCAAAAGGTAGACTTCCTGAACACCATGTGCCTTGTCATTCGTACTGTTCTCAAGGTGTTATAAAAATGACATTTGGGTTGAATCCTGCTGGTGGTAAAATTAATTTTAAGTACTTGGAGGAAGTAATGCATGAAATGCACTAGATGGGTGATCAATAATGCTAATGAATGAAATGATAGCCACCACCCTTTTGCGTCCAGTTCCACAAGAAAACTAGTTTCTACTAGGTAATTTAAGGAAATGTTTAAATCAAGAAAAGTAAAATAATGCCCCTTTGTGCATATATTTATCAAGTGATTCTTTTATAAGTAGCCTTTGCAAAATGTAAAAAAAAGGATACAATGACTTAGCCATAGTATCTTACACTTTTTAAACCACACTTGTCTCTTATCCCTCCTTTAACTTTATTGATTGATCCGAAGGCATTTGAATGTGTGGATCATCACACATTGTGGAAAACAGTGGGGGGGAAATAGGAATTCCAACACTTCCTAGTGCTCTTGGGGAACCCGTCCAAAGACCCAGGAGCTGTTTTTCAAACAGAGCAAGGGAATACTTCAGGGTTTAAAATCAAGAAAGTTGTGCATCAGGATTGTACGCCTTCACCATACTTACTGTGTATGCTGAACAAATAATAAGACAAGCTGGACTACATAAAGAAGAATGAACCACTAGGATTTGATAAAGGCTTATTAATAGCCAGCAGTATGCAGAGGGCACAACTTTGATTGTTGAAAGTGAGGAGGACTTAAACCCACTCAGGAATGAAGATCTAGGGCTGCAGCCTTCAGTATGAGTTACAACTCAATGTAAAGAAAAGAAATCCCAAATATTCACAAGTGAATCTATAACATCATGATAAGTAGAGAAAATGACTAAAGTTGCCTAGAATTTCATCTTGCTTGGATCACTAAGGCATGCTCATTCCAAAACATAAGGTATTGGGCAAATCAGCAGCACAAAACCTCTTTAAAGGGTTGAAGAGCAAGGATGTCATTTTGAAGATTAAGGTGTGCCTGACCCTTGTCAGGCAATATCCAATCAAATCATATGCATGTGAATGTTGGGCTATCAATAAGGGATATCCAAGAAAAATTGATGCATCCGAATTATTGTGCTCCTGAAGATTATTGAAAGTATAATGGATTTCCAGAAGAATAAGCAGCTCTGTCTTGAAAGAAGTACAACCAAAATGATCCTAAGAAGTGGGAGTAGAGAGACTTTGGCTCAAGCATTTTTCACATGTTGTTAGGAGAGACGAGTACCTGGAAAAAGACATCATGCTTGGTAAAGTGGAACGTCAGTGAGAGAAATATCCTCTATGAGATGGGATTGACAGAGTGTCAATCACAACGATCTCAAACATAGCAACCATTATGAAAATCACCCAGGATGAACTATTGTTTCTTTTTGTTGTACTTAGAGGTAGCTAAGAGGTGCACTTGACTTAACAAACAAAATAAACAAAACTTTCAGCACTTTCTTAAGTTTGGAACTCTGCTCACATTGGCCACTGTGCTCATAGTGATTCTGTCACCATTAGCTTCCATCACGTCTCACACAAGTCCTGGTGTGCCAATGAGCAGAGGGCATCACTAGTGTGACTCATAGGCTTTTTATGGACTGCTTTCTGTTGTTTGTTTTATTTGTTTGTGTGCTTGTTTTGTTTTAGAGACACATTCCTAATCAGTTTATAATCCAGAAGTTCCACTAACACCTATTTATTGACATCCCTGACAGACAGGTCATGGCTGTACAAGGTAAATTAGTTGGGAATCAAACTCAGGTTTTCCGCTTTACTCACTAGCATGCAGTTCATTCAAACTCAGAGCACCCTCTCAGACAGAGTAGAATAGCCCCTGGGTTGCCCAGACCATAAATCTCGACCCGAGTAGAAAGCCTCACTTTATTCTCACAGCATGGTCAGTGGTTTCAAACTTCTGACCTTGCAGTTAGTAGCCCAATGCCTAAGCCACCACACTCTCAGTGATTCTTGGTTTCTCACTTCGAAGGTGAGAATTCTAGTTTTGCACCAACATTGTCCCTGTAGTAGATCTAACCTACCCTAAGAGTCTGCTAAAATTCATCCTTGAGGAAGAATTGTCTTACTGTTCCCACCAAGAATGGCCTCTCCTGCCTCACATTTATATTGCTTACCATCTGTCCCATTTATTCGGCATTAGGCCATCCAGTGCCTTGTGACATCTGTTCTCTTCAGGACTGATATTGCTCTTGACCTTTTAATGCTCATGTTTCATCTCTCTAACTGGAGGGAAGGCTCCTTGAGGGCAGGGTCATGAATTGAATCATAGATTTTCATACTAGAAGAAACTTTAGAGATGAAATTGTCCAACACTTTTATTTTATAATTGAGAAGAAAAGAGTCTGGTAGAACGTAACTGACTGATTTAAGGTCAAACAATACTTTACTTAGAAGGCCAGAAATAGAATTCCTGGCTTGAAATACACTGCTCTCTGCAGTGTGTGGCACAATAACTTTCATCACATATTAAAGTTGAAACAGGCATTGGTAATCCTGTTCCTCAATTTAGGTAGTGGAAAACTGAAGCTCAGAGAAGCTGTGAAATAACCGTCAATGTAATCTATTGAGTTAATTCTAGCAGAGCTGGGACTACATTTCTGTATTCCTGACTGTTAGCACTGATCTAGACTTCTTTCTTTTCTATTTTATTCTGATAAAATTTTTGTACAGGGCAAATAACTGTTAAAACAACTTTTAGAATTTATTTTTTAAATGAAGGTCTGTAGTACAAGTTCCTGAAATCTGTAATTCCATTGGAAACAGAAACAATAGACTTCAATGTTTGAAGACTTTGGCCTTCTCACAGTACACTTTCTCTGTCCTCCACTCTATTTAATTTTGGAAATCAAATCTGCATATAAAATAGATTAATTCAAGAATGCACCTATTTATTATCATGCCCGTCTTTCAGGAGTCAAACTTTTCTTTCTGACATGCCAGTTCTACTTTTCCACAGTCTCCCCCTCTGCAAATGATCAGATGGGGGCACATGTTCCTGCTCAATGTAGTTCCCCCAACAGTTGATCTTACTGAAAACAAAACCAAAAATCATTGTTATTGAGTTGATTTGACTCCTAGTGACCTTATAGGACAGAGGAGAGCTGCTCCGTAAGGCTTCTGAAATTTAAGCATCTACAGGAGCAGAGAGTCTCATTGTTCTCTTACGGAGCAGCTTGTGGGCTTGAACTCTAAACCTTGCAGCTATTAGTCCAAAACTTACTCACTGTGTCACTAGTTCTCACTTGCTGTGTTTTATATGCAGAAATTCATGCACTTGACGTATTATAATCTTTGCTCAGTACATTCCATGAAATATACTCAATTGTAAAAAATATGAATCTGGTGGCATAGTGGGTTACTCATTAGTTTGCTAACTGCAAGGGCAATAGTTCAAAACCAATAGTATCATCTTGGAAGTTTCTATTCCTGTAAAGAATTCCAGTCTCTAACCCACAAGGACATTTTTCCCATGTCCTATAGGATCTCTGTGAGGCAGAATCAACTCAATAGCAGTGGGTTGGGAATTTGCGTACATGCTCAGTACATAAAAGGACCTGAGGTTTGGAGTTCTCTTGTTTACTCTATAACTCGAAAAACTCAATCTCTGGAACTACAAAAAGTCTAAAGATCTTTCCATTTGAACTTGATTTATGATTTGCTTTTAGTCGGTGCCTTCTGTTGAATAAAATTAGATATTGGGTTCATCAATTTACTCAGATTATGAGAAAAAATATGTATTATAAGAGAAAGCACTGTCAGGGATTAACTGCCTAGTATTAACTATGAGATAAAGAGTCTTATCTTTATATTATCTTATCTCTCCACCTTCAAAATCTAAATAAATTATTAAATAAAATCTGGAACTAGGCTCATCCTTGTGCCCCAAGTTTCAGCCAAACGATAGGCAGTCTTATACAGGGGAAAATAAGACTAGGAAGGTACAAACTCTTGGGAGTCATCCACCAACTGAAATCCAAAGGGTATCCTGTGTCCAAAGAAAAAGTTCAGAAGGCCTAGAAGGAGAACTGGACATGGGAAACCCCGGGAGGAAGTGGTGTCCACAATATCACGTGGTGAGGATAGCAATGCAATGAAAACCACTTTGGATGCAGTGTTGAATGGAAAAAACAATTTGCTATGTAAACCTTCACAAATTCACAATAAAAGGTTTAAAAATACAGAAACCCTCAAAATATTTGGGCCAAATACTTTATTTCATCCTCACAGTGCCAAAGTACCTGTTGCCTTCTCTCCCTTAATAATTGAATCAATACTGTAAGCAGATAGATGAGTCTATCTTTCCACTGTCTGAAATTCTTGAAAATCACGGAATAACTAGCTAATTTACAAAATTAAATTATCAGGAGTGCGGAGTGCCAGAGATCAATAAATTGATTGTCAACATTCCAGAAAATGTTGAGGGATTCTTGGAAAAGACAGCTGACAAAGTGCTATCAGCTTCATCATGGTTAACTCACGTAGTCTACCCCAAATTCTGTGAGGTGAAGAGCTGTTGGTGTGTTCAATCTGAAGAGGTTAAGGGTACTTGTCCCAGTACGGATGGGACAAGTTGATCAAAGTCTTTGTGTTGCATCCAGAGTCGGGTTCCAGAGTCTGTACATTGAACAGTCACCCTCTACTGTCCTTTAGAGACAGTCCCTTGGCTACCTGTGTTCCAGAGTAGACAAAGATCAGAGACACCTGCACTTTCACATGACATGAGACAAGAATCGCAATAGAAGAGTGTGCCCAGACTGAAAAACAAAGAGAACTGGAAAATGGGCTTGTTTATGGGAATCTGTGTGAGAGAAGTGTTGGGTTTATTTAATTAAAGAACCTTACCATAATAGCAGAACACTGGATGTGAACGTGTCGTTTTTTATAATTAGCATACCTGTTGTCTTTATTCCCTTTTTAATTGCCTTTTTTGGAATAATATATTCTGATATTTTCTCCTGTGTCTTAGTATCCTCTATTTTCTTTTAAATTGTTCATTGAGAAGTAACTGAGAATTGTTTTGTATGCAAATCACTGCACTGCCGACTCGGACTGAGGAATAGAGAATAAATAGAATACAGGTGCTTAGATAATTCCCAGGATTTATGATTTATTTAAAGAGAGAAAGCCTATGCTAGCAGTAAAACTCATTATGCCAGCAACACTTGAGTGTAATCTTGTATTTAAAAATCACATGATTGGAGCAGTGTTTCAAGCACATTCAGCCAGATTTCTGCTTTCTATAAGCACTTCTTTGTGGGAGGTCAGGTTCTTTTTCTGTGCAACGGAAATGGATTGTGTTGTTTCGACACTCTATTCCTGATACACACAGTGATGTCTTCTGCTTTTGGTTAGCCCTTGGAGGCCCTCCTTTTATTTCTTCCATTCGCTTATATTACATAGATACCTTTGTAGGTAACAGATGAATATACTTGGTAAATGTGGGATGAAAAATTACTTTACCCAAGGAATTTCATCTTGGTTTCTGGGAAGCAACCTCTATGTTCTGGAGGTTTCTCCAAACATTGGAACATTTCTGTTAATAATTCAGACCAGATCACACCTAATAGGATAGGACGATAAGTGACTCCGATATCGGTTGGTGACATCAGAAAGATGCACCTCATGAGATCAGCCCTACTTGAGAGAGAGCTGGGTATTAAATTAGATTTCTTGGGAAATGAGGCCATAAAATATGCCCATGTAACGGACCATCAATATACCTTAGGGACACTGAAGCTCAGGTGGGCGTCCTGGATAGGTTACCTTCCAGGAAGGTAATGGATCTTTGAAACACAGAAACTCCATGGCTTTCTTCAATGCTGGCCGTTATTTACACTCTTTATAAAACTGTCATAAGAAGTATAGCACTTTCCTGAGCACCCTGACTCATTCTGTTGAATTATTAAACATAATAGGGTAGTAGAACCCCCTCACCCCCATTTGTAGACAGTAAGTGAAAAGTGAGTGCTTTATGAGAAACCCTAAAATTGTGACTGCTGTCAGAAGTCTTAGCGTTGGCCTTGTTGGCAGCCTGGAAGACTGTGAACCCTTAATGTGTGTGATCTGACATAAGTTCAGGTAGCCTGGCCCAAAAGAAGGACTGCATTAGTGTCAGACAAGACATATAGAGTTGATATTGCAACACAGAAACTTAGGGAGAAATCCATTGTTCCTCAAATAAATCCCAAAGAGCAAAGGTTTATGTTTAAAGGAAATGTTTACCTTCTATGGCTGAAATCAGTATTATTTTAATTTGTTAACTGCATGAAGAGGGTCAGCTTTTGCTTGACTATTTCAAATGGCTTTTGCAGCCCTCAATCTCTGTCTTTGTTGTTTAGCACTTCTTTAAAAAAAAACACAACAAAAAAACCTGTTTTTGCTATATATTTAATTTGAATGTATACCTCATCATTTTTAATCTAAATATGACCTTTAATGATCAATATGAACATTATAGCTTTTACCTTGGTTCTATACATATTAAGTGCTTACCTTCTATTGCTCTGAAATAAACCACAACAATATAAGTTGTTCACTGTACTTTATGTATATAAATCAAGAGGTAAATGCCTGGGAAAAATAACATACTCAAATGAGTTTATTTAGTGTGATTAAAAAGAGTTATTTGAAATAAAATTTTCAGCTCAAAACTATAAAATGAATCCCAGGGAGTCACAATTATTAACAGTGTATTTCTGCACGATTGATTAACTCAACCAGGCAATAAAATCAACCCAATCACTGTGAGAGTCCCCCAAAGTATATGACAAATAATACAAAACAAGGACTTCCATTTTTGACAATTTTAACACTAGAGATTGAATTCCCGACTATGAAAAAATAAAAAGTGTATATAAAGTTTGTCCACTCTCATGTATTAAAATTTAGTGGGGTATGTGTGTGTGTTTACTAAAATATTTACTTGATGTTGACTAGAGGCCATTAAGGAGCTCTGCTGGTACAAGTAGGTAAGCACTTAACCACAAATGCAAAGATTATCGGTTCAAACACAACTGTTCCATTGGAGAAGGACGTGTCTGTCCGCTGTTTAAAAATGCCCCGCTTTGGGAACTCTCCTGGGCAGTTTCTACTCCGCCCTTTATGCTCACTAGGAACTGGAGCTGACATGACCATCATGGATTTGCTTCCTTTTGGTTTTACTTGTTTTGTTGTTGCTGTTGTTTTTGTGTTTTATGAGACGATTCACATATATATATACCAAAAAAATAGAGTATTGAGGGGCGTGTGATTTATTGCATTCCTTACAAGAGAAAAAAATCATTAAAAAAAAGCAAAAAAACCCCTTTAGGTCCCTCCAAGTTTTAATTATATTTTAGCTGTGATTTTAGATTGTTCAAAGTCTGAGACGGTGGAGACTAAATAAGAGTTTAGTTGGCAAACAAGGTAGAGGCACTTTAATTCTCCTGGTTTATTAAAACCTATTCAAGTCTTTGATGGTCTTTGAAATCACGATATTCTATCAATTATGATCTCAAACGATTTCTGGAGCACTTTTAAGTGAGAAGTGAGTAACTTATGGGTTTGTCTTTTAAAATGTGTTTTATTATGTCATTACTTCAAATAATGTCAGTAACTCAGTACCAGTTTGAATGGTTATGGAACATTTGTAATTCAAGGGGGTGTGATTATCATTGTATATTCTGGTATAAAAAAAGACTTTAGCCAGATTACTTTTTATCGGCTCATGAATTTAGATGCAGTTCCTTTAGTTCCATAATGCAGCTGTCTAGGGGTAGATATATGCAACTCTCCAGATTGGATACCATGGAAAACTCTTAGTCAGAAACGTGGTAGTTCAGACTGGGGAGGGATTGCTGGCTCAGGGGGAAGACCGTTTGCAACAAACAGCTAAAAAATTGACAGAACATGGGATTTGGAGCAGCTGTGTCCCACGTGGTATTTTTGGTCTCCTTCTATACCTATAATGGAGAGGAAAATAAATACACAACACTCTGTGGATTCATTTCTACGGCCACTCTGTATATGATAAATGTCAGTCATCCAGCAAAATAAGACCTCTTTGCCACTAAAAACCATTTGTGTAACTGCCAAATTACTTCTCTCCATTTAATGTGGCTTTATGAACAACATTTGCCATTGGGTATTTTCTGGCCCTTTGCCTGAAGAAGAATGATATATTCTCCTTTCATTAATATACTCTTTTTTTTTTCATTAATATACTCTTAAAAACTTGTTTCTTTTCAATGTCAGAACAGACACATTGTATGTTCTTTAAAAAGAGATATACTGAGAGAAATCCAAGTTCTTTACACAGAGTGGCCATAACTTCTCAATGAGGGAGAAAGGAGAGGAGGTGGGGTTCAGATCACATTTCATATAGAATCATGTGTGTTCAATTACAGAAAGTTTTCATGTGATATTATCAATGATGTGTGATGATGTTCCATGTATTCAGTATCAAGGTGTGATGATCTATCATGTATGAAGTGTGGTAAAGTGAGGGAGTAGAGGAGAATGTAACACATGCAGCTAAATCATCTATGCTCATAATTAGGGGTCTGGAAAGCCAGTTCCAGGGGGGGATGGCCCTCACAGTTATGAGATATAAATAAATCTTCAAATACATTCTCATGACTGAAGACTGTCCATCCAACCACGCCCTATAAAGGAATTTTTATTAAAGAGCTACCATAAAAATTGTTGCATACCTGCGACAGACTATATTCCCTGTGCCCTGTGCCGGGAAGTTAACTGTAGATAAGAGTCATCAGGTTCTATAGCCCAACCCACCAACTCTCCTATCTCCTGTTCTGATAAGGATCATTGACTGTCCTCTGGGGAGGGTTCAAGGGTATTTGTGGTCAACTAGCAGTAGGTCAAGAAGCTGAATCATTTTCATTGCCTGTTCATTTTGCTATCTGCTTATGATATTACCCATTAAAAATGTAATATGCATAAGAAAATGTGGTGAAGAAAGCTGTTGGTGCCACCAATCAAAAGATATAGTGTCTGGGGTCTTAAAGATTTTAAGGTAAACAAGCAGCCATTTAGCCCAGAAGCCACAAAGCCCACATGGAAGAAGCACACCAGCCTGTGTGATTAAGAGGTATCAAAGGGATCAGGTAGTAGGCACCAAAGAACAAAAAGTCATATCATTGTGAATGAGGGGGAGGGCGGAGTGGGGACCCAGAGCCCATCTGTAGGCAACTGGATATCCCCTTACCGAAGGGTCGTGGGGAGGAAACAAGCCAATCAGGGTGCAGTGTAGCAATAATGTAACATACAACTTTCCTCTAGTCCTTTAATGATTCTTCCCCCCACTGTCATGATCCCAATTTTACCTTACAGATGCACCTAGACCAGAGGATGTGCACTGGTACAAACAATAACTGGAAACACAGGGAATCCAGGATAGATGATCCCTTCAGGACCAGTGGTGAGAGTGGTGATACCAGGAGGGTTGAGGGAAGGAGGGATAGAAATGGGGAACCTATTACAAGGATCTACATATAACCCCCTCCCTGGGGGACAGATAATAGAATAGTGGGTGAAGGGAGACATCGGACAGTATAAGACATGACAAGATAATAATAATTTATAAATTTTCAAGGGGAGGGAGGTGAAAAAATGAGGAGCTGATACCAAGGGCTCAAGTAGAAAGCAAATGTTTTGAGGATGATGATGGCAACAAATGTACAAATGTGCTTGACACAATGGATGGATGCATGGATTGTGATAATAGTTGCATGAGCCTCCAATAAGAATATCTTTTTAAGTAATATTCTCCCTGTAGGACTGTATGCCTTTGAAAGATCTGCAAGCTCATTTTATACACCACTGGAAAATACATTCACTCTCTTGGTCCTGGCAATGGGATAAGGAGCCTTAGGGCCTCACTATCTGTCTTAATTACTTTCCACAATTGCAAAGTCACTTCTAAGGACCCCTTTAAATGTAGGGGACCTGGAAACATGAAAAATATTGATGTCCATGCAAAGCCTAATAGAAAGTAAGCCATGTTGTGGTTAGGTGCCTTTGAAATGGTTCTGACTCATCACAACCTTATGTATAACAGAAACATTTGCCTTTCCTTACCGTTGTTATTTTTCAGCCTATCATTGTAGCCATGGTCTCAGTTCACCTCGTTGAGAGTCTTCTTTCTTTTTCCCTCACGTTCTGCGTTACCCAGCATGATGACTTTTCCCAGGGTCTGAGTTCTCCTTGACAGCATAGCAAATGTACTTGAAGTGAAGTCTCTCTATCGTCACTTCTAAGAGACATTCTACCTGCACTCCTTCCAAGATAGATTCAATTGGTCTTCTGGTACTTTCAATAACCTTCACCAACATCACAACAGTGATAGAATATCACCATGGCTTGGGTCAGCCTCACTTTCTTCCTCAAAGTGACACCCTTGCTCTTCAGCACTTCAAAGAAATCCTGTGCAACCAATTTGCCCAATGAAATATCACATTTGACTTCTTCCTTGTTGCTTCCACGAGCATTTGTTAGTTTAGGGCCGGGAGGAGGAGGGAACAGGAACCCAATACTAAGAGTGAGAAACTGATCAGAAAACAACCCCAAAGAAGCTGGTTCAATAATATCTAAGAGTTGATGATCAAATAACACTAATGAAGCCAGCCTACAAGTTCAAGTCAGCAAAGGACCACAGCAGGGAAACTACTCAAGCAGGTGGCATACTCAGATCTCCTGTGTGAGCTACCTCCTTGAACCTCTGTCATGGGGAAAGAAACTTTCTTTTCTTTGTTAAACCGCTGTACACAGCGACCATGTGCTCTGTGGCATGCTATCTCTGAGCTGAAGTCTTTCTCCAAAGAAGACTAAGAACGAAGATTTAGAACCAGTGTGGGCCCACTGTAACCCACGGATTGAAGATTCAAATAAAATGAGATCGGTGACAACATCAGTCCTTGCACTGCTTATCATAATATTGTCTATTGGTCCAGTTTTTAGGATTTTGGTTTTCTTCACATTGAGTTCCCATCCATACTGAACACTACAGTGCTTGATTTCATCAGCAAGGGCTACAAGACCCCCTTATTTTCAGCAAGCAAGATTGTGTCATCTGCATCTGAAAGGCTGTCAATAAACCTTCTTCTCATCCAGATACTGCCTGGTCCTTTTTCTGATGATTTGCTCAACATGCAGATTGACTAAGAATGTGAGATAATGCAATCCTGATGCACACCTTTTCTGATTTTCAGTTCTGTAGTATGCCCATGTTCTTTGGGGACAAATGCCTCTTGCTCCATGTATATAAGTTCTACATGAGCACCATGAAGTGTTCTGGAATTCCTATTCTTCTCAGTACCATTCACAGTTTGTTATGAGCCACACAGTCAAATGCCTTTTCATAGGCAACAAAACACAAACACATACCCTTCTGGCATTGTCTGCTTTTAGTAAATATCTATCTGACGTAAGCTATAACATCCCTCATGTCATAGAAAGAAGCCACCGACAGACTATAAATAAGGATAGAGTTAATAAAAAATGTGACACCAGCTAATTAATTTTTCAGGCCCTGAAATCCTATCCAAAATTTACTTTAACATCCTTTTCTCAACCTCCTCTTCCTGGTAAAGCCTCATCCTCTTCTGTTTTAGAACGACAGGACAGACACCTAGCTGCCTATTCGAATGAGAGAGGCAATTCAAGATCGACAAAGTCTGATGTTTATGGTTACAGGGGCAGGGCTTGGTTAGATTGAGAGGTGAAGGACAAACACTAAGCAAAAGAAAAGAAACTATTAACAAGACATATTGAAAGTCTGAACTTGTGATGAGAGGGAAAGGAAGTGCTACAGTAAATCGTGTTTTTTGTCAAATCTGTTGTAGAATAGATCTTGTAGGGAGTTGTATAGAGTTTTGGAAATAAGATGTATTTTGATAATCAATGTCTTTATTGACAAATACTGTTTCCACTCTTAGTAAGCAGATACAATTGATCCTTTATTATTGGTGCACTCAATATCTGAAGATTCACCTACCACCCTTCTGTGCTCATTCACAGTCATGATCATGCCCAGAGAAGAAAGATTCCCAGCTGATAGAGAACAGGGCTGGTTTGGTATTTGAAAATTTAGTCTTGTTAGGGATTTTATAGAACATAACTATCTAGAATAATGAGAATCACCTGTATCCCGATGTGTTATGAATATGCTGTCTCATTCGAGCCGTGTTACAAGCCCAGTAGAGTTTTTAGTATCACCCTCATTAGAAAAGAAAGAAATGAAGGAAGAGAATGAATGAGGTAGGGAAGGAGGGAACCTAGATTGATAATGACGGGTAAGGCATTATGGCAGGTCATCTCATCATTGGCTTTGTGATCATTTAGAATACTAACTGATTAAACATGTATCAAGCCTTAAAGGCAATTCTTTGAACTGTTTTTTACCATGGGAAAAAGCAAATACGACTATTCTAGGGGACATAAGGTTTACTATCAATGAAAAGCCTCAGAGAATTATAAGTGAATATGGAAAAGAATAATCATTCAAAAAGTACAGCATAAAATGTATATATATGCATTTTTGTTTGGCTGTTTTTTTCAGTAGAAAAGCTCAAGGAATAACTTGGATTATTCTGATTTATGATCATATTCTCTGACTCATGATCAGTTTAGATCCTACATGTAAAGGCAGACCCGTGCTAAATTTTATTGGGTAAGTGATAAGCAGAGGAACCATTGAAAATATTTTTATATATTTTTATATAACTGTCTTGAGAATTAGAGTTGAAGTTTATGTGAGAGCATTAGTGAAAAATCTGGAAACCAGATTATGATGGCCACCAAAAATATCAAAGCTCAACAGAACAAGATTATGAAAAATATTTATGATTTTAGGCAACAATAAGAAAAGACTATGCTAGTCATAAGGTTAGCATATCAAAACCCCAAGTGACTCCTTTAAGAGAAAGAAGAAGCTCTCTAATCCCATAAAGAGTTAGTTTCAAAAACCCATGGGGGTAGTCCTACCCTGTTTTATAGGATCCCTATGAGTTGGTGTCAACCCAATGACAGTGAATTTGAGTTTAATATATGAAATAAACAGGGGCATTGAATCTGTTGTCTCACACTGGTGAGATTCAGTCATATTTGTATTAATTTTAAGGTTACAAGTTACTTTCCTAATTCTGTAATAACCATGTGTGATAAGGGTTATGGGGCCTACTTTCCAAAGCCATTGGGGAAAAAATCTCAACTTATTAGGCAACTATTTTGTTCTTAAAGATCTCCAAGTTTAAAATTAGATGCATCGTAGTAAAATGGACTTACCACTATTTTTGCTTACATTCTGTGATGCCAATGCTGTGTATGCCTGCAACTAAAGTTCACGGCTCTCCAGTTTCCTCAAGGTATTGGGAACAGGTGATATGCAGACCCAAACCAAGAAAATAGTAGAATTATGGTGTATTTTTCTCTGTTGTTTGTATCTTTTAAGGACAACAGTAGAGAAATAAGCCATGGTCAACTGAAATGTAAAATAGTAAATTTTGGCAATATGATTCCAAGCTCTCTTTACTCTTCACCAATAGCTAAAAGATGAGGGGTTCAATCTCCTTAGCAATTTCATGTAAGATGATGTGTCAGTTTGCTCCTATAAAAATAGTAATCTTAGAAATCTTGCTGGACAATTCTATTCCGTCATATAGAGTAACTGTAAATCAGAATTGACTAGTTGGCAGCTGGTTTAGGTTATTCATATTATTATGATAGCTTTCTAGAGAAAAGAGTTCTTCAAAATGCCTCTAGAATGACCCAATATAAGTATTTTGTTTCTTTTATTATGTATAAAATTTCCCTTATAGAAACTGAAGATGTATTATGAGTAATGAGGCTGAATTTTAATAAAAAAACATGTCTTTGCAAATCTACATGTTCATTCCATCAAACAGAAAAGAGTGTTAACATAAGTGCTATTCTCTTGACACTTGAAAACCTTGGTTTATGTTATTAAGATTCCTCTCTACTATTTCAATGCTCTAAGATAACCGAGAAGCAGTGTTTAGTTTTCAAATAAATAGGGAATTTTTCCGGATACAGTCCTTATAGGAAATATTTCCGTGCAAGGGGAATATTTAAATGGAAGAAGAATTCCCAATGCAATAGAGCATCAGCAGAGTATAATTTTGTGTCATTCATGATACTGACAAGTGAAATCATTTTCTTAACTTAATAAGATAAATTATTAAGAATTGCATGAACAATTTGCTGCTGAATTCTGTAGAATACACTATTCACCATAAAATCTACTTGAGAGAGCTAGATGAACAGGATCAGTTAAAGTACCACAGAAAGTCATGTAAGAATGACAGCTATAGAGTAGCAGTTTTTCACAGTAGAATCTCCTATTACATTTGCAGGGCCTGGGACAAGGGGGAAAAGAGAAGGACTGTAGATCATGTTTCTAAGTATTTAAAAGTTAGACACATTCATACCAACCTGAAAGACCAAGTTTGAATCTAGCATTCTCAGACTCTGGTGTGCAACGGGAATGTGGTGACTGGGAGATAGATCATTCCCACTCTGTTTTCTGCATCAGCCTAAGTTTTTCTCTACACATCTCTGACACATCTCTGAATATTACACCCATTTAGAAGGTATATTGCTTTTAGTTCACAATCCCAAGCTCCATTCATATACTCCAAAATCAGCTGATCTTTGGTCATATTATGAGCCTGAGGACAGATACTGAGGTTGAGAATCTACATATTTAAGAAAAGATCAAGAAGAAAGGTAGACTCGTTTGGTGAATTGGAACTTGAATTGGACCCTCAAAGATAAGTAAGATTTGGAATGAACTTAAAAGTCCATTACAGATAGGGCAGAACAGATGATCAGTGGAGAGAGATTATATTATTATATTAGTTATTGAGGCTAAAAGTGACATATAATTTAATAGCTAGAATTTGCAAATTCAAGGAATTAATATTTGATAATAATGGAAATTAAGACAAAGATTCTTTCTCAATGGTTCCAGCCATTAAAATGGTATTCAGTCTCTTTGCAATTAAAGAAAAAAAATTAAGTTTAATGTTAAACTCACTACCCACCACTTTCTCCTTCATTACCCCACCCCCCCGCCAATTTGCCTGAACATGGCATTAAAATTTTTAACACTAAATATTTAAAAATCGACACTACATATGGTCAATATGTGTCCTTATACTATACATATTATCCTGCCATTTTACCTTACTATTTCTCACAGTTCTTCAAAATTTTGACCTCCACATTTTGCTATGATTCTTGTTCAGAATGAAAAAGCATATACCAAGCACTAGTTCACAAATTCTTTCAAACCTTTCCGTTTCACCATAAATACTGACTAATCAAAACTGTCTTTCCAATTTCCAAGGAAGAATTCATAAATTCTGATTATGAATTCTTGGAGAAAAGTTTTGAGCATTCTACCCTACATGCATTTTGTAGCTACTATGTCCTAACTCAGAAGCCTGGTGGCAAAGGGGTTATGAGTTGAACTGCAATCCTCAAGGTAAGCAGTCCCAAACCACCAGCTGCTCCTCCGGAGAAAGATGGAACTGTGTACTTGGGTAGAGAGTGACAGTCGGAGAACCCCACAAGGGCAATTCTACCCTATCCTATGAGTTGCATTGACTCTGTAACAGTGGGTAATTAATTTATTTTGGGATCATGTACTAACTTCATGACAAGCTTGTTCCTTTGTTGCCTTATGAGGCTTGCCTGTTGCTCTTATGTGGGGGGCAATGCCAGTAGTATTTCTAATACCAGCATAGTCATCTATGGTGAATGAATTTCAACACTGCTTCCAGAAGGAGAACAGACTACAATGAAGAAATAGACTGTGTACTTCTGAGGGATTAGCCACTGAAGGGGAAGACCTTAAGAAAGGCCGTAAATTATTGTCAGATACGGTTATAGGAGAAGAGGCCCTCAGTGTGGAAGGCATCTTCATTCCAACTACAAGTGGGGAAAGGCTACCGCCTCAAAGGGTCAGATGGACGTTCCTGACAAGAATGGAGTTCAATTTTCAGCACCTTCATTTGCTGATTGGACACAACTCGAAATAAGAAAAAACAACTGAAAACCTCAATTCATAAATTGAAGTCGAGTGGCTGAAGTATGTATGGATCTGCCCAAATTAGAAGTTGTATAAAATAAACTGAACACCTGAAGATTGATATCCTAGGCATAGGGAGCCAACAGGGATTGGCAATGGTGTTTAAAGTCAAGCATATGGCTTACTATGCTGGGAATGACAAATGCAAGAGGACTGGCATCACATTCCTTGTCGTACAGAACATTCCAAGGTCTCTCCAGAAGTACAATTCTGTGATAGGATCACAGCTATACAACTACTATTCAGGTTTGCTTACCAACCACCAAAGTGCATAAGCAAGAAATTGAGTAATTCCACCAATTTCCTCAATCTGAAATTGCTGAAATATGTAATGAAGATGCAATGTTGGTTATTGCTGATTGGAATATGAAAGTTGGAATCCAAAAAGGAGCAGTAGTTGGACAATATAATCTTGGTGATAGAAGTGAAGCTGGAGATCCAATGATACAATTTTGCAAGGCGAACAATTCCTTCATTGCAAATACCAAAACTGATTACCACATGTTTCTGGTGATTAGCAGATGAGGACTTGAACCACTGCCTAATAAGGCTACCTTGAGTTTTGCTTTCATAGTGGCATAGTGGCTACACACTGGGCTGCTGATGTCAAAGTCAGTCATTCAAAACCACCAGTCGATCTGAGAGAGAAGACAGGGCTTCCTATTACTGTAAAGAGTTACAGTTTTGAAAACTCACAGGGGCAGTTCTGTTCTAGCCTACAGAGCCGGTATGAGTCAGCATCAATTCAACGGCACTGGATACTTTTGCTTGTTTGCTTGTTTGTTGTTTGTTTGTTTTTTAGTATGGGGTGAGTTTAAAAGAAATCATATTGGGGTTTGTATTTACAATTTCTTCAAACCTCATATATAACTAGATTCCACCTTAATCAAGGTAAATGACAGACAAAATGAAGTCCTACTTGCCACGAAGTTGAAACTTCACAGAATTTAAGCCATGACAGCAAAAATGCTGCATGAAGTGACCGGCACCGTCCGTCAACCCTGGCTCAGGCTCAGACGGAAGAGAGTTTTTCCCTTCATAAGGAATATATTAGAGAGAACACATAGTCATTGCAAATGGGCTGGTTTATAAATTTCATACCTTAATACTGTGAATACAAATGACTTCTACCCTTTTGCATTTTTTAAAAAATAATCATTTTATTCTGAATATTCCTTTTTGCCATAAAAGATAAAAGTATTATGACATGGCCTAAAGAGGCTCTGAACAGGATGGTAATAACTGTTAGGATCATGCTGATGGAATGTGGGTGTTAAATGTGTCAAGGTCATATTTTTAGAATTTCTTTGAGTTTCTATGCAAATTTCTAATGAAAATGTAATGTAAGTACAAAAGGCTATAATGAAGTTTCATCACTTTCAATTATTCATTTACATTTGTGTGTTTGAAAGTGCGCATTGCTATGATTAGCTGTTGTCAAGTTGTTTCCCATCCATAATAGAACAAGATGGAACGCTGCCAAGTCCAAGGCCACCCTCACAATCTCTCCTTGGTTGAGCTCATTGTTGCAGCCACAGTTGAGATCCTTCTCCAGGGCCTGGTCCCTCCTGATGACATGTCCAAATACAAGTGACAAAGTTTTTCCTTCTCCGCTTCCAAAGAGCATTCTGGCTATCCATATTTAATGACAGGTTTGTTCTGTCTTTTGGCGGTCCATAAGGATGCTTGGTAGTACCATGGGTAAGTGTTGGAGTGCTAACCTCAAGGTCAGTCATATAAACAGACCAGGTGTTCCAACAGGAAAAATGAGCCTGTCTGTTCATGTAAACATTTACCATATTATAAAGACTAAGGAACAGTTCTCATCCATTACATTGGGTCAGTAAGAGTTGGAAGAGAATCTGTGGGTCTACAGGTGGTTTTAAGTTTGTTTGGTAGGTCAAGGTATATTTAACGTTCTTTGTGAATACCATATTTTAAATGCACCAATTTTCCCTCAGTATTTCTTATTAGTTATATATAGTTCACATTCTTATGTTACAAATGAAAACAGACTAGCTTTGATTCGTTGTTTTGTGGTTAGGTGCCATTGAGTTAATTTCATCTCATAAGGCCCCTTTGTAAAACTTCTGGAATCACTCTCAGGTCATGAACCATCCCCACAATCTTTCTTTATTTGAATCCACAGTGGCAGCTGTGTCAATCCATTTCATTGAGGGTCTCTGTTTAACCAAGCGTGATGTCCTTCTAAAGGAGCCCTGGTGGCCTAGTTGGCTACCAACTGACCTACTAGCCCTAGCCATAGTATTTTCAATCACTTGACATATGTAATGTCTAGTTGGGCATTGAATATGGTAGACCAAAGACTACTTTGAACTATGGTTTGGGCAAAGAATACGAAAAGTACAATGGACTGCCAAAAGAACAAACAAGCCTGTCTCGGAAGGAGCCAGATTGCTCCTTAAAGGCAAAGGATGACAAGATTTCATCTCATATGTTTTGGGCATGTCAAGAAAGACCACTTCCTGGAGGACATCATACTAGGTATAGTGCAGGGATAGATAAAAACAGGAATGACCTTGAGGAGAGGGGCTGACACACTGGCTGCACCCATGTGCTTCACCTTAAGAGCAATTGTGAGGATAGTGCAGGGCAGGGCAGTGGTTGCTTCATTCTGTTGTACACATTGTCATGATGAGTTAGAACCAACCAGATGGCATCTAACAAGACCAACACCCAAACAAGTGCCCATGTGCAGTCGATACTCCATGGGTGAACATAGTGTTTGTGTTATTTGTTTCAACCAAGATCTGTCTGACATCAACAATGCTATAGCTCATTCTTCATCGTTAGAATCTGACTTGAATTTCAGGCAGTTCCCACTGTTACTGAATTTGAACTTTACTTGTGTATGATATTAGTGATAAAGTTCAATAACTTCTTCATTCTGTTGGATTATCTTTCTTTGGAATTAGCACTAATATGCATCTCTTTCAGTTGGTTGACCACACAACTCTCTTAACAATTTCTGGATATAGATGATTGAGTGCTTCCTAAAGTAATTACGAGACTTTATGGTTTCTTTATGATATGGCTTTTCTGCAGTTTACAGTTTTTTGTGTGTGTTACATTTGTGAGAATTGAGGTGTATATATATAAACATTCTTTTTCACGAATCTCTAAAACACTTTTAGGAAATAAGCTAATTAGGATTCTATCCTCACAAGAAGCTCCAATCTATGTCTTCCCAACTTAAATAAATAAATAATTCAAAATATTGACTGAAAATAAATTTGTGTCTACTAATTTCTAGGTATATGTGTTTGATGTTTTTGTGTGTTTTAACTTCATACTAGATTCTAAAAACCTAGAGATACAGTGTGCATGAAGCGAGAGAGGGGACATTTTTATTTTCTATTTGAAGTGGAAATGACATATGTTTGATTAAATGCCTAGGGTCATACAGCTGGGTAAAACCAAAGGGAAAATTAGAGTTGGAATCTGCTGACTTGAACCTCTATCTAGATTTAAATTCAAAATGGGTGGAGGTGGGGTGGGCAGGTAAGGAGCCTTTAGAAAATTAATGCCGATTGTAAAATAAATTTGTCAATATGTAGTAAACTTATAGTCACAATTCAATGTCCCATGTTATCGTATTTCAGTTTTGTTCTCTTCCATGAATACAAATTATACTTCAACCTTAGTCACTCAGCTGACCAATACCAATTTTCACTCAGCAGATAAGAGGCAAAGATATAGATGCCATAGGTTCAGTCCATCCTCACTATGGTATAACATTCTTAAAACCCATATACAACTAGGGCTGACTCGGTCATTTCCACTTCCTACTGAGCTGGAAGAATATAACACAAATCTCTCAATGCTGTTTCTACACTTATTTGGTCAAATCTGTAGCACCTCTTGATTCCCTCTCTGTGGGTGACTGAGAAAATTTTTAGTGAAAATAACATTTTTTGTGTGGCTAAAAGTGCTTTTGACCTCTAGACCCTTCGGACTGTCACTTTGAAATTATGTGTGTGGCACATGAATGAAAATCAGGGAAAACTGCAAGGTCATCAGATGATGACAGAAAACAAAACCGTGTCTGTGAGAAGAAGAATGTCAAAGCAAAAGCAGCACTGCTCTTCTTAGATAAACAGTCCCGCTTGGTTCCTCCAGTCCCCTTTCCCTTGACTGACAGGCGTCTTGTGATCATCTAGAGAAGAGAGAGATAAGCAGCCAGGGAACAAGGAGAAACAAGTGATTTTTTTTAATGCTAGTATCTGGCTGTGTGAACACTGGTATTCTTGAATGAGAACATATGAGAAGGGTAGTGAGAGAATGGCTAGAAACGTGAGCATTTTTTTTTCTACCAGAAAACTCTTTGAAAATGGATCCCGTGAACCTTTTGTAATTACCTTCTGACAATAACAATAGCAGAAACATTAATATTTGCTTGTGGATGGATGCAAGTTCTGACTAGGGTGATAAAAGTGGCATTGATTAAGGTTAGGGATGCTCAATGGATTAATATCATTTCTACCAATAAGTTGTACACCTGTAACAATGAAATAGTTTAAAGTTACAAATAAATATATTTGGGGAGGGGAGGAAGGGAGTAAGTGCTGGGATTATCCCAATAAAAACCTCCTGAGGTTTGGGTTCAAGGCCATTGTTTCATGAGACATTCTAGGAAATTGACCTAATCACGTGTGTGGTGTTTCTGATCTACTTCCTTTTTCATTGTCTAGTGCCTGAGAGGCCTAAGCTTGGCAAGAGCCATGCAAAGTGCAGCAATTGGTGTCCATTGCCCTGTGCAACAGAGCAAGGCGGAGAGTTAATGTGGGCACAGGAAATAGAGTGTGGGGCTATTTGGATCCTTGAGCAACTGTTCATTAATGCTCAGAGAGAAACACATCTTTCTAATTATTGCACCTTAATTTTGTGGGTTTATGTTAATATTACCAGGTGGTGGGCTGTCCTACTTACAAGTCTGAAAAATAGTAAACAATCAGAAAAAGGCACTTAAACCAAAATCGAGATCTAAAATGTATTATTATGAGATTAAAAGTTCTCTTGCAAAAGATAGAAACTATATGCTCTGAGGTGGCTTCATGAGCAGAAATGTAGACACTGAGAAGAACTAAATGAAGGCATTTGCACTAGAAAAACAGTAAATGAGATAAATAATGTTTTCAATGGCCTCACCATAGATTCAACAGAGCCGACTGAAAATTATTACAATAAGTTTAAACTTAAGTTGATAGAAATTATACAAACTGGGGCAAAGAGGAGAAAAAACAGAATGAAAATAAACAGGAAATAACATGCAATTGAAGTTGCGTAAACAGAAGAGCTCAATCAAGAAAAAGGAAGAAATAGTTGAAAATATAATTGACAAGATCTTTCCACAGGTACTGACATAGCTTGTCTGCGGTTACTCTTTGTGAAACACAGCAGTAAAAGAAAGAAATGGTGGTCATGCAATCATAAGCACTCTATCGTTAACCAGAAGGTCAGGTTCCTCCCCTCCTGGAAAAGATCTGTTAACTTTCACTCCTAGGAAACCCTATGTGTGGGCGTCTAATGGACTCATTCCAATTTGAGCCCCTGCTGAGAATTTGCCATTCCTTTTACCCACCCCCAGCCATTCAAGAATAAATACATAAAATGATAAAGAAATAAATAAAGCATAAGTTTATCTAGTTCTAAAAGCATTATCAATAACTAATCTAAAATACCCTAAATATTTTCCAAGTAGGATAATAATTCACAATACCAGTATATGAGCTTACCATTTCCATAGCAATGTCCCCAAGCACTATATTATCATTCTTAAAAAATGAATAAAACAAAACTTTAAAAATGTTCACTTGCATGAACTTATGTATTGGAAACAGGAGACCTGAAAGGGGTCACACCTTGGAAACAGGAGACCTGAGTGGGATCACACCTCAAGTTGTTCTTCCTATAAAGGTTTCTCCGGGATTTTCAGAGTAGATAAAAGGTCTTTAACTACGGCTTTCCCATCAGACAGTATTGACAATGTTCCATTCATCTTCTCTTCCCGCATGCATGGATTACAAAATGTAGAGTTACGTGGTAGGTTAGTACCTAATTACAAAACACCCAATAGTCTGGAGATTTTTGTCTTTCTGAAGTAGTTTACAAACTGAAAACTCTGCCAAGTTTATTAATATATATATACTAAAGCACAAGAAACACTGAAAACATTTTATCTTAAATCTTCAACTAATGGTTAAACAGCAAGATAATCCCAAAGACAGCAGTGCCCTCATTATATAAGCAAATCTTAACCCCCAGCCAAAGGTTTAGAAATTATGACAGTGTTGTTAGTAAAATGCTAATAAATTGATGCTTTCTTAGATTTATTTTGAGTATTATTCACCTATATTTTTCAATCTCCTTTGTGTCCTTTAATCTCCTCTACCAATTGACTTATGTCTCCAATCGTTTTTCTCCCCCTTCACCATACTTCCTAAGGGTTCCTCTATTTTTAGTCTATTTTAAAGAACCAATTTTTGACTATATGAATCAGGCTGTGTGTGTGCGTGTGTGTGTGTGTGTGTGTGTGTGTGTTCTATTTCAAAACTTCTAGTTTTATCTTTATTACCAAAATACTATTTTTAGAGGAAGTGTTTGCTATTTTATTATGTTGTCATTTGGCTTTGTTCATCGAATAAGTAATATTTGAGGTGTCTTATTTTAAAAGAAAATGTACATAACTAGATAAATTAAAAAACCAGATATACAAGTCTATATGAGTCTTGTTGGACTGCTAACTACAACACCAGCAGTTTGATCCCAACAGCCATTCTGGAGGTGGGAAAGATGAGGTTTTCTGCTCCCATAAACATTTACAGCCTTGTTAACTCAGAGGTGCAGCTCTACTCTGTTCTACAGGGTCACTGTGCAATGGAATTGACTTGGTTGATAGTTAATAGCCACTTTCCTTGACACAGAAAGCAGCTAATCATATCCAAATTGCTGAAAAACAAATACAAAGAAAAAAACCCCTGAATATTGACACAGAGGGAAAAAAATTATCTACAGAGGAACCAGGGACAGAGTTAGAACTTAAT
Source organism: Echinops telfairi (assembly GCF_000313985.2). Classification (NCBI taxonomy): domain Eukaryota; kingdom Metazoa; phylum Chordata; class Mammalia; order Afrosoricida; family Tenrecidae; genus Echinops; species Echinops telfairi. The sequence goes on along the minus strand of NW_022111300.1, from coordinate 27,707,283 downwards.
TCTCATCAGAAATCAGGTAAAAAAGGAGAAAATGAAAAGGCATATTTAAAACACTGAAAGAAACAAAAACAATATTAACAACAACGAATATAAAATGACTCTTGACCAGGGATTGGACATCCTGCATGTATTTCCTTCATACATGGAGGAGAAAGAAAGACTGGCTCAAGCAAAACTTGAAAAAATCCATTATTGTAATCCCAGTACTATAAGACGTGAAGACATGTCTGTAGGAAGACAATCAGAACTACACAATTAAAAACACTAGAAATAGAGTAAATAGAGATAGAATAAAATTCATTATTTCTAATATACTGTTGGCGTTAGGGTAAGCCCTAAATTAAATATAAAATATAAATAATAAGTCAATATGAAAAATAAAATAACATAATAAAAGCTACTCCACTCATCCCAGTGAATATATATATTGGAAGTTCAAGTTCACTCAGAGATGCCCAAAGAAAGCCCTGGTCATCTACCTTTGTAAAATCAGCAGCTGACGACTGTGTGGTTCATAGGCCTTCCTGAAAGACATGGGGTAGCCACATATGGGAATCTACTCAAAAGTTACTGGTTTGTTAATCTAGCCTTATTCTTTCATCCATAGCAAGCCGTGTAGCTAAGCTAGAGGTGTTTATCTGAATCTTGTGTTTGAACTTGTATTGTTTTCCTTTTCTTAATCATTATAATAATAGTAATACTAACAAATCTTTGGGGGAAAAGAATGAAACAATCTTTTAGACTTCTTGCCAATGAACTATTCTATTCCCTGAAATCCTAACAAATGATTCAGGTCAATGATTCAGGAGCTACCTGTAGCAGCCAGTATTGGGACCCCACAGAACACAGTTACTCTTTCCATTTAGAACCTCTTATGTTCTTTAATTTATTCACTTGTGACGGAATGGTGCTTGTTAGTCCAGATAGACTAGAGAAATAAATCCATAGAAACTCATATGTGTATAAGAGAAAATTTTATATAAAAGGTAATTCTACATTAAGAAAGCATCCAATCCCGTCGAAGCCCATAAATCTGATATTAGCCGAGTGGCAATACCAATCTCTAAAGTTCTCTTCAGACTCACGAAATGCATGCAATGATGCCGAATGCAGGAAGATCACAGGCCTGTAGGTAGAAAGTCTTTGGATCCTGTGTTGTTGTAAGCATCTCAGCACTGGCAGGGGTCTCCATGTGGCTTCTCCAGTTCCCAGAGGTGTGGTTGCATCAGGCTAGGTCCATGTGGCTTCTCCTCAGAGAAGTCTCACAGGGAGTCAGCCTTGTCAGTAGAGAGTCTCCAAGGGAGTGAGCAGAGAGAGTGCGTCTCCTGCTTCCAAAGAGGAAAATCTAGGAATTCCCAGAATTCTCAAAAGGCCATGGCCACACAAAAGCCTCATTGGTTATGATCCGATTGACAGACTAAACTCCACCCCTTCACTCTTAATCCTCTCAAGTTCCAAATTGACACCACATTATGTAACTACCACAGCATTTTTGTTTTTTTAATAAGAAAAATTTACCATATAAAGTGAGAAAACTATAAATGCTTAGGAAAAATGAGACTGTATCCTCATTGTGATTTCTGGATTTATAGAGTTTATTTTGAGGAAGAAAAAGAATGGCTATAGGGATGAAATCAAGGACAGGGAGGAGAACTCAGGTGGAAGGATAAGTGTTGTTCACTGCTATTCATTTGACCCCTGATCATCAGGAGCCCATCCACAGTGAAACAAAATGCTGGGCCAGCCTCATGATTGGTTACAGAGCCCAACCTAGAGTTTTCATTGACTGATATTTTTGAAGGAGAATGTTTGATTTCACTTTTTAGTCTGCTTAATCTGGAATCTTCTGAAGCCTATAAAGCATCATAGCACTGAATAAGGTTCTGGAGGCATAGTATATTCTCAGGAGACACATGAGCTGTGAACCAAATCTGATTTCCCCCATTCAAATGGAAAGTTCTAGCGCTGAGTTGCCAGTGTCTCTGGAAGGAGGGTACTATTGCTATTAGTTGCCGGCCAGGAGATTCTGCCTCACTGCACCCCATGTATGCACAATAGAATTGCCACCATGATTTCATGTTGTGACTTTTGCAAGCAGGTCACCAGGCCTGTCCAATAGTTACATCCCCCAGGGATTCCTGGGACACTTTTGTTGTTTTGGATTCCTACTCCATAATGGCCCTATGCAACAGAGCAAAACTATTCTCTAGGATGTGATGAGCTATGGCTTTTGAGCATGCAGATTGGCAGCCCTTTGTTCCCAGTTACCTCTATGTTGTTATTGTTAGGCGCCGCCATGGAGGAAGCAATAGGTTAAGTGCCCTAATTCCAGTGATCCCTCTCGTCATTTTTCTCCTTTTGTGATATTTAGCACAATAATCAAGCATAACTACTTCTTCAATAATTATATAAAGCCAAAGGTATTCAGCTCCAAAATTGAGTGGACAATTACATAGAATCTGGGCTGTTTGAACAATTCTTTTGTTCACTAATTCTTTTGTGATATTCAGAGCCACTTGGATAAATGACAATTTTTTTTAATATAAGGGGCTTTGGGGCATAGATGTCTACAGAAGGATCAACATAGATGTTGGAAATTAATTCATTTCAATCTATTAAATATGTATTAAAAGCCTATCATTTGCAAAACTAAATGTAGTCATTCCAGTGGCTGGCTGATCCAAGATATGTAACTAATAACACTAATGATATGATTAAGTGGTCTAGACGAGCTGGGCAGTTGGTACCAAGTGGAACAAAAGTTCATCTTTACAAAAAGCATATCAGAGTTTGTGAGGAACTGGCAATCCTTGGATCTGTGCAGAAATCTTGAAATACCGCCTAAACTCTCATGACCATTTGAAGTTCAGTTGGATATAGCAGTTCTTGTTTGCCAATTTTACTTGAAAAACATATAGTAAATGTTTTCACTCCATATTCCATCCTCTAGTTGAATTCACCATTCACTTCTTCCTGGGGAATTTCAATGTGTCCTAAGTGGTTTGTTTCCCTCTCCTTTAACCTATTTCCCTTTTGTTTTTGTTTTTGCCTGCCCACTGAAGCCAGCAACATGTCTTAAAAATGGAATTCAGGCCACATCACCCTTGTAAATTATCGCATGCCCTCCCTAATGCATGTGGAATAAAATCCAGATTTCAAATCACAGGTCACCAATCTTGCATGATCTAATTCCACCCCCTGCTCCCTGACTTGTCCCCCTGGTGGCAGCCTGAAAGACAAAGGGGCCTTCAGGCCATTTCCCAAACATTTGAATGACCTTTCAGAGTGGATATTTCCTCTGACTAGGAAGTTCTTTGGCAAACCACTGCTCAGACAGCTCCTGTTTATTCTTCTCAAACACATCTTCACTGAGGACATCCCTGACATCCCAAAGTCCTCTGGAGTCCTTCAATTATCCCCTCCCATAGTCTCCTCTTCTTTCCTCTCATAACGGTATTCACCTTATAGTTAGGTATTTATGGTTGAACCTATTTTTGTTAAACTGCAACCTTCCTCATTAGATATTAAAATCCATAATTTGGGGGGGGACAGGGGTATATGTCAGCTGTTCAAATAATCATTGCCTACCTGGTACTTAATCAATACTTGTTGAAAAGTTCACCATCAGATCAAAGAGCCAGGAAAACTATTATAGAAGAGGTAATGTGACATTTGTTTGCCTTTTGCTTTGAGTTCCATGCCTTCCCATTACTGGGGACTGTCACTATAGACTCATTTTATAACCTAGTTGCAAAGGTTTCGCCAATGACATGCACCGACCAGAGATGTGTTGTCAGGAGAAAGTGAGTAGCCAAAGTATCTCTCTCCCTTCCCACCTCCCATGAGGCAGGACACAGTGGTTCTAGCTTCCACTAGGCCCAGGTGAAGGTATACCACCTCTTCACTTGTCCTTTTAGGCCTAATGTCTATTAGCTGTTTTCTGCCTCACTGATTCATGATTTGTACCTTAACTCTTCTAAACCCTGTATAAAACATTTCACTTAATAAATTCTCTTAATTTGAAATGCATAGAGATTTATATTTTTAAGATAGCACTCTGGCTGATACAGGATTTGGGGTGATTTGCCTTTAATTGTCATATCCTGCTGGGAACAGCTGGTATAAAGATGTATATGCTTTAAAGATTTCATTGTTAGAGTGATGTGTGATGGTTTCTTGTTGCAACATTTCTAAAGCATTGTCCCTATATTAGCTGAGTCACATAGAATTGGAATTATAGTTTGAAATTCTTCACTGAATTAAGGTGGATCAGAAGTCTAGTAGACCCCATCTAGTCGATTCTGACTCACAGCAACCCTATAGGACAGAGCTGAACCAACCCTGTGGGTTTCTAAAGGAACACTAAGCCTCATCTTTCTCAGATCGAGTGGCTGTTGGGTTTGAACCGTTGACCTTGTACTCTCTACACCACCAGAGCTCTTTGATCTAGGTCGTTATCTTCCTAAATTGTATTGACTATTCAATAGGGCAAGATAAAAGTTGCAAGAGCTACCTTTTCTTCCTTCCTCCTTCTTTGTTGCCTTATTCCCCCCTCCCCCAGCCAGCTTTCCAAGGCCTCCACTAGGCCTCTGTCATTAACAGCATTCCCTAAGATTCCTCTCAAAAACTAACAGCTCCTATTTTGAATGCAAATCAAAACTTGAAGAACTCTCTGGATGCCCAGGCTTTCTCCCCAACTTGATCAGGTGATTTCCTGCTGCCTATTTCAACCCTGTTGATGGCCAAGCACCTATGTTTCTTCATCTTTCTTAGAGACTGGAAAACAGCAATCTCAGTGCTATGTCCGGCAGGCACAGGCCACATTGTAAACTTCATAGTGATTCAGCAGTTTACGTTGTAAAATTCAGAGTGAACACTGAAAAATATAATGTTTTATTAGCTTCCTGGGGATCCTGACCTCAAATCCCCTTCTAACTTTTTCTGACCAAGAGGGAATTCATTTACTGTCTCTAAACATAGCCTCCAAGTACATTATTTTAAGATCTATTATTTACTGAGCTGGTTAGCAAGCTTTTATCTCTTATTTATGACCAGGTAAGTTTTAATTGGGAATGGGTTGGAAGTCATCCAAGTTAGGTGGATACTGTGTTCCCTGTTGTAAATTGATCTTACAAACACCTGCTTGTTGTGTGAAGTTATGCAAAATCATCCTTGAGATATTGCTATTTCCTTTTATTTTTCCCCTTTCATATTTCAACTTTTGAAGCACTCTGAAACTTGCCAATTAAATCAAGAAAACATAAATAAATCTCTCTGAATTTGAAGGACTAAGAGAATCTTTATTTAAAACATAGTTCCCTCTACTAAATTATAATTAATCATTTTCATATTTTATGAAGTCTTTTTTGTTGTTACTCACAATGTCCTTGGTAGAATGAGTGCTAATCTGATTTTAATCATAATAAAGAAAGAAGTTGAATAACTTAACTTAAAAGTAAGAAGGCAGATCACACTCACTGTCTTCCAGTCAATTCCCACTCATAATAACCTTGTAGAACCCCCCCGGGGTGCCGTGCGTGCGTGGTAGATTGAGCTGCTCACCACGAGGTCAACACATTGAATTCAACTCTTGCTCAAAGGGAGGAAGAGTCTATGCTCACATAAAGACTTCAAAGTCACAGGAACCCCCAAAGGCTGCTCCATTCCATCCAAGAGGGTCACTATTCATTGAGCAGAGTACAGGCATAGAAAATTTGAGAGAAACAAATAATGAACTGTTCATGATTATCCATAGTCTAAAGCTTTATACCTTCACCATATGCTCAGAGTGAACATGTGTCTTTTTTCGTCTATAAAACCATTCTGTAAAGGTAACTTTCAGCTACTCGGTATATTTTTGTAAGCAATGAGTAAGTAGTTTGGATTGAGAGGTTTCTGGAATGCCAGGATCAGCTTTCAATTCTTAATTGGTATTTGACTGTTCTTTATAACACATGTGTTTGTGACTACATGTGGTTATTTTATTTTAAAAGTAGTGCATCTTGATAAAATCTAAATTTCACTGTTGAAATTGTCATGTTATGTATATACATTCGACTCTCAATTCTGTGTGCTAATAGGGAGGAACCACTGCATGATTGATTCAAAGAGAAAGATTACTCACAATTGTCTTCAGATTGTGTTCTATGTCTTTGGCTGCAGCGGGGTTGTCTTCCTCATTCCATCTTTCTTTGACTATTCAAGTTGACAGTGGCTCAGTGTGAAGGTGGGGACACAGCAGGGGTGGTTAGTAAATGGCAAATTCCCAAATCAAACTCACTGCCATCAAGCCAGGTTCGAATCGTAGCGACCCTGTAGGGTAGGCTGCGACTTTCCCTGTGGGCCGTCTCGGAGTCCAACTCTTTACAGCTTCATCTCTCTCTTGAGTAGTGGCTGGTGGGTTCACACTGCTGAACTTGTGGTTAACAGCCCAAGGCATAGCTGACTCTTTGTTGAAGCTGCAATTAGAATTCCATCAATTCCTGGAACCTAGATTTTAATCAATGTATTTATTGCATCTTGGATTTCTTCCTTCGGGACCATAACTTTCTTCAATCCCACCTTTTACCTTTTCATTTTGTGGTAGCTGGCCTGTTGCTATGACAATATAAACTATGACATCAATATTTCAAATACCGGCAGAGTCAACCATGGTCAACAGGTTTCAATGGAACTCCCAGAATAAAAACAAAGTTCATAGAAGCAATAGGTTACCTACATCTGAGGGATTTGCGACTGAAAACCCATAAATAGCAGTGCGAGATTTTCAGATATAGTGCCTTTCAGATTAGAAGGCACTCAAAATCTCCTCAAATTAGAACTCACATGAATGATGTGGATGGACTTAAGTTGCCCAGACCTTCATTTGCTAACAGGGCATGAGTTAAAATGAGAAGAAGAAACATCCATCATGTAAACATCTACTAATAATGAAAACATCCATTGCCTGTAAACTTCCACTAATACTTGGAATCTCGAATGCATGAAGTATGAACTGTGGAAAGTTGAAAGTTATCAAAAATTAAAGGAAATGATATAATTGATGTATGATTTGCTATGAGAGCTGTAAGAGCCCTCAATAAAATATCTTTGAATTAAAAAAAAGAAAAAGATTAAAGTCACAGAAACCCAAAGGGGCAGTTCTACCCCATCCTTCAGGGACACTGAGTCCCAATGGACCTCATGGCAGTGGGCTTGGTTTAGGTTTCTTTCCTAACCCTTGTGCACATTCACCTTGAATACATGCTGCTCCTCAGATGTCAAAGAAAATTAAAGGAAAGGAAAAACAGAAAGATCAATATCCTACATATTGGTGAATTATAATGGATTGATATTAGCCCTTTTGAATAGGACAATCATACAGTTTAATATGCTGGGAATGAAAATCCAAGAGGGATGACATATCATTAATTGCCAAAAAATGCATATCAATAGCTATAGATGCAGATATATGTTATATCCATAGATAGATACATTACATATATAACATATATAGCTATTAGTATATATCTATACCTACATCTATACATGTCTATCTATAGGTATTAGTATACTATAGATATATGTTATGCTATCTATCAATGTAGCTATATCTATATACAGATATATATAGAGAAATCAGTTGTATATGCTATATTTTAGCATATATATGTGCCTATAGATACAACCTGTATCTATAGGTAACACAAACATATATCTATAGCTATATGTATATTTACATATGCATATAAGTATAAAATATATGTCATCTAACATATATATGTATACACACATATATCTACAGGTATAGCTCTAGATGTTATTTTTGATAATGAATGAAATGTCACCACTCCTAGATTTGTCATTCACAGCATGCTAAATCATATGATATCTATATCTATAGAAATAAGAAGATTTAGGAGCTCTAGTGGCTTAGCAGGTTATATGTTGAACTGCAGTGCAGGGTTAGCAGTTCGAAGCTGCTCTCTGTAAGAAAGATAAGGCTGTCTACTCCTGTAAAACTTGTAATTTCGGAAATCCACAAAGCAAGTTCTGCCGTGCACAATGGGTCCACTATGGGTTGGAATTGACTTGATGCAGTGAGTTTAGATCTTACTGTTTAGTTCATTCCATAGTGATTCTGTCTATCCATATAGGACCCAATAGAACTGTTACTTCAAATTTCTAAAACTGTAAACATTTACAGGAGCAGAAACGTTAACTAGCAACTGGTGGATTTGAACCACTGATCTTGATGTTACCATATCAATGCTGAGCCCTCAAAGCTACCAAAGCTTCTACACACAAACCTTCACACACACACACACACTCTGGGGTAAATTCAAGTAAAACAATTACTTCTAAAGTCCTAGATCACACACACACAGGTTTATTCCAAACAAAACATGTTTACACATGTCTTTAATCAGTGGATGGGCTACAAACCAGTTCTGGTAGTAATGCACTTGTTTGAGTCTCCTTTGTGTGCTGTAACACCACCAAGGGGGGAAAAAGTCAATCTGAACAGTGGTCAAGGGATCTGCTGAGCAAATTAAATTCCAAGCAAAGTAGTCAGCTCAGAAGTTTATGGCAACTGTTTTCTTGAGACTCCACAGTGTTTGTATACTTGATAGATTTTCTTGAGGGATACAGGGCAACCCAGGGGACTTATTATGAAGAAGGTTTAAGTAAATCAAACATTGTCCTGGTGAGAAAAATCCAAGGCATGTTATGTCAGGAATTGCTTTCATCCTAGCAATGCATCTGCAATCTGCATATTCTATAAAGGTAGCAATGGTTGGGCTAAGAAAATTTATTGGGAAATCATATTTTATTGATCTCACAAACCCAATCTTACCACGTCAGACTCCATTTTTGTTCCTCAAATTCAGCGAATCTTTAAACGGAAAACGAGTTCACTTCTGTAAGGATACCAAAGGGTATCCTTTGCCTTCAGTGTTCATCAACCTACATGGAGGGTTGTTAAGAAATCAGCTTCACTTTGGGTAACTTTGTTTAATAAAGGTGTGTGCCATTTTGTAGAACTACTTTTTGGCTTGCCTTGATCTCATCATGTTTTGTGTCAGTCTGGGTAATGTTCTAAGATATCAGACCTCCAGATCTGTATTCAGTATTTAAGGCAACCGTGGTGTTCTGTTCTAGAACATGCCAATAAACGCTCCAATGATTTCTGTGAAAGAGAATCTTGCACTTGCTCTAAGGTATTTATGCTTGTAATAAACACATTACACTTCTGCTCACATCGTGTTAGCTGAAGAAAGCTGTGCGACTAGAATTATATTCAAGAGGGAATTCGTGCAGTACTACGGTGTGTAAAGAAAAGAGCTAGAAATATTAGTGATTAACATTAATGTCCACTGTAAACACTTATTGCATGTAAGGCACTGATCTCAACAATTTACATGAATTATCAACACTTCTATGTCTTAGCCAGAACCATTATTCTATCATAGGGACAAATTTAAGGTCTCATTCCAGATGAAGAAAATTAATGAAGTGTCTAATAACTTTCTAAATTATACAAAGAGGAATTAGAACATGCTCACTGGACATAAAGCAAAAAGTGTACGTATACCTTAACTACTAGCTGATGATTTCTGTTATACCATGATTCTTCTTAGTAGCATTTGTATGAATAAAAAACAAAACTGAAATTTAAAGAATGAAATTCTATCAAGTCCAAATTTGAGATCCTCTTGAGGAAAAAAAGTAGTTATAAAGACTGGTCCAGTGTTCAAGAGAAAAACACTCACAGTTAGTTATCCATTCCAATCTATGCTGTGAAATCTAGAGAAACAGAATTCAATCATGGAATTCTTAAAACCATAATGGAATTGAATATTTAGGGGGAAAACCCTTAAATTTAGTTATCTTTCTTATCAGGGAAAAAGATTTAGTGATCACACCAAGTTAATATGAGGGGAAACGCATTATTTTAAATAAGAAAATTGTGAATAATATTATTTTCCTCCCGAGATGCTTTGTGTGTGTGCGTGTACATGCAGGAGTGGGTGCCATTATGTTAAACGTTGTTAAAGGAAATTGTTTAGGCAAGGCTTAGTTTATTTTGGGGGGGAATATGTATAAAATGATAATAAATGTAAAATAGCATTATGAATAAATCATGTATGACATTAGACTTGGGGGCTTCATCATTCAGGAGAGACACCATCCAAGAAATGTTGCCTCCAGAATATATCATTTTAAAATGGGGTATTTAGCAAGCACAGTCCTGAAGCTTATTATATTATTTACTGTTATGTTGGTTATACTTGGGCGTGGACTGGAAGTCATCTAAACAAGGCATTTGTGTCCATTGGGTTACTAATAATCAGAAATATCACTATCTGAAAGCCTATATATACTCTGAGAACATAAGAACTATGTAATTTGGTTTCATGAAAACCAAATATATCTCCCTTTTTTCAGATAAAACTTTTCTAAAGGAAGACTTTCACTTAGAAAGGATGTGATAAGTTCAAATAGATTTAGGAATAACCTAGCCAAACGAATAAATGTTTGCTTCAACTATCTCAATGAAGGAGATGTGATTTGGGATGGGAACGTACCCCTGCAATAATGTTTACTGCATTCTGGTGAAAAAGCATTAAAAACTTCTTACTAGTGTAGTTTCTTGAGGGAACACTAGTAACTTTTACTTATCCTAGAAAATTCCTATATTCAAAAAATCTTCACCCAATGAAGTTTTCCCCTTTTACAATGTTCCCAAGCTGCGTGCTCAGCCTCTTGCATTTAGCCAAGGATTTCCAAATGTAACTACATATGTCCCTCATCTCTGTCATGTAAAATGCTCTGTAACAGACTTGGTCAGCACGGGCCTCCCCACAGACAGACTATGAGAATGAAGTCTTCAGTGAGAACACTGTGACCATACTCAACAGAGTGGCTGGAGTGGACACCATATCCGTGTGTAACCCTAACTCTTAATTTCAATAGAGAATGCTCGAACTGCCCACACTGACAGCCATTTTCTCTAAGGACCACCTTGACAGTCTGACCCTATAAGGCACCCCTTCCACCACCACTTGCTCAAGAAAATATTTGGCCACAGAAAACAATATAAAATGCCTTTCCTCTTTTGAAATATGAACAAGGTGCATGTGTGTTTCTCTGGAACTATCCAAAGAGCATCAAATTTACTTGAAGATCAATTAAAAATTCTTCCCAGTCTTCACAAATTTTGTCTCGGCCCTAGTTTTGTCTTTGATAACATCAGATGAAGATATTGACAGCAGTCACGGAGCACTCACCATTCCCATGTACTACACTTTACCCCAACATTTTTCTCGGTTGATATTCACTATAATATTGTCAGTTAGTCGCTAATCTTGCTTTACAGAAGGGAAACTATAGCTCTAGAGCGTGGCAGATGTCGAGAGGTGCACAGCGAGGTAGAAGAGTCTGAGGAATTTGTTGATTTGATGGCATATTGGACTGTTATTGCTGAGTGTTATTGCTTCCTGAGACACAGAGGTCTGGTTTTGGTTCTGTTTGTTTTCCAGTTTTCACTATGTCTGCACTTAGGGTTTATGCCCTCCTGCCAATTCGGGACTAAGCTGAGCACACCCAGCCACACAAACAACAACATTGTTCCACAGTTCTTTGCTTGAGTTAAGTTTGGTAACTAACAAGGAAAAACATTGGGAGTTATTTGAAGAAAGAGCTTCAGGAAATGAAGAGGTGTGAGAGAACGTTTTTATTTTTAATAAAGTCAAGAAGTATAGTTATATTAAGCCATTAGAGAAATGGTTTTTCAAACATGTGAGATAGACTTTCAAATCATGAAGACAACTAAGACCTCTCCCCTGTAAAATGGTAAAAAGTTAAAAAATGCATATTCATGTGATACGTGTGATAAACACACAATAGAGTCCAGGTGTCGCAATGGTAAAGTGCTCAGCTGCTAACTAAAAAATTAACAGTTCAATTCACTACTGGTTCCATGGGAGAAAAGACCCACACTTTGATTATCATAAATATCTCAGCTTAAAAACTCACAGAACAGGTGTACAGTGAACTGGCAATTACTTTTTTAAATAAGCTACGTAATACTTTATGAATAACAGTGGAACATTGTCTGATGTAGTCCAGACAGATGAACCCCTCAGGTTGAAAGGCGCTCAGAAAATCAACTGCAGCGGAGGTGTCACTTGAAATGAGATTCAACTGGAAGGATGTGGATTAAGCAAAGCTTTCAGAGCCTTTATGTACTGATATGGCATGGCTAAAAATGAGAAGAAAGAGCTGCAAATATCTATTAGCAATCAAAACATGGATTTAAAAATGTTAATTTTATAAAATTGGAATATGTAAAAAATGAAATAGATCACATAAAAATGTTAACCTGTGAATGTTTTAGCTGAATGAGATCGGCATTTGGTCATTCCAAATGAATCATATGGTCAACTAGGCCAGGAATGAGAAATTAAAAGGGAACTATGAATTCCAAAGATGGATAAAGCAAAGGATTTTCCCAATGTCTGAAGTCTGAAACTGACTGAACGCACATTGATAATTAATTATTAGCGATTGGACTGCATAGGGTGGACAAAAAATGACAAGCGGTTGAAAAGCATGACCTTGAAGAAAGAAAGAAAGAAAGGTATTTTATTTTAGAATTTTTGCAAGACAATGATTTATTCATTGCACATACATTTTTCAAAATACAAACTTTAACTACTACTGCAACTGTACACATGGACCCCATGGATAGAAGATACAGGAAATAAATCAATTACATATGGAGAATAAGATGGTGATTCTCAATATCATTAGCCAGAACAAGGCTGACAGTGGAACCAACAATTGATCCTAGGCAGATTCAAGTTGAAATTGAAAAGAAAGATTAAAGCAAGTCCACGAGAGACAAAATACAATGGTGAATACATTCCAGCTAATTGAGGGACCATTTTAAGCATAAAGTCACACACTGAACACTAATGATTGAGGACCAAATATGTTTTGAAATGACATCAAGGACATCGTGCATAGTGAATTCAGAAAGATACTAAAAATAAAAATATATATATTAAAAACCAAATGTAATAAGATAATCTGAAATTTGCTCTTGAATGTAAAAAAAAAAGCTAAAGTGAGAGGAAGAAAGGATGAAATAAAGAGTTGAATAGATGTCAAAGAGCCCCTCAAGAAGATAACACAAAGTATTAAAATGATATTTGCAAAGGCATTGAATTAGAAAACAAAAGAGAAGAACATGGCAGACAACCCTCAAGAAAGAAGAACAAATTCAACCTTTGAGTTACAATATTGAAAGTTTCTACAGGTAAAATATTGAATGATGTAGGTTCAATTACTATACCAAAAAGTGTTGGTTACCATTCAATCATTTATAGAACTTGAGTTTTAGTTAATTAATAAGGCCCTGCTAGCCATAATTTCTTATGAGATGTATTGTAGTCATGTGCTCTGTATATGTGCCTCTAATCCCATTTTGGAAGGAGTTCTCTGATATACTAATGGACAAGATTAAGGTGGGATTAAGTTCTGACCTGAGTAGAGGATGTGAAACAAGTGACACCCTTTATTTCCCTGGAAGGTATGGTCTGCTGAAAGACATACAACACACACCCATCAAGGTAATCCCTCTTTATAATCAGAGCCATCGTGGACACAGAAGAGAGCCTAGAACCATCAGAAGAACAACTTCTAGATGAGAGGCAGCAGAGTCTATGAAACAACTTATTTCACATAGACAATGGAACAGAACAAGAGGAGTGGCTCTGAAACTCTGGGAGTATGGGACAGAGCTACAGGTAGGCATCCTTGTCCACAGAGGCCAAAGAACCATGTGGCTGAGAAGCTGAAGACCAGAGAGAGACTTGGCTGCTGGCTACAGAGAGGTGTTGCTGTGGACTAATCACTGCATCCTTATTGTGTGCAACCTTACTTTTGATACACTTTTAACTTCTCCACTAACTCTCCTTAATTGTGAGCATTATCTGTGAATTTCATGTGTCCATTGCAGTGATTGATCCAACACCACCTCGATACGGAGTGGCATGAGAGAACCGGTTTGGGTAAGAGTCGTTCAAGAAGGATGGCACATGGAAGCACTGCCTGGCATGAATATGTTGGAGCACACAGGGGACACAGGAACCCTCCCCCGCCCCCTCCCAAAAGTTTACAGGTCAGTACTATCCTTAGTGACCTGTACTGACCGAGGACATGTAGCCCTGGCCTTCATCTTCTTCAGGATCATTGATTCTCAAAACCAGGGAATTAATGTTGGTATTCATTACTGCATTAATTGGAATACAGCTGGTAATTGGTCTCCCTGCATTTTTTCTTGACTACCTCTTCTCTTCACAGATACTAAATTTCGATGTTACATTTATC
>NW_022111300.1:27687095-27690897 GCF_000313985.2 Echinops telfairi | reverse complement strand
TAATTGAGCAGGGGGATGGACATAAACTATGGCTCACATACATGAACAATAATTGACAACTCTGTGCAACTTATTCTCCTTCCATTGTGATTTGGTAGCAGTGATGAGCAATGGTGATATTTTTCTATGGATGGAAACATTAAAAGCAAATGTGGACCTTAATTTTAACAGAAGTTGTCATGAAATACATGTTCCATTTCCCTGTTTAAAAAAAGAGCTCATAGAAGAAAACTTTGGGGTGTTCATTTGCTTGTTAAATTTGGGATTCATCAGAAGTCTTCTATGGATTATTTTCTTGTCACTGATACTTAGTAAAGGAAAGCCTTTGTCTAAAAAGACATAATTCCTTGTACAATACCCTGAAAGTGTCATCAGGACCATTGAATGTATCAATCCAGGAGCATGAAATAAAGCACAGCTGTGCTCTTTCTTGGATTTAGTTATTTGAACAATGCAAATGATGAGTTCCTCTCCTCCATATGTACTGGAGACCTGGTTTCATACCAGATTCACCACAAATAGCGATTCATGTGGCTAATAGATAAAAGAGAGTTAATAGATTCTTGGTAAATGGGCTTTTATTTGGCCTGGGAAGATTTCAGGGAGAAGTAGTAAATGAGTTGAACTGAAGGGAACGTGGTTTCCATGAAGAAGAATCAAAAGCATAAGAATGGTGTAAAACTCAAGGTAGTACATGTTCCATAAAGGGGTTGAATAGAAGGAAAGGGGAAGAAAAGTTTAAGGCAAACTTAGATTTAAGAGGAGGGCAAGGTGTCATTAGGAAGAAGAGAAAGCTTGACCAGCCTCTCTAAGGCGGAATGCTTTCTTCAGGGATGTCGGAAACATTTCCATCCTAAAAGGAAATGACTGCGTTTCACTATCCCTCATATTTCTTGCTTCATCAGTGTGGAGGAGCAGGAAGAGAGGGGTGAAAGAAGTTTAAATAGACTAAAATATTTCAAGTATTTTTTTGAATGAATGAATCAACAAATAACACCAACATTGTCTTTTTTTCCCATGGGCATGCCTGTGCTTCTCTTCCCTGTGAGAGAGGCATCCTCAAATCAGGGCTTTAAAGCTCTGTCATGAATCCCCTTGCTGTTATTGTCATGATCCAAATCTCTCCCTTACATACTGAGTTGAGTAAATTATAGGGTTATTAATTCATGTCCCTTTCTAGCCTTAAAGAACTCTGCATTGAGGCTCATTGTCCAAACACATAAAAAGTCTTAAATTCTCCATGTGATGCACTGCAGTGAGTTTTAAAACAGCCAGTTCCAAGGTTTGTGGGGGTGGAGGTATACTTTTATGGCTGTACTGATTTAATTTAAATGGGAGACACAGGAGGTTTTGATTTGCTACAAACTTTCCTGAAAGGGAACACATTAAACAGCCTCTGCCCTCACTCCCTTCTCATGATGTAGATAAAAAATAATTTGCCCAGTTTAATGGTGATCCCCTAGGGACTTGGAGAATCATAAAGCATTTTGCTTTTGCAACAGCATTTCTCCTTTTGTCAGAGTAAGCTCCCCAAATTCTTACCACCCCCAGCAACATCCAAAATTTAATGTATCACTCCGTACTTTCATCAGTCTGAAAGACTAGAATAGGATTTTTCTTTGCTCAATGCCCCAAAGATCAGAAAATATATATTGTTTGTTGCACATGAGAATATAAGTATGTCATACAAGATGAATACGCTTATGATTTTGCCAGCTGTCCACTCCATCCAGAGGAAAATACATGCAAATCACTTTAGCTGCTGGTACAAGATGCTGAACTACATTTATCCAGGGGCAAGGTCCCTGTCGTAAACTGACCAACTCTGTTCCTGCCTCAGGTCTGCACCATTAATGGCCAACGTGCCTGGACAAGACCATTGGAGACAAAAATGAAATATACCCAAGGGTAGATTGAGGGCTTTAAATAAATCTTCAGCACCTCATGAAAGTGACTGTCATTGCGAACTCTGTCTCCCTAGAAAAGTTGTATAAATACATTTTCAAAACAGTTATTAAAATGAAGACGTTTGCATTTCTCTCTCCTATCTGTTTAGAAATGAATGTTTTAAAGTAAAATAAGTGGCACCATGGCTTCCAGGCTGGTATACACATGGTTATATTTGCTTAGCATCTTTCATACAAACTTCATTCTGAAAAGTCAGACCAACTCTGAACCGTAAATAATATCAGATACCAAAGGAGAAAACAAAATGATGTTAGAAAATATCTCCTGTCCTTTCAACCAAAGATGCTACTGCAGAGGAGGAGATAACAGAGGTCCTAGAGATGGATATTTCAGAAAGTAGTAGGCATTGGAAAAACATTGATTGAATGAAAGATAAGGCAGGAATGAATTGCTGCTCGGTGGTGTATAACAAGAGAAGAAATGACAGGAACCTCCAGACCCATTCATAAAAGCATTTTATATTTCTGAAGGCCTGGTGTTATAGTGTCCCTGAATTTATTCTCACACATTAGGTATATATCCCAGACACTTGGTGCATGGTGTTAAACTTTTCTTTATAGAATTGCAGGAATCCATCAACATTTTTAACCCATTTCAGAACTCAATGACATTCTCTGTAGAAGTTTATGAAATATAGGCCACCAAAAAGTACTTTACCCACTGCAGACAAATATTATGCTAATTAAAATCTTCCTAATATAAAGGTGGTAATTTGGCCCTCTTCCTTTCTGAACCATCAAGAAGTTCATAGGGTTAGTAACTAGTGAGTGATATGTAAATCTTCATTAATGGTATGGAGTTAGCCAAATTCTTCACATCCAACATCCTAGCTATGTGGATATTTAGGGAAGATTCAAATATAAAATGAATTGATATTTCAATTAAGATGGCATTATACTTTCATCATTATCAATTACTTCATCAAAACTTGCCTGCCTCTTTCTTTTGTAAGAGAAGAGTCACTTTATAAATTGGTATTACATGTATACCTTAAGCATATGCTACGAGTCGGTCTCTGTGCTTGCCATTGGGCACCTCAATGAGAAAGAGAAAGAGCCTCTCTCAAAGTACTCACTGACTAGTGATCAGGAATTTCAAATACAAATATCAAGTACAATCAGCAGTAGCATGCATTGTGCGATGGTATCATCAAGCCTCTTTGCACTCTCAAACCTATGATGGCAAGGTTTTAGAATGAATGCAGGAAGGGGGGTGAAGTAGGGATTTTCATTGAAATACTGTGGAGTCAAAGCACATGGGCAATCATTTCCATCTGCCTTCAGGCTAATCACCTCAATGTACTCAGAGATTTAAATTGCAAACAAAGTCCATGGGACATTTCCAGCTATTTTTAAAAAAATACCATTTTATCCCTAACACTTTATTTTTCTTTTTTTAATCGTTTTATTAGGGGCTCATACAACTCATCACAATCCATATATACACCAATTGTGTAAAGCACATTTGTACATTCATTGCCTTCATCGTTCTCAAAACATCTGCTCTCCACCCAAGCTCCTGGCATCAGCTTTTCAGTTTCCCCCTCCTGCCCACTCCTCACTCTCTCATGAACCCTTAATAATTTACAAATCATTATTTTGTCATATCTTGCACTGTCCGACGTCTCTCTTCACCCACTTGTCTGTTGTCCGTCCCCCAAGGAGGAGGTTATATGTAGATCCTTGTAATCGGTTTCCCCTTTCCAACCCACCCTCCATCCACCCTCCCAGTATCGCCACTCACACCACTGGTCCTGAAGCGATCATCTGCCCTGAATTCCCTGTGTTTCCAGTTCCTATCTGTACCAGTGTACATCCTCTGGTCTAGCCAGACT
>NW_022111300.1:27577922-27686995 GCF_000313985.2 Echinops telfairi | reverse complement strand
CCGAGACCCTTCTGCAAGGGGATGTCCAGTGGCCTACAAATGGGCTTTGGGTCTCCACTCCGCAGTCCTCCCCTCATTCACAATGATATGATTTTTTGTTTTTTGATGCCTGATACCTGATCCCATGGACACCTCGTGATCACACAGGTTGGTGTGCTTCTTCCATGTGGGCTTTGTTGCTTCTCAACTGGATGGCTGCTTGTGTACCTTCAAGCCTTTAAGACCCCAGACTCCAGATAATTTTCATTGATTTATCTTTTTTTTTAAACACAAGATCAAGTCAGTATAGTGAGTTAATTATTTTTTGTAATGGCAGCTTATTGCAAAAAAAATGTCATTGTTCCGATGTATATTGCTGAGAGAGAGAAAGAGAGAATAAGAAAGTTAAAAATAAAACAAATTAAAAAAACCACTCTCTTCAGGATACTAAAGAAAATCTTGCTTTCTATTTTATACCTGTCTATGTTGTGTGAATTTATAATGATAGGAAAATTTAAAAGATGGGAATTCTTATTATTGTTTTGTTTATGAAAACCAGTCTATTATTTAGCTGAGCAGTTCATTACCTTTGATGGCTACTGAGCATCCGAAACACAGCATATCAACAATAATACGTATGCTCCTTGCACCTCCGAAAGGATTGATCTCCAACTCAATACATTTTAGCAAGCAGAATCAAGCCTATTGTCAGTGAGTTAGTTCTCCTTTATAAAGATTCTATAAAGTGGAATTCTTCATAGGAATTCCAAGACGGTAAATTTTATGGAAACAGACTGTAGCATGTTTCTCCTGAAGAATCCCTGGTGGGTCTGAATAAGAGTGTAGCACTCTAACCCCTATGCCACTAAACTTAGTTCCATCCAGTCAATACTGACTCTTTGAGTCGCTGTGAGGCAGAGCAGAATTGGCCCTCTGAGTTTCCCAGACTGTGGCTGTTTACAGGAGTAGAAAGCCCTGACTTCCTTCCACAGAGCGGCTGGGGGTTTCAAACAACTGCCCTTATGGGCCACAGTCCACTGCGTAACCACTATGCTACCAAGGCTCCTTAAATAAAGTCTATTCACTATGTTTTGATATACATTTGTAATATGATGTTTGTCTGGCAAAGGAGATTGAGAGTACGTGGACTGCCCAAAGAAGAAACCGCCCTGTCGCGGAAGAAGTACAACCAGACGGCTTTGTAGAGGCAAAGATGGCAAAATTTGGGCTTTTGTACTTTGAACATATTACCAGGAGATATCAATGCCCGGAAAAGGACTTTGTGCTTTGTAGAGAGCAAGCATTAGAGAGGAAGCCGCCCCTGCACAGGATGAGTTGACACAGTGGCTTCAACTTGAGAACCAGTGTGAGAATGAGGCAGGCCTGGGTAGGGTTTCTACTGTTGTGTAAAAGTTCGCTGTGAGTTGGAACCAACTTGATAACACCTAAAAACTTTCTACCAGGGATTGATAAATCACCAAATTCCTCAATTACTCCAGCAAAGCCCCTCCTTATAACACCTCTGACAACTAAGCTATTAACAAACAGCATTAACCTCCCCATCCCACGCTTTATCTTGAATCCATTCACTTCTCATTAATTACATAGCTATTATAACAACACAAATCTCTGTCTCCCTTGAACAAATGCATGAGCTTCCTCACTGGTCTCTTGGCTTCTGCTCTTCACTCACCCAGTCTTGGTTCTCCATAGGTAGCTAGAAAAATCCTTTGAAAACGTACAGAAGATCATTTCAGTCTCAGGGCTGGAAATGGCATTTGTTTCCACAACACATATCACACCCAAGCACCACACCCTTGCCTACTTTGCTCCTGCCTTATCGTTCCTCATCTCTTCATCCTCCTCTCCAGGATTTCTCTGCTCAGATCACAACAGCCTTCTTGGGTTTTTTAATTTTTAAATTTTTATTGCCATAATTACATCCCATGCATTTCAATAGTTTAAACATATTAAGAAGAGTTAAACAGTCATCAAGAGTTGTACTCCAAACAATTTTAGAACATTTTCTTCTTCCTTGTGCTCATTACTATTAGCTCACCATTATTTTCTTTAAAAAAAATCATTTTATTGGGGGCTCATACAACTTTTATTACAATCCATACATCGATTGAATCAGGCATGCTTTCCTCTGGTCCCTTGAGACTTCCTCACCCCCCCACTATGATGACCCCAGTGCTGCTTCGCAAGTCAGACTAGACCAGAACACGTACACATGTACAGATAAGAGATGGGAGCTCACGATACACAGAATATAGGAACAGGAGTGGGAATCGTGATACCAGAAGGGTAGGGGGGAGAAGAGGAGAGGAAGGGAGAAAGGGGGAACTGATCACAGTGATCGACACACAATCATAGACCCCTCTACAGGGGGAAGAACAACAGAAAACAGGGAGGAAGGGAGACAGCAGTCAGTATGAGAGGTGAAAATAATAGCAATGTGCAATCTACCAGGGGTTGGGGGAGCGGAGCAGGCAAGAGGAGCTGCTACCAAGGGCTCAAAAGAAAGTAAATGCCTCCTTTTTAATTCTCATAGAAATACAGTTCCATTTTGTTTTGTCCATACTCTTTCCCCCTGAATTGTTGCGGGACTTATTCTTTCATTGTTTCTGCTGAAATTCAAACTCCATAACAAACATTCAATAATCAGATTATCAAAAATAACACTTTTTTAAATACTCAAACTCCTATTCTTGTTTTATTTTGCAACATAGTAATATCCACTACATTCAAAATCTATAATTATGTGTTCTTGTCTATTTTGGGTTTGTTTCTTCTTGTTTGTTTTTGTTTCCAGTTACGGCAGAATGTAAATCATACACAATCAGGTCAACATAATTCCTCTAGAGCTCAGAATCATGCTTAACACATAGTAGACCACAGAAGAATGACACATTTGAGCGATGGTTTTGGCAAAGAATATTGAAAGTGCTATAGATTGCCAAAAGAACAAGCAAATTTGTCTTGGAAGCAGGTAAACCAGAATACTCCTTAGAAGCAAGGATTGGAAGGATTCCCGTCTCAGTCACATTTGACATGCTATCAGAAGAGACGAATCCCAGAAAAAAAGATGTCTCACTTGGTAACGCAGAAGGTCAGTAGGCGGCCTACTTTAGAAAGCATGATGAAGACCCTCAATGAGGTGACACAGTGGCTTCAACAATGGCATCAGCCATAGCAAGATTGTGAGGGTGGCTCAAGCAGAATAAGAGAGACATTGTGTGGTACATGACTTACTATGAGTCAGAATTGATGGTGAGTTACAACATAATGACCAATAAAATAGGTTTCTTGGGTGGGAGCACTATAGGAATTCAGATAATTGTCTTCATACTCTGCTCTACAGAACCAATCTCTGGTCCTCCTATATTTCCCTTTTTCTGTTTTTACTTTGTTCTTTTTTTTTTTTTTTAATTCATGCTTATTGAGTCATGAAGAGACTGCGCTGTGACCATATCCACCAAGTGGAGGTCACTTCTCCACTAATCCGATGAGAGGTGTAAGCTACTCCAACCTGGAGACATAAAGGTTGCCCAACTATGGCTAACAATGTCCGGAAGATAATTTAATACATTTAAGTGGACACTTCTCTTTTATGACAGTCCATTTAACCCATGATTTTTAAACTATGAGCAACAGATAAAAAGCATACACAGATCTGTGTCCCCTTTCCTGCACCAGTACCATTTCCTTGTTTTCCATCCTAAGAGAGTATGAGTTCAGGGCTCTTCACTCTAGCATTACTGTTGACCAGAATTGACCCAGGAGTCAATTCTGATGACTGACTACCCAATATGGTCAGAGTAGGACTGTCCGAAGGTTTCAAATCAGTGACCTTTCAGAAACAGATGACCACATGTATTTTTGGAGGCATCCTTGTGTGGCTTTAAACCACCAACCTTTTCCCTACTATTTGAGTCACCCAGGTCTTTCATAGATCTGGCACAACATAGCTGAAGATTAAGCTGAAAATGCTGCTGAATACATAGGGGAAAATTAAGGTTTCTTAAAATTTTAAATATATACATATCATCTTCTGTGACTTTCTGCCATTATAATTCACTAATGCAAGTTTAGATAACCACATATTTGCATTGCTAATGGATTTCTTTCAAAATGTGTTTACATTGTAGAAGTGTTTAAAATGTTTTATCTTTTAAAGACTTATTTTTACTAATAATGTGGCAATTCCTAGCACGAAGACTAACTTTATTATATAAGTGTAAACAACTCCATAGCCCTTTTCCTAATCAAAATTGTATTACCATCTCAGAGATTTGAGATTGCTCCTACATTTTTATTTAATTATAAAATAATATGCTTTGGTGGGTATGATAATAAATTGATGGGAATCCATGGGAAGGAAGCAACTTCACTTCTTAATGCTTGACTTCTTTTCTGCTATCACTGGAGGAAAAACTTCCTTTCAGAGGGAAAACAGAGGTTTCTGTCAGTCAGGAGATCAGGACCCTCCTCCAACCAAAGGGCCTCCTCCGGGCCCTCCCCTTGTCAGCTGGGCAGAGCCTTCCCCTCAACTGGTTAGGAGGTTTCAAAAGTTCAAGAATACGCTGTATTCACCACTCGCCCTCCCCAAAAGTACAAAGAAAAATGCATAATGTATGATAATGGTCAAAGTAGTGAGGATTAAAGTAAATGGTGTGATATAAAAAGGGTTTCAAACAGGATTAATAATTCTGCAATTTGTTATACAAAGTCAATTTTTTCCACTTGCAGAGCAAAGTTGCCCGGTGGGTTTATTGGCTCACTCATTATTAGGTATATATCACTTTTATTGTTTCACATTTTTATAGTTTATTTTAAAAAAAGACATTATTCATGAATAAAACATTTTGGCTCCAGGCGGCTATACACTGAGGTTGGTCAGAAAGATTATACCGTCCCTGATTTGAAATAATAACTAAACATACAAAATGGAAATAGCATAGGAGCAGATAATTTGGTAGGACAGGAGGAGCATCTCCGCAAGACAGGGAGCTTTCATCGCAGCAAGAGCCCATAGCATTACTGCATACACCCCGAGTCTTCTTCGGACAGGCCTCCTGCCAAGTTTAGCATCTATTCATCTTTCCCAGTTGAACAAGACTTTCTTTAGCCCAATCACAGCACTCATTCTTTGAGAAGTAGCAAGGGCTGTGCTATGAGAAGCTACTTGGAAAGTCTTGCCATATCCATCCCGCTCCGCTGGCCTGGCCCTTTCGGGATTGGTTTTGTGACTGTAACTCAGGAAGACAATGTGAGTTCCTGGAAAACACCCAAACTCTCATTTTGAGTTGGTGTAAGTTGAAGAATTTAGACTATTAAGGGTTAAAGAGACAGAAACACTTTCTTTAGAAGTACCTAGATCTAGAGAGGATATGTCAAACACAATATAGCGTCACGCCCATGTCTTTTTTTTATTTCATAATTTTATTAGGGACTCATACAGCTCTTATCACAATCCACCCATTCATCCACTGTCAAGCACATTTGTACATTCATTCCTATCATCATTTTCAAAGCATTTTCTTTCTACTTGAGCCCTTGGTGTCAGATCCTCATTTTTTCCCTCACTCTCCAACCCTCTCTCCCACATGAACTTTTGAAAATTTATAAATTGTTATTATTTTTTCATGTCTTACACTGACTGATGTTTGCCTTCACCCACTTTTCTGTTGTTAGTCCCCCAGGGAGGGGGTTATATGTAGATCATTGTGATTGGTTCCCTCTTTCTCCCTCCACCTTCCCCTTCCCCTCCTGGTATCGCTACTCTCATTATTGGTCCTCAGGGGGTTATCTTTCCGTGATTCCCTGTGTTTCCAGCTCTTATCTGTACCCATGTACATGCTCTGGTATTTATTTAATAGTAGTTTCTTTAACATAGCAATACTTTTTGATTTACCTTTAATTATTAATTGACTGCTCCTCTCAATCTTGTCATTCCTGACTAAGCATAATCAAGAATCAATTAGAGGTCTATGACTAATAGCTCTATATAGTCACATATTAATTTGATTAGCATATAAGGTACACTTTTCCTGTACCAAATAGTTTGGGGGGTGTCATTAAGAGGAAGTACCAGATGTAGCCAAGGGTATAGTTAGGCCAATTTGCCAGAGGATGTTAATTTTGTCATTATACCAGGAATTAGGTCAACCATATGGTTTTAGTTTAGGGCTGTCTACTTTGTATAGCATGAACCAATCATAAACCAAAAAGACATAGGAGAAATGTAGAAGAAAACTGATGACGCCGACAACAATTTTCCATAGCTCTCTAATGTCCAAGTTTAACACATAATTATTTTCAGAGTCAAATTTCCATCATTGTCAGCTAGTCAAAATATTTTCTTTCTTCTTTTATGAAAAGAAAGCCATTACCTAATGAATTTATCTACTCAACACAATTTAATACATTTCCTTAAACTATTTTTGGTTGTGTTTTTTTCCTTTTTAACTATTTATTGTGAATTGGATATAAGTTTATGAAGTAGATCATTAATTTTACCTTCAACAATTCATGCTCATTTTATTTCATCTCATTCTTTGAAATCCCCTAAATGTTCGATCATTTATTTCACTTCCCTACCTGAATTTCTTGCTTCCATCATCCATTTCTCTTTTTTTCCTGCCCTTAACCCTTATGAACTTTGTTTTTAAGGAGCAGGTGCTGACCTTTGATGTCAAATTATTCATTATTCGAAGGTGGTTGTACCTGACTAGTGTTATGGTTCCCCTTATAAACTTGTCTGTTTGGGGCTGAAACTTAAACCAGGAAGTTGAATTTAGTTCCACATCTGAAGGGTAACTAAAGGTCAGGATCTCAGGAGCATTAATTTGTATCTTGCTTATGATTTTAAAAGTTTTGTTCCACATTTTACTTCCACCCAACTCAGAAATTCCACCTAGTCAATAGAAGCAGAATATTTTCATACCAGAATAGGAGCCCTCAGGTTGGAAGGCACTCAAACTATGACTGAGGAAGAGCTGCCTTCTCCAGGAGAGTCCACTACAATGAATGATACAGGAGGGAGCAAAGCTTGTGGGGGAAAAGGCTTCAGGAATTCATTTACCAAGAACTTATGACTCAAAATGAAAATAAACATCTGTAAGCATCAATTAATGATTGGAACTTAGGGTGTGTATTAGTCTGGGTACTTTGGAGAAACAAATCCACAGAAACTCATGTAAAAGAGAGTTTTATATAATGGTTAATTGTGCATCACGAAAACATCCCAACCCAGTGCTGCCCAAGCCCATAAGTCCAACATTAACCCATTAACCCATGTGTCCAACACCAGTCCACAAAGTCCTCCTCCATCTCACAAAACAGACACAACAAAGCCAACTTCAGGAGGAAAGCTGAGTCAGTGAATGTGTAAGCATCTCAGCACTGGCAGGGGTCTCCAGATGGGTGTTCCAGCACCCAGGGCTGCATCGGGGTAGGTCCATGTGGCTTCTCCTTGGGGGTGTCTTGCAGGAAGTCAGCCTTGCAAGCTGAAGCAGGGAACTGCTAAGGCAGCTGCACCCTGGGCCGACCATCACAAAGCAAGAGACCCAAGAACTAGAAAGGCAAGGCTCACCACCCATTTACCCTCTGCCCTTCAATTACCCCACATGTGTTTATCAGCCAGGTTGGCACAATAAACTAACTAACTCAGGGTGTATGAAAACTGGAAGTCGTTAAAAATGAGATGGGATTCCTAAAGATGGATATTCTAGGTATAAGTGAACTGAAGTGGACTGGTATTGACCATTTGAGATCAGACCATCATATAGTTTATTATGCCAGGAAAGAAAGAATCAAGAGTAAATCTGCTCCATTAGATCTCCCTACTGTGTTGAAAAGTCAAGAAGTTACTTTGACGAATAAAGTGTGCCTAAACCAAGCCATGGTATTTTCACTGGAGTCTTATGCATTTGAAAGTTGAATACTAAATAAGGAAAATTGAAGAAAAAACTATTTATTTGGCAAAGAATATTGAAAGCACCACAAACTGCCAAAAGAATAAACAGATCTGTCTTGGAAGAAGTAAAGCCAAAATATTACTTAGAGGCAAGGATGTCAAGACTTCCTCGGACATACTATGAAGAGAGACCAGTCCTTGGAAAAGTCTATTGTGCTTGGTAAAGTGGAAAGGCAATAAAGGAGGTAGCCCTGGAGGAAATGTGACATCAACAATGTGCCCAAATGTAACAATTGTGAGGATAGTGCAAAACTGGGCTGTACTTTGTTCTCTGGTACATAGAAATAGGGTCACTTTGAGTTGGCACCTTACAGCCACAACACAACACATTTGCATGAATTTGCTTCCTGCATGCTCCACCCTCTTAATGGATATATTTTCAGAATAGGCAAATACTCATGTACAAATATCCTCTTAATCTTATGTATGCTCATGGGTTTACCATCCCCTCTACACCCTGATTATATGTTCAGGAACCATTCCTATGGTGCATTAACTTAATTTTGATACAGGTTTCTGGATGGTACGAATGGTTTGTGCTCAACTCCGAAACAGATGATGAGTTTTTCAAACCTCCTCAGTAACTCTAAAAGAAAGATCTTGTGGCCAGCTCCCATACATATAAAAGGAAACAAAACAGAAAGATGGCGTGCATGTCTACCCTGTATCTCAGGATATCCATGAGTTGGAATTGTCTGACCATTTGTGACCATTGTTATTGCATGACAAATTATAGGCATAAAAGGCAAAGGGAAGCATTGAGGAACAGAGTAGTTGTTTTCCAAACTGAAAATCTTCCCCAGATACATGATTTATTTATGTATCTCTGATTATCTAAGGTCACTATCTGTTAGAGACAAAGGGTCAGTTCTGCAATTACACGGTTTTATCATTAACAGTGGTATTTACTACTGTTTTAATTTATCTCAATAATTTAGAAAAACAAACAGTGTAATGAACTTAGTCAAATTTAAATGAAACTGGCCTTTAAATTGACACAAGATAGCTAATTGTTGCATCTTATCTTATCCCTTATTGTAAAATAGTTGACGATTTTTGACTTATTGTTAGTATTTTATCTAATTATCTATACTTAACTAAGGTCTCATTTTCGTTATATTTGGGAATAAAGTACCATACATGAAAGTCTTTGATAAATTGTTAAATTAAAAAAACAAACAAAACAAAGTCGGTAGAATCATATACCGACTTAGGAGTTCTGTTTCAGGTTAGAATAGTATTGAATTGAGCCATAACTTCCTATAAGCTACTAATGTTATGACATTTCCCAGTAGTGCTTAAACACATAGGTCCCACATCACAATCAAAGTTAATATCCCCCGAGCATTTGAGTCAGCTTTTAATTGGATTTATTTCAATTTGTTCAAATGGAATAAAGTCAACTGGTCATGCAATAATCAATATAATCAATTATCTTGAGTATTGCTGCTCAATTGATTCATCGGGTATTGAACCAAATCCATGAATATATCCAGTTTTCAATTGCCATGCATGTTATACATAAATCTAATTATCAAACTGCATTTGTACATTCTAGCATCTTACTCAGATGTTCAATGCAGTCAACCAGAAAAGACTCACTGGGAAAAGTCGCTTGCCTTGCCTTGGAGTGAAAGGTGGAAATTCACCATTCTTAATAATGCCTAACTTAATAACAGATACAATATGTGCAATGAGAAACAGCTTCCTTGTGGGAATTACAAGAAGAAAGGAGCTTAACCAGAACACAACATAGAGGAATTCCTAAACTTTTCGCCAAGCTTATTCCTGAAGACGCAAAGCCTGGGGCTTACCTTGGCGAACCATCAGACAGATATCATCTACTGAGTCAACTGCTAAACGCCAGCAATGTGTCATACCTGGGATCTGCCAAAAACTCCCCTGAAGAAGCAAGACTTAAAGACATAACACATTCTCCAAAGTCTCAAAAGAGGACTTTGAGTTTGTTTGTTTGTTTCTTTAAGTTTCAAAATAATTATTTGGCTTTCTCTGAGTCTGTGGATGGACTCTTCTCTAAGGTCTATTTCCTCAGAGCAGCCCAGCAGAAAAGACACAGATTTAGTTGGATGGGATTCATTTATATTCTGTTCCTGGCATTTAAGATCTTCACTTACTGTAAAGCTATGTTGAGTCATGCATAATGGAGCTAATATTTATATATTGATAAACAAAATCTACATATAGTTTATATACATAAACTGATATTGATATTCATAAACTGATATTGATATTGATAAGCTGATACCAAGAAACAAAATCTCGTATTGTTGATGAAGCAATGTATCATCCCATATATGACTCCATAAAATTTTTTGTAAAATAAATTTTTCTGGATCACTGCCCAATAAACCTTCAATAGCGTTTTTGCATATTTTTATTTCTAAAACTTCTATGTTAGAGTTTCATTAATACATTTTAGAAAGTAATACCTAAAATCTCTGTGTTCTTATTTAGCACTAATAGGAAATACAGGACAGTCGTGCATCTTGAGTATTTAGATAGAAAACATAGCCAATTATCTCCAATTTCTAGTTGTCTGTCCAAATCAGTGTTTTATGGGTTGATGGAAGGTAGAAATGACATTGAAAGCTGGTCTATCAAAGAACAATTTTTATTTCTATTTAACAAACAAGTTACTGACATTCATGAAGAAGATGAATAGAGGTTATAAGGGAATGGTGTCCACCTCAATCAATAATTTCCAGTAGTAAGTCTTTAGCAAATCCCCATCTAAATGACAGACAGCCAGCGAGCTAGGTGCAGGTGAATTAAATAGCCCACAACCAGGAAGACAAAGAATGGATGTTGCTTATCAGTGCTCCAGTACTCTTCATAAGTTATTTTATAATCACACAATTACAGCTCGTGCAAGGTCATGAGATTGGCCTTCCTTTGCCCTGGTTAATTAGAAATATGAGACATACTGCATGCATGTGTGTGTATGAAGCATTTAGAATTCACACATAATTTCCATTAATTGTTAATGAATTTTATGCTCTTACAAAATTTTGCAGAAGACTATTTTGCATTATTATTTATAATACAAAATAGAAACAATCAAGTATCTTTAAATCAGAATACACAATGTAAGGTGCTATTCATGATATCAATATTCCATGTAGACAGGATGATTAAGATTTGTTTCCGCATAAGTGGGTGAAGGGAGACATCGGACAGTGTAAGATATGACAAAATAATAATAATTTATAAGTATCAAGGGTTCATGAGGGAGGGGGGAGCAGGGAGGGAAGGAATAAAAAATGAGGAGCTGATACCAAGGGCTCAAGTAGGAAAACAATGTTTTGAGAATAATGATGGAAACAAATATACAAATGTGATTGACACAATGGATGGATGGATGGATTGTGGTAAGAGTTGTATGAGCCCCGAAAAATGATTGATAAAAATAAAAATAATAAGTAAAATACAACACATTTATAAAAATAATTTATTCTTGGTCATGTTTTCGGTAATTTTCTTTCTTGTAATTCTTCTGAATTTGGTATTTCTTCAAAATAAAGAAATGCACATATGGACTACAGCTGTAGTGACAAACCTTACAAATCATTGAATATTCTTTATATATCTATATTTATCATCTATATCACCAAAGCCCACTGCTATGGAGTTAATTACAGCCCATAGAAATCCTATATATGGTTTCTGGGACTGTCAATCTTTATAGTTATATTTGTGTGTGTGTGTGTGTGTGTGTGTGTGTGTGTGTGTGTGTGTGTATGGCAACTATCAAATGAATACGTATAAATAGATGGCTCAAGTCAAACCTTATAATCACTTTTTAGAAAATCAAGTGTGAGATAATCCTTGAGTATTATATAGGCAACCAACTCCACCCAAATTGGTTTGAGTCAATATATTTCATAACTCATTTTATGTTTTCGTGTGTGCTTAATTATTGATCATGTTGAATATTTAGATACTTTTGTGGAACTGAGGACATAGTTCTGAGGGAGGCAAACTGTCAGGTTTTGCAAAAGTTAACTTTAGTAAAGGAATAGAAAAGTTTTGTTTCAAAAGCACTATATCCATATATGGGTTTATATATTCATATTGATAACTTTCTCTTTATCTTTGTAGTGATCGGTTTTATTTTATCCTTCCTATCTAGTATTTAATTGTAAGTGGTACATTCTGTGAAACAATGAAAACAAAACCAAAAAAACCCAAAGCGATGGAGTATGGTAGAGTAAGGATGGAATTATGAAGGTTGGATAGTGAGGGCATCACTAGGCTCATAACCGTTGGCCAAAAATGGAATGAAGTCTGAGTAAAACTCAAGAAGGGTTAAAATAAAGGCAGTTTAAGAGTCTGGGGAAGGAATCAAGGTAGCATGTTAAAAAAAAAAAACAAGCAGGGATAATGAAGAAGGCCATAATGGGTGTGGCAGAGCAAGGAGATGAGGCCTAAGAGCAAACTGTTAAAGAAATGGGCAGGAATACAACTATAATCCTCTTTTAGTACATGCGAAGGATTTTAATCCAAATTCTGTGTGGGGGAGAAATGGTGAGTTTATCACCATAAAGGCCTGGAATATGAGCAGTCCTGGTGGCAGGCCCAAACAGTGGTTACGGACTTGGCTATTCACTGGAAAGAGAACGTTGGAGCCCACCACAAGTTTCAGGGCAGAGCAAGACCCAGTGATCCATCACTATGAGACCCAAAGCCCATTTGTAGGCCACTGGAGATCCCCTTGCAGAGCGGTCTCAGGGAGGAGAGGAGCCAGAGAGGGTACGATGTAGCAACGATGAAAAATACAACTTTCTTCTAGTTCCTAAATGCTTCCTCCCCCCCCCACTATCATAATCCAAATTCTACCTTGCAAGTCTGGCTAGACCAGAGGATGTACACTGATACAGATAGGAACTGGAAACACAGGGAATCCAGGGCAGATGATCCCTTCAGGACCAGTGGTGTTAGTGGCAATACTGGGAGGGTAGAGGGAGAATGGGTTGGAAAGAGGGAACCGATTACAAGGTACTATATGTGACCTCCTCCCTGGTGGACGGACAAGAGAAAAGTGGGTGAAAGGAGATATCGGACAGGGCAAGATATGACAAAATAATAATTTAAAAATTATCATGGGTTCATGAGGGGGGGGGAGTGGGAGGGAGGGAGAAAATGAGGACCTAATGCCAGGGTCTTAAGTGGAGAGGAAATATTTTGAGAATTATGAGGGCAATGAATTTACAAATGTGCTTTACACAATTGATGTATATATGGATTGTGATAAGAGTTGTATGAGCCCCGAATAAAATGATTAAAAAAAAAAAAAGATTGGAACCTTTGACAATGTATGGGTCAGCTCCATGTCATCCTATTTGGGTCATTTTGCTGTTTATTGGTGTTTGTTGCTAGGAGCCATCGAGTCAGTTCTGACCCTTAGCTACATTATTCACAACAGAACAAAACACTGCCCAGGCCTGTGCCATCCTCACAGTGGGGGCAAGGGTTGAGTGCAGTGTTGCTGCCATGATTGCCATCCATCTCCTGGAGGGGCTTTCTCCTTTTTGTGGCTGGATAGGCAGCAACAACAATGTTGTTTATATAGTTGTGGTTTTTTTTTAACCACTGTATGAATAAACTGGAAATGGAATAGTATCACAGATGAGAATAAAGTACCAAGGCTAATTCTGGAGTTAAGAATGAAGAGAATGAGATCAGAGCAGTGGGAGTGATAATACTTCCTGATTTGGGACCATTATTAAATATATACTGTGGGTGCATTATGAAGGGGAAACGGTTCCAAAGCCCAACTCACAGAGTGACTGCCCTACAGGACCAAGTAGAACTGCTCTTGTGGCCCCCCAAGAGTGTACATCCTTGTGAAATCTGAAAGCCTCATCATGCTCCACTTGAGCAGCTGGTATTTCTGAACTGCTGACCTTGCAATTTCCAGTCTACTGGGTGACCCATTCTGCCATCAGGGTTCTGGGGAAACAGGTAGATAATCAATAGTAACCTGCAGGGATTTTGCTTATTTATGAGTTTGTATTTTTCCCAGCATCTGGATAATGATATATCTCCATGCTTATGTCAAACCCCCTGCCTTTGAGTCAATTCTGACTCTTTGTGATCCGCTATAACGTTTCTGAGGCTGTAAATCTTTATGGGAGCAGGCAGCCTCATCCTGTCTTCTGCTGAGTTGATGAATGTTTGAACTCCAGACCTTGCAGTTAGCAGTCCAAAGTTTCATGATATATTTGCTCATATTGTAAAGACTGGGGAAAGGCCTTTAAAGTGATTTAGGAGGGATCCAGAGTTTTGTTTTAGACATGTTAATTTTTTTATGTCTAATAGCTATTCATGTGGAGGACATTGAATAGACACTGAAATATTTATGCTTAGAACTCAGGAGAGAACAAGGTAGAAAGACATAACTTTAAAAATAAGAAGCATATAAATGAGGCTTAGAAAATAAACATTGAAAACAGACAGAAATGTTTGCAATATAGAGAGACATGCCTGTAGGGCATTCACTATCAAAAGACTGATGTCACTACCATCAGACGACACTCTTGAATTAAGAAAGTCAAGAGGATTTTCAAAATAAAGCCAATTTAACCATGAGAAAGAAGTCTATAGCTAGGAGAAAAAGAAAAATAATGAGTTAATTTAAAATTTTCAACATCTGAGAGTCAAATTTTATAGGCTAAATATGGGGTGAAATCACAATCTAGCATATCCTGCCTCAAAATATAATTTTTCTAATTACATAGGCATTACAATACCTCCACAGAGTAAATGTCCCAGGTATTGGCATCCTGTGGAATAAAGTAGTATAGCAATTGCTTCTGTTGGTGACACTATCTTGCACGTTTTCTAAGCCTGTAACAGAGTTTCTTACCACAATGCCCTCTAACATTGTAATTATTTAATTGACATTTATTTTCCAATATCTAGATTTTGCAAATGTTTATCCACTTGACTAATAATTGAAAGTTGGCCATTCAAGTCCACTCAAAAGTTCCTCAGTAAACAGAACTAGCCATCTGCTTCCAGAAGGTGGCAACATTGACAATGCGATGGAGTAATCCTACTCTGCATATGTGGGAGACAGATGTGTGTGGGGGTGGGAGAGGCGGGTGGGTTAGGGTCAATTTGAGTTAGACTGAATGTAGGTGAAAGAGTAACAACAGTATTCTATCCTGCAAATGAATTCTGCAACTTTCTTAAACCTAACAGGATGATTTTTGTTGCCTGATAAACCTTGAAAAATGGAATTCCATCATGAATTACTTAACATTTAGAAGTGAAATCATATAGAAAAACCTGGAACAATCTTTTGAAATGTTTAGTCCAGGTGAAATGGTTGAATGTAAATCCAACAGATTTAGATGATTTTTAAAAATTTTACCTTCTATCAGCTTTATTTCATGTATTGGGATTATGTAATCATGAAGTTAGAAACAGCAAAGTATTTGAGCAACAGATTCTGCGCTATGTGGCATAACTGGGATGGAAGCAAAGAGTCACACCTGAAGGGAGAATCTGAAAATCAACTGTGGATCTACCAACCTGGCTTCAAATGGAGAAGGAATTAGAGAACAGAAATCATTTTTTAACGGTAAAATATTATTTCATCAAGAAATTACAACTAATTGTAGAGCTACAAATTAAATTATCTAAAACCAGTAATAAATGAAAAGATAAAGACAATACAAGTAAATAGACATACAACTAAATAGTTTTAACATAATGCTCACTTATTAAAGTAGGACATCACACACACATAAAGGATCCAATCTGGTTCATTGATAAGTTACTGACCAAAAAGTTGATGGTTTAAATCCACCACCTTGAGAGAAAGAGTGGGGAACGCGTCCCCTTAGAAAATTCAGCCTAGAAAACACTGTAAGAAACAAAAACTCACTGCCATCAAGTCAGTTCTGACTCCTGGCGACCCTATAGAACAGGGTAGAACTGCCCTTGTTGGTTTCTGAAACACCCTTGGTGATGTAATGGTTATGCCTCAGGTTGCGAGCTGCATGGTTAGCAGTTCAAAAACTCCAGCCACTCCTTGGAAGAAAGACTGGACTTTTTAATCCCCTAAACAATTGCTGTCTCTAAAACCCACAAGGGTTCATTATGAATCATCTTGACTCAATGGTAGTGAGTAAGCATTATTTTTATAAAGGATCGACATATAAATAAGAAATCATATGGAATCTTCTAATATATTTCAAATCAAGCAAGAATGGATATAGTACATGAAAGGAATTTGTGGGTGCAGTTAAAACAGTGCTTAGAACAAAAGTTTTAGTTTAAAATATTCTTATTAGTGAATAAATACTATTAAAATTAATAATCTTTGTTTGCACCTCAGGAGCAAATTAGTACCAAAAAACAGAAAAAGAAAGATAATTAAAATAAGAAAAGAAAACATAAAATAGAAGATGAACTAGAGAAAATTAATGAAGAAAATATGGCAATTAAAAATTAATATCAAGCATTACTAAACAATTGCAAATAACAATGAAAATTGATGTTACATATTTTATAGAATGCATATATATAATTATTGATAATTGCCAATAAATTTGAAAGTATGGCTAGAATAGGTAAATTCTTTGGAAAGCATGGCCTACCAAAATTGATATAAAATGAAAAATATTTGAATAGTTTATATCTACTAAACACATTTAATTCTTTTAATTAATAGTTAAAAATCATGTCATAATCAAATCATGTCCAGGTCCAGATAATTCTATTGTTAAATTCTATCAATTATTTAGCAAAGAAAGAAACAAGAGAAACTTTATAAGTGCTCTATTAGCAAATAATGAAGGTTGGGAAACTTTTTAACTCATTTTATAAGACATGTATAAACCTGCTAAAAAATAGATGATAAATAAATTGAAAGACAAGTAGATAGATAGACACACAGTCTTACAGGTATTGATAGATGACACATCAATATACTTCACGATTTTAGATAAAATATTTTTAAAAACATATTAGCCATTTAAATATTTTAAATATATGAAAAGGATAGGAAATTCCGGGCACATGCAGTTTGTTCAAAGAATTCCAAATTGGCTTAATAGCAACATCATTTATCATATTAACAAAATGAAGAGAGTCATATTTAACAGATGCAGAAACATATTTGACAAAATTGATCAGCAAATTAAGAATATATGGAAAATTCTCAATTTGAAAAAAAAGTGCATCTACAAGCTACAATTTACATTTCATTTTTGTAAACTAATGATTCATCTCTGTGTCACATAATTTTTCATCTCACACACAGACTATAATATAACCATCTATCTTTTCTGGTAAGAGGTGAGGTCTAAGTCTCTTCTTCTTCCAATCTGTATGAGTTTTACAAATTCATTAACCTGCAGAGGAAAGCAGAAGCTTTGTTCATAGGGATCCTCTGTACCATAGAAGGAAACACCTGCCTGCTCACGTGCCATCCTCACAATTGTGATTGTGTTTGTGCCCATTGTAGCCACCTTGTGAATCCATCTTCTCACCAGTCTTCTCTTGTCCACTGCCTTTCTACATACCAAGCATATGCACTTTTCCAGGGATTGATCTCTCCGGATAACATATGCAAAGTACACAAGAGGAAGTCTTGCCATCCTCACTTCTAAGGAGCACTCTGGTTGTGCTGCTAACAAGACAGATTACTTGTTATTTTTGGAAATCCATGGTATATCAATATTATTTGACAGCACTATAATTCAGGTGCCACAATTCCCCTTCTTTAATCTTTCTTATTCAACGTCCACCTTCCATGTGCATGGGCAGGGATTGAATCAGGGACATCTTTGTCTTCCAGGTTACGTCCTTGTTTTTCAACACTTTAAAGAGATCTTGTGCAGCAGATTTATCCACTGAAATGATTGGGTTTTGTTTTTTTGACTTCTGCTTCCATGAGCATTGATTTTAGTTCAAGCAAAATGAAATTTTGGGCACATTTAGTATTTTTCCATTTATGATCATGTGTATTGAGACAGTTGTGATGATTTTTGTTTTCTTCACGTTAAATGGTAATACATATTGAAGACTGAAATCTCTGATCTTCATCAGCAGGTACCTTTCACTTTCAGAAAGCAAGGCTGTGGTATCTTCATATTGAGGGTTATTATGAAGCCGAATGCTGCGTTCTTCTCCGTATAGTCCAGTGTCTCCGATTATTTGTTCACCACATGGACTGTGTAAGTATAGTGAGAGGATGCAACCCTGGTGTACAACTTTCTTCATTTTAAACCATGCTAATACCCCCTTGTTCTGTTTGAAAGACTGTCTCTTGATCCATGTACAGGTTCTGAATGGGCATAATTAAGTGTTCTGAATTCCCCCTTTTCTCAGTGCTGTCTAGAGTTTGTTTGGATCCACACAGATGAAGACCTTTGAATATTCAATAAACCACAAGCAAATATCTTTGTAAAATTATATGTGTTCAGCCAAGATCCATTTGTTGTCCACCAGGATATCTCTTGCCCAATGCTGTGTTATGCAAAAAATCTAAATTTCTGGTAACTCCCTGACAATGCATTATTGCGACCATATGATCCTCAGCCAAATTTTACTTGAATGTGATATTAATGGAATTTTAAAAAAATTCTGTTCACCTTTATTTTAAACAGGAGCCTTTGTGGAGTAGTACTTACGTTTTGGACTGCTAGCCATAGGATCAGCAGTTCAAATCCACTAGTGGCTTCTTGGGAGAAAAGCTTGGCTTTCTACTCCTGTAAACAGTTATAGTCTCAGAATCTCTCAAGGGTGTCTTTTTGAATCAGCATTGATTTGATGGTAGTAAATTGAGATTTTTTTGACCTTTTTCTTTTAAAGGGATGTCTTCTGATTGGTTTAGTCAGGTAGCTGTCTTCTAAATTTCCTGGCAGATGTGAGTCCTTCCAGTGCTTTATCAGCTTGTTGGAACATTGCCATTGATATCGCATCAATTCTTGGAGCTTGTTTTGGTCTACTGCCTTCAGTGTAACTTGGACTTCTTCCTTCAGTACCATCAGATTTTGATCTTATTCAACTACTTTTGTTGTTGTTGTTGTTGTTGTTGTTGTTACAGTAACTTTGTGTATTCCTCCCTACAAAACTATTCTTTATCCTGTTGTCAGGCTGTTTCTAGATTTTCTCTGGTCTTACATCAGCCACTCTGAAGAATCCAAAGTGCAGAAGGGAAGATACACTAGGTTGGGTACACAGCAAGAGCACAGTCATACCAGCTTTATTCGCAGAGCAGGTTCTGGGAGAAGAGAAGGATGTTCTTCTTTGAAAATGAGAATGAAATTTTCTTCACCCAGAGTTTACTTTTTTGTAAAGCTTCTTTAGGTCTGAGAGAGAGCTGTTGGTAAAGAGTTCATATGCATTATTCTCTTCTGCCCTAAGGAAGAGCATGGGGTGTATTCCATAATGATTGATGACAAGTCTGGTTATATAACAAAGTTTGTTTAGGGCATGGTCCCACCTGTAAGCCACTGAGTTACAATTAAATTTATGTGCAGACCACAATGTAAATGACCACGTCATGACATACGTGTCATGCTCAGGTTGGATATAGGTGGACCTGTGCCAGCACCAGGCCAGGGGAGCCCCTTATTGTCTTTGTCCCTGGTAGATAGGATCTATGGGCCACCAGCCTGCCCATTCTCTGAATCTGAGTTGACCTTGGTCTGCACAGAAACTCTCTACTCTAGCTGTCTAATTGCATGTTATTTC
Source organism: Echinops telfairi (assembly GCF_000313985.2). NCBI lineage: Eukaryota > Metazoa > Chordata > Mammalia > Afrosoricida > Tenrecidae > Echinops > Echinops telfairi. The sequence continues at coordinate 27,667,305 of NW_022111300.1, read as the reverse complement.
TGATTGGTTGGTAGTTTGCATAATAAAATCCTCATCGTGCTCTAACTTACTACCTGATGATCCTACAAAACAAATAAATACAAGAGTGTGTACTCAACAGACGCAATAACATTAAGGTGTCAAGTTTCTCAGATTGGTCCAATATGATCTAAGTAATATCATGCACAATCTCAGCAGACACTTCTATGGAAATTGCAAATAAATACATTATATTAAAATATGTATAGATTACATATAGCAAATAAATTTATTGAGGGATAGTCTATATTATAATTGGTTTATTGCATTCACAATTTCCAGGTTATGAAATACAAATGATTAGTTTAAACAGGGCTAAGCATATGTGTCACTAAATGTATTATATGATTCTGTACCATGGGAAAATATCCATATATAGCTATATTGGGAAAATTATAAAAATGAACAGAGATTGTGAATTAGATAATAGTGTTGTGGTTGATACTAAAGTTTCTCATTTTGATACTTGGTATATTGGTAATTTTAGACAGAGAAAGTATTTTATTTAGTGGAAAATGATCATGCTATCATATGATACTCTCAAATTCTTTTGAATTGAAATGTGTGTTATGTGTCAATGTGTACATGTACCCACATATGCATATTTAACATGAACAAAGATACAGAATGAAAACAACTGATTATTCTCAAAGAAGAGGATAAGAAAAAATGTCTTGTTTTTGAAAGATTTCAGCTTATTTGAAATTATGTATTAATAAAAGAGCTTCAATATATTCAATAAAGTCTTATTTTAAAGTAATTACTACTTTATTGGGTTAATGTATCTGCTTTAAAACTCAGATGAAATTGAATGGTCATTTTTAAAAGCAAATGTAAGAAAAGTGTGTAAGTTGACTTTCTCTTTTGAAAAGGAACAACAGCAGTTTTCATGAGCATGATTGACAAGTTCCAGAAACTATTTTTTCCTCCGTGGAGGATAATTGCATTAGCTTGGTGCTTCCTCTATTAATCTCCTTCAACAATGGCCCTACATGCCATTGAAAATGAGAAGATACTTTTACTTTTGAGGCCTATTCCACCCTTAGACCTTCTGCATAAGCGGACAACTGGGAGGGCAAGTGAATGCTAGTTGTGATCTGGACACCTGTCTACTGGAAACAGTATTGAGACTCTGGTAATATATATATATACAGATTTAGGGAAGTAATAACTCTACTGTGTTTGTGTAGGTTGAGATTGAACCACAAAAATACTATTAATTTTAAAATATGATGCTTTAATTGCTTCTGTTGCAGTGTAGTTGAATCCATATTCATTGACCATTAGCTACATTCTCAGCCCTATGCCATAGATATTGGAGAAGAACAAGAGAAATAGAGTGTATGGTCCCTGATTTTGACTGCTTAAATGTAGTTTGAGAAGAAAATAAGAAGGCATATGAAAAAATTAATAATTAATAAACTAACATTTAGGTGCTTAAAAGGTATCGTCAGGGTTTCTCTCAAGGTGACTTCTGAAAACCACACATTTTAATATCTCTCATACCCTCACTCAGATGACCAAAATTACTGGTAATGGTAGAAGAACTCTGCTGTGTCAGAGTTGGCAAAAAGGAAAGAGCACACCTACATAGAGCTTAAGCAAGAAATGACGATTCATATTATTTATTAGTAGGAGTCTGAAATTACTTGAGGATGGGGATTATCAATTATTGTGCAATTCCTATGTACAAAAAATATATTACATATTTCACATGGATTACTTTGTTGGATCTTTAAAGGAATTATTACCAAAGTTATCTGATAAAAGTGAGATTTAGGTAGTTGAATAACACAAATTTAAAGTTCATTACCTAGTCACTATGGTATAATTTAGGATCATTGAATGGAGAGATTAAAATACTCAAAGTACATTAGTAAATTAAAATTAATTAAAGATAAATTAACACTGTTAAAATGTAATTCACATCATCTAGCTCTTTTTAAAAAGTAAAACATTTATATAGGAATACGAAATTTTATTAAAATAAGAGAAAAAGTGATATTGTATGGTCTTAAAAAAGTTGTAAGGACAAAAATTAAAGGAATTAAAAAATTATTTCAGTCATGATCTGCATAAAAAGAAAAACAGTAACCTTAAGAAAACTAGAATGACTCAACATTGAAACCAGTAGAAATTAACAAATTAGTTTTTAAAACTTGAAAAATATAAGTTAACCCAGAGAGTCTTTATTTTTTTAAACAATTAAGAAAAAATACGAATCTGTTTATATAGGATGGGAAAAGATATGATAAAAATAGGGAAAAGTTTAACGTTAAAAAAGAAAATGAAAAAAGACAGATTCACAAATAAAAGTTTATACTATAGAAAACAATATTACACTTGATATGGAAAACAATATCTATGATAATCTCAAGAGAATAGATGATCTTTAAGAAAACAAAATTACTGTATTTCATCAATTCTAAGATGCATATAGATGTGCGCATTTTAATATATTCTGAATCAGGATGTTTCTTACAATCAAGTTTCTTTCATTTGGCGTCAGACTAATTGCAGTTGGAAGAGATTTCAGTGCCTCTTGCATGAGCGCACTGGGCTCAGATAGAAGCCTCCAATCGCGAAGCATACAACTCACCTTACTGCGTAAGCAACGTCGGAGAGAGAAAGAACTGCCTTAGTCGCGATCTGAAAACTTCTCAGTAACTACTCTCAGAAGATAAAGTAAAAGACACCATCAAGACTATCAGAATGTCAGCAGTTTAGGGGGAAATTTTATAGATAACAGGAAATCATTTTTCTTTTAAAAATGCTACATCAGCAATTCTTTTAATAATTCAGAGGATGATGTTATATGTTAAGATAAGAACCTGGATGCCACAGGTTCAAATATATTCAAAAGAACTAACTTTGAAAATGAAAATTTTTTAGGAACCGTAAAACCAGTTTATTTTTGTAACTGATGTATGCTAACAATTTAAATCTAAATAAGTAGTTTTTGAAACTTTTGTATGGAAAGGGAATGAAATTCTAAGAGAAAAAAAGTCATGTGATGAATTAATTATTTTTATAGAAGATACATAAAATGAGGATGTGTCTCTTGATTTATGCCAACTCAGATTCCACAAAAAGAAGAATAACAGCTCCGTTATTTAAGACACATGGCGGGGAGGGGGCTAGAGGACAATTGTCAAGATAGAGACCACCACAAGTCTAGGATCCAGATGATCTTACAGTCCCAGAATTTTGAATAATGAAAAGATGCATGATTACTATGTGATTCACTGTTCTCTAACACTTTGGTAAAAGCTGTAAATCTTCCTAATTATTATTATTTTTTAAAGTTTTGAATTTTGAAACAATTATGAAAAAATATGAATCTGTTTATCTAGTGTGGGAAAATAAGATGAAAATAAGGAAAAAATATAACCTTAAAAAGAAGATGAACATAGATAGATGCACAAGTTAAAATTTATACTATAGAAAATAATACTATATTTGCTATGGAAAACAATCTCTTTGACAATCTCAAGATAACTTAAACTTAAAGTTTTAATTTTAAGTTGCATTTTTAATTAAAGTATTTAGATAATAACTATGGTGTACAAAATATTATCAAATTCTGCTAAGGATAAAAGTTGAAAAGAATTCTACACACTAAATGTAATAATCCTAAACAAAATATTACCAGATAAATTAATCACTATAGATAATATACTCTGAGATATTTTAATCATAATATGCAAAGAATTCTGTTGATCTCATATAAATGTAATATGTTTAATACTACAAAATGAATTGCACCTATTTCTTACTTTCTGACTATCTCCATATCTCACATTTAACACTTAAGATAACTTTGAAAACATTAGCATGTGGGGTCACTGAGGGTCATCGGTTGGCCCAGCGTGCCCTTCATGAATCACTTTGAATGATAGATATATAAGCCAAGGGCTACTCAAGCAATAGATTTCAGGGCTCCTTTTCCCATTAATCTGCAACATCTTAGTCCAGTCACCAAAGATTTAGGGAGACCACGTGATGAGAGACTCTGGGCAGACAGGGTGCGGTCAGCTAGGCATACAAAAAGGCAAGGGAGGTCAGTTGAGGATATTGGGAAAGTGGGCGGCAGGTGCCTCTGTGTGGTAGAGGCTTCAGATGTGTGGAGAAACAGGCAAAACAGCCTTCAAGAAGTGGGGGCAAAACCTCAATGTCACCATCATCACTCCCACCTCTGCGGGCTCTGTGGTGATTGAGAGGTTATGATGAGGAAAGAGGTCCAAACACCACACACAACTTGAACTTCACCAGAGGGGTATATGAAAGAAGTATGCTGATGTCAAAGACAGGGGTGCCACCCCTGACTTGCACAGATTTGAGACAAAGACCTCATCTTTGGAGCCTAATTATGTGAATGAGTATAGAATGGGTATATCTTCTCCAGAGGTACCTTAAGATATTTTCGAAAAATCACACAATCAATCAATAATGGCTTCAAGGATACGATATCTGTCTGACCAAAGCATTCTTACCAGTAATTGTAAAAACAAAAAATAGCTTCTAAAATGCTTTTAATATAATTTTGAATTTTAATAAAAATTCATTAAATAGAACGAATCACAAAGGAAAATTCAGTGATGAGTCTGTGCCAATTATTGTCAAATGATGTAATATTATATCTAGAAATCCTAAGAGCGATCTTTGCTTGAATAAATAATGCTGTGAGTTGCTTCTTCCTGAAGCAAATATAACATTTTTATGTAATAGTGCTTCACTGGATAATTCCATGAAAAATATTCCCTAATTACAACTGAAATAGGAGATGTAAGCTATTGATGGCAGTTCTACTATGTTTGAATGTTAAGTTTAAAAGTGAGTGTTTAAACTTAAAATTATTTTAAAGAAAAATTGCTTTATTTTGAAATTTTTATAGTGAAAGGAAATGTGTGTGTGGCCTGTTGGAGCTGTCACAATTAGTCTGGGCATACAGATGTTTAAACTGCTGGAGTCAATGATGGTAATCATAAAAAGAAGCCCTGGTGGTAAAATACACAGAAGGTTGCTAACCAACCCCAGTGGCTATGAAGGTGAAAAGCCTTGGTCATCTACTGCCATAATTATTACATCTAGAAAACCATGAGCCAATTCTCTCTAATGAAATTGCTATGAGTTAGAAAAAGTTCAATGTCACCTAGCAACAATGGAATCAATTGACTTTCTGAGACATTAGATTTATAGGAAAAACAAAGTAATTGATACTACAGCATTCGAGTCAAGCATTCAAGTCAAAGTAAGTCTACCAGAGAAGACAATCTCAAATATTTTCTGCTAAGACAAGTTTTAGAAATGTGGTAAGTCTACATCCTGTCTAAGGTAGAATGTTTTCAAGAACCAGAACAAGGCAGTTCTGTAGAGTTCCAGCTTTCATAGGCCTCATTGTTCAATTTTAAGCTTTTGGGTAAGGCTGTGCAATATGAATGGTAAAGACTTGGGTAAACATATGGCTCCAGAAATGTGGCTACAACTGGGTCACTGAATAAGGTGAATGCACTAATTTTGATGGCCAACGTGACTTTGTAGACCTAATGAAGGGTCGGTCTAATATCTTCAAGTGAACTGTTAGGTCCACAGGCTCTCTCCAGCTGGAGTCTGAAGCAGTGAGATACAGCGGTCATTGAAGCTCAAAGTATAGAAAAGGTTTTACCCACAAGGGGTTGTGGAGATGAAGGAAGTCATGAACCAGGGAGTGTTGATAGCCAACAACCACATACAAGTGGATTCAAAGGATCAGAACATGACTAGAAGTGGATTTTCTTCCCAAAGCCAGCACTAAATAACCAAGGTCAACCAACACTTTGAATTTGGCCTTAGGAGATTGAGCAGCAAACACCTGAATGACCCAGAGTTCTGACCTGCAGAACAGAAAGATAATTCATGAGTACTGTTCTCAGCTGCTATGTTTTAGGTAAGCAATCAAAATGAATACAAGGATGAACCAATAATTAAGTTAAATTTATTTGTAGGAGATGTCATAATAAATGGTGGATGGGATAGGGAAGAATAAAAATATATTAAGACTATTACTGAAAACAATCTGAATATAAAAATTGCTAAATTAATAATTCGTGTGAAAAAGTTTTAAAATATAAAAATGGGTAGTTTGAAATCACAATTAAGAGTAATTCCGGATATCTCTGGGCATATAAGATGGCTGTAAGCTTTCTCCAAAAAGCTAAATTCACTGCTATCATGTCCATGCCAACTCATCGGGACACTAGAGAAAGAGGGAAACTGCCCCTGTGGATTTCTGAAACTGAACTCTGTATGGGAGCAGAAAGCCCAACTCTCTCCTGCGGAATGACTGGTGGTTTGGAACTGTTGACCTTGCAGTTACCAGTCCAATGGGTAATCACTGTACCACCAAGACATATATTACTTAAAAAATGGGACTACTAGGAAAAATTAATCTACCAAGCAAAATATAAACTCACAAATCAAGTAGAGCCAAAGTAAGTGAAGATATGGTTTCTATTTAAACATAACCAACAGACTATTTACATTGTCTTCAACAAACATCAAACTTACATAGAAGTGTACTCACTTAGGCCACCAAGGAAATCATGACATTTCAAAAATGTGAAGCTCTGCTGGTAGAAGCCCTGAAACTATGGCCCTTCCACAGCCTTTAGCACTGGAACTTAATTTCCCTCTGACCACAAATGATAGGCAGGCCTATGAAGTGAACAGTAATAACAGGGAGTTAAGAAATTATTAGAGACATTGACCAGATGAGAGCAAAAGGGTAGCATTTGCCCAGGGCAGAAGCTGAAGAGGAAGGATAGGGAAGAAGGAAGGATGACTGGCAGTGGGAACCCCAGGCAGTAAGAGAGAAGCATGCTGATACATTTTGGGAATGTACTCAATGTCACAATCAAAATGCGTTATGAATTATTGAATGAAAAACCAATCTGCTCTGTACACATTCACACACATTTAAAAAAAATTAGTACCTTGTTCGGTGCAATAGGATTAGAACTGCAAAGAAAAAAATTCAAATGTCTGGAGAAAAATGAAAATAAATTATTTGGAAGAATATTAAAATACATATTTACAACCTGTTTAATTCAGCTAAAGCAGTTTTCAAGAATATTTACAGCTTTAAATATATTCATTTCTCAAAAAGAGCACATGGGAGAGAGAAAAAAATGAAATATGTAAATATATTTAACAAAGAAAATCACCAAACGAAAATAATCTTGGGTTGGGTATCTAGCCAATGCTAATGCCAGACGATCCCATGTATATAGAATGGGACTGTTGGATAGATTCTTCTTCACTATAATGTTTGCAGAAGTTACTAAGCAGGCCTTGATTCTGTGGGGCTACTGGATGAGATTAAACCACTGACCTTGATAGTAACAGAGGAGTAGAAACATTTGCACCATCCAAGACTTCATGCATGCATTTAACACAATGACCACAGTAGCAATACAAATAAATGAACAACCTGGAATAGTTTTTAAATAATTAAAGATATACTATGATACTTTTGATATAAAGGGATGAGATAAATTCCTAAAGATAAGCTGATGAACAACAAAAGTCTCCCTGAAAACAAAAGACCAAACAGCTTTGGTTGTTTCTAAACATTATAAAATGAACTACATTGGGCAACATTTACTGAGCATAGTTTGAAATACTCAATGAAATGTATAGTAGTTAATTGGTTCACTTCCATGCTTACAGGGAGCATTTATCCAATGCTGTAAGGACAAATTCCTTTCCTGGAAATCTGAAGTGAAGTTCTAGATTTGGGCTTAGATAGGTATAAAAAATGATCTCTCTCCAATTTATTCTGTCACATAAGGATCAAGAATACCAGTAATTATAATAAAGCCCTAAAACGTTAAAGGAGATCCAGTAGCATTATGGAAAATTAAGTAATACTTATGAATCTAAGTTGTTCTTCTCATCAATTTCAGTTAAAGCTATAGAAACAATAAGGTCATCTCAGATATTCAAGAGGTGCTATGTGACACCTCCCTGGATGACCTCTTGATCTTTTTGAGAACAGATATAATCCTAATAAACAGCAGACTAGGATAACTAGTCCGATTTCTGGAGGTAAGTGAAATAACGCAATGTGGAAGAGTATGTTGCAGGTTCACTAAACATTTTAGAAGCTCCTCATTGTTTTCAACAGATTCAAATATTGCCCACAGGTATGAATGATCCTGTCCCAGCCTCACCATTGCTCTATGTGTGAGCCGTTATTGCAGCCCCCGCGTCCAGGCATCTAATTGAAGGCCTTCCTCTTTTTGTTGTATCCTCTACTTTGCTATTAAAAGCATTAAGGAGCAAATACGTCCTCTTGTGCTTGACCAAAACCATAGTATTTTCAATTGCTTCACATGCATGTGGAAGTTGGACAGCAAATAAGTAAGATTGCAAAAGTACGGTGTTGGTGAAGAATATTGAAAGTACCAGAACAAAAACATGTATCCTGGAAAAGAGACAGCCAGAATACTGCATAGATGCAAAGATAGCAAGATTTCATCTCTTTTACATAGGACATGTTATCAGGCAAGACCAGTCCCTGGAAAATTGCTTTGATAAATCAGAGTCAGTGAAAAAGGAGCCTCGATGAGACTGACCATGTCTGTCATAATGAGCTCAAACGTACTAACCGTGAGGGTGGTCCAGGTTAGGGCAGCGTTCCTTTCTGTTGAACATCAGCTCAGACTGGACTTGATGGCAAATAACAACAATAACAATCACTTTACCAAGCACGCGATCCTCTTCCAGGGACTGGTTGCTCTTGGAAAGATGAACAAAATATGTACGATAAAGTCTCACCATTCTTGCTTCTATGGAGCATTCTGACTACTTCTTGCAACACAAATCTATACAGTCTTCTGGCAGCCTGTGATAGATGCAATATTCTTCAACTAAACTAGATGTCAAACACAGCAATGCTTGGTTGGTCTTCCTTGTTCATTGTCCAGCTTTCACATGCATTTGAAAAAATTGAAAATATCATTCTTGAATCATGCGCATAATCGTCCCCTAAGATCATCTTTACTCTTTGACACTTCAATGAGGGTTTAGGGTTTTTGTTTTTTATTTTCATTTTGAGTTGTGTGAAGGGTAAGAGAGCAGATGACATTTTCTATTCAACAATTAATATACATTTTGTTTCATGTCATCGATTGCAATCTCCCCAAAGTCACATCACGCATCTCACTTCCTCCCAGTTTTTCCCATGTCCATTTCCTGAACCTTCTGAACTTTGCCCTTGATTCAATGCTGACCTCATGACCTCCAATGGCTGATGGTTCTAAGGTACCTATACCTTAGTTGTGGTACTTTCCTCCTCAAAATATATTGATTGCCTATAAATGCAGCCACGGGGTTGCATTTATTTCCAGAATGAAGGCTTACTGACCGCCTTCTGTCGAGATGATGGCACAGAACACCCTTTGGAGCTGATGGCTCAAAACTAACTTGAAGGCAATGCACTTCTCTTGTCCTTTTTATCATTTCCTTAAGAACAAGTGGAACAACTTCAAAAGTTGGACATTTTATACGTTCTCTTTTTCTGCATCCATGTTGCTACATCAAATGCAGAATTTTAACCTATTTTACTTGTAAAGTCTATTTTTTATCATCCTATTATGCTGCTGTAAATGTTATAAACAATATGCAAATTGAATTTTGGTTCCTTTTGTTATGCCCATAAGTTACTGAAGGTAAACATTTAGTATTGAAATATTATCCTGATTATTAATATGAAATTATTAATAATCATAATATCATAATAATAATAAAAACATACTGCGTTATGTTTGACCAATAATTATTAAACTTTAAAAATTAAGGGTTATTTAAAATGTATCTGCTAATGTGATTGATGAGACTCCCTCCATCAAAGAATATTGTTTATTCATCATTAATTCAATTCTTCTTTCATGTTTGCTACCTTTTATATATAGTAATCTAGAAACCCAGTATGAGGCAGGATGGACTCATCTATAAAGAAGGAATCAGAAACCTGAAGACTTCAGTGCTTGACACGGAATACCCATATGCCTCCTTCTTTCACTCTACACAGTCAGTGGAAGTCAGCTAGCATTCGGACCTGTATCTCCTGAGTCCAAGACTCTGATGTTAGAACAACCACCATCTTGAAACGTGTCCATCACCATGACAAAGGAAAACGTAATATCAACAAACTCCAGCGTCAGAGTGATATACCTCATATACTCCAATATAAGCTGACCCACATATCAGACGAGGCACCTAATTTTACCACAAAAAAACTGCATTAAAATTGTGCTGAAAAACTCAGCTTATCCACAAGTATTTATGGCATGTTACTTGGACTCCCAAATCCTAGGCAAAAAGTGTATGAAAAATAAGACTCCAAAATGCCTTCGTGAGTTTCTGTGCAGATTATCACAGTCCATCAGTGTGGCCAGTAAACACTGGTTACTCTCCTTTGAGAAGCAAAAGATTTTCACCTTGTTCTTCAAGCACAAAATCTAAAATTCCAATTATTAGTTGGGGGTTGGATAAAAGGTATGCCCTTATTCTATAAATTGGAAAATGTGTAACTTTTAGAGTTGGAGAAGGAAAGAGAAACGGAATAAGTCTTCAGTGGGATCACTTCGGTTGTTAGAAGAGAGAATTTTAAAATTCAGGAATTTAGTAATTCATTCCCTTAATCATCTCATGGTAAGGTACCCTTCATATAGTCTTTCTATGGTTTTTTGTAGATATAAAATTTTGGTAACCTCTATTTTATTTCAACAGAGAAATGGGGAAACAATGTATGTCAATTTGGGCAGGATGAAAGATATTCTTTCCTTTTAACACTGAATACATAAAAAGATAAAAAGCAGAAGACCTTTTAACACCAAATTTAAGAAAAAAGCAGAAGAATTAAATTGCGCCAAAGATGCATACTCACAGTTAGTGATCTACAAAATAAGCATAGAGCAAATTTAGAATAGCATAAAAGTTATCATATGTATGTTTACCTGTGTGTGTTTACATATGTATGTGGTAAAAAAGAGAGACAAAGAGACACACATCTGGGACAGTGAAAAACATAAATTGGATTTCAGATGTTTTTCCTACTAAAGTGACTTTCTTTCATAACTGCACTACGGTTCCAAAGGGAAGGGCTGGACATAAGAAACAGCAGCACTCACAAGATAATGAGTCGTTTTATGTTAAGATGACAAAAAATTTTATCATTGTGATACAAATAAGACTTATTCCTTTGATTTTTATTGGTATGCATAGGAGAATGAGGAAAGGTAAAATTTTTAAAACTGCTCTTGAATTATTTGTATTTTCATTAGTAAGAGTTATTATGGGAAAGCTTGTTCACAGCTCTGTCAGTTTCTCTGTTTTCTCCAGGTATTATTGGAAAAACAACCTGTGCCTACAGATCAAGCCTTAGGGCAATGACTTACTGTCATGATATGAAGCATTCATAATTGTTTCCTTGAAAGTTTCAAGACCCTATCTCCCAAGGTCATCCATTATCTGCACTTTGCCATCGGACCATTTATCTAGTGCATTGCTATTGTCACTTCAAAGATTTGACCTTGCATTTTGATGGTGCAACTGCATATGAAAGCATAGAAGATGGTCTTCCAGTATTCATAAATTGCAGGAGTAGGAAAATGGTAATAATTGTTTCTAAAGTAATGGTTGTTTATTTATTTGTATGCTACTGTAGTTTAAGTTTTTGAATAAAATGGCAGGGTTTGACAGATGCAAAACTACTAGAAACTTTTATTACTAGGTAAAGATGAATCGTTTTTATTTTTTGTTCCAGAAAAACACTCTCCCCATAGGTGGAAAAATGAGCTCATTTCAACCTGAAAAATCAATGGTCAAAAAAATAAAAAAGTAGAAGAAGGGGTAAGAAAACTTCAGTTGGGGAATATTTCACATAGGAAAATTATGTCACAGATATAGTGTCAATTTGATATTTTCCTCCAAGTTTCTGAAATGAGGGAGAAAGAATGTTTTTACCACCCTTAACATGTTTGGTTATTTTTTAAATTAAAAACATGGAGAATGTTTTTTTAATTATATATGGAGAATGACTATTTTCTCTATGTAAAACTAATTAATTTAACTTTATTAACTCTACCCCACTGATTCACCAAGGCGTATTAAGTACTCATCTTCACCAAGCTACCTTAAAAGTTCTAGTGATGTCCAATGAACTACAGGAGCCGCGTTGTCACTTCTGCCCTTCTGTCACCTCACAGACCTCTTGATACTGAAGATCTTGTTTATTTATTGACTGAGAGGAAAGTTTATGAAAAGAAATGTGAAAAGGAACTTCATTGCATGAATGTTTCCCCAGATATTTAGAGCCCCCCATAAAAACTTAAGATGAATATAACTCAAAACACATACCAAGAGAAGCATGCTGTGTGTTGAACTAGTAACCTAACCCCTGAGGGATCTCCTATCAAAGCAGTTTGGAGTTGGAAACATGGGAGCACAAACATTTTCCCCTTAGGGCTGAAGAACTGAATGATTGGCTGGTCGTGTTTCCCTGAGACGACCATGAGTCCCACTTAGGTAAACTGGAGTGGGGAATATGTCACCCAAGTAAGTTGCTTCAAACCCTTGATCTCTAAATTGTCTTCAAGAAAGTAAGACTTCATTAAAACTAAATAACAACAAAAACAAAACCTTCTCACCATGAGACTATGGCCCCTAGTCACCTTTCAAAACTGAAAGTAAACTTATTCCTCTGGTTCAATTTTCAAACAAACCCTAGATCAATAAGCAAAGAAATAACGCTGAGGGATACACTCAGACCGTAGAATAATTAGCAACTAAAGATCAAAAGGGCAGCATTTATTCAATGACAAATGTCAGAAGGGTCAGGAAAGAAGGGAGATGGAAATAGGAAGCACAGGGGCAAGTTGCCTAAGTGACTTTGTATTGTGAGCCTTGCAATCAATGACATCAAACAAAATGTGTGAGAATTGTTGAATAGGGATGTAATTTGCTCTATAAATTTTCACTTATTCTCAATTAAAGATAAAGAAAAAAAGACACTATTCACAGTATAGTAATGTATTTTAGTGTCTGATTTGTCCCATGAAGCCCAGTGGGGGAGTGGATTACATGTCAGGATACACATTCAGCCCTTTGAAACCACTGGTTTCTTGAGAGAGCATGATTACACCACCTGCTCCCATAAAGAGTTACAGCTTCGGAAATCTACAGGGGCAGCGCTGCTCTGCTCCATAGGGTCAATATGAGTCTGAATTGACTCCATGACACTGAGCTTGCTTTTTTCTTTTACCAATGTCCTCTCAATTTCATCTCTGTACTATTATAAAATCAGATTATACCATCCCCAAAAGATCCTATTTAATGGTCATCAACTATAGCCTATTTAATTTGTTGTAAAGTATTCAATATCATTAAAAGTATGAACCTGACTTATTTGCAATGCATATCCACTTATAATTCTTCACTTGGTGTATCATAAAGCAGTTACTCTACAGTCAACTTTGAATCATGGAAACCCCGGGAATCAGAGTAGAACTGTGTTTCACAAGGTTGTCAATGGCTTGCTTTGCTGAAGTAGATTGACAGATTTTTAAAAACGCTTTTATTGATTTATATTTTGTGTATGATACTGTTCAGTTGTCTAAATGTCTTAAAAAGAATTGGGCAGTTAGTTACACAGTCCATTTTGGATCATTTTCTTCATTCAAGATCTATTGTTCCTAGGTTCCCACTTCTCTGCAACCTCTTCTGTCATAAATCTAAGGACTTATGAGTTTGATTGTGATTGCTATCGATTTACCTTTTCTCTATGTCATACAGAGAAAATTGTATAAAACAAACAAAAACCCATCGATAACAACAAAACACAGATAACTTCAATCCAAAAGAAAGCAGGAAATAATAAAAAAGTAGGATACATTAAAATAGATCAAAAGGGAAGAAATGGCAAGATGTGACATTTTAAGCTAACTATATCTGTACTTGAACTATGGTGTTGGTGAAGAATTTTGGACTGCCAACAGAACAAACAGATCTGTCTTGAAAGAAGTACAGCCAGTCAGATATGCGAATGCAGAGGTAAGGATGGTGAAACTGTGTCTCATGTTTGGACATCCCATAAGGAGAGACCAGTCCCGAGAAAAGGACATCATGCTTGGGAAAGTAGAGGGGCAGCGAAAAAGAAGACAGCCCTCTATGAGATGGATTGACACAATGTGTTCAACAATGAGCTCAAATCTAAGAATCACTGTGAGGACAGTACAAGACTGGGCAGTGTGTCCTTCTGTTGTACACAGGGTCACTGTGAGTAAAAACAACCATATCTGTAGTAATCCAGGTGCTTTCTGATGAGTCTCTGGGTGGACTCCAACCTCTAACCTCAGAAGAGTTATCAGAAACCAAGCTTCTCCCCTCCCCAAAACAAATCCATTGCCAGACAGTTGAGTCTCTCTCATAGCAAGTCTTATGTAGGTTTTCCAAGGCTGTAAGACTTTAGAGGATAAAATAGCTTCAATGAACTCAATTAACACATGCTGAATAAATGACCGAACAGATACCTGTCAGGCACTAGATATTAGTTTATAGTCACTAGCTAAAAATAATATAAATAATAAAAACACCAAACCAAAGCCATTGTCATTAAGCAAATTCCACCTCATAGCAACCCTATTTATTTTCTGATATCAACAATATGTATAGGAATTAACTGCCTCATCTTTGTCCTGTGAGGCAGCTGATTTGAAATGTCTACCATGCAGTTAATAGCCCAATGCTTAACCCACAGGGCCACCAACTCAACCAAACCCACTGCCATTGAATCAATGCTGACTCATTGGATCCCCCATGGGTTTTTGAGACTGTAACTGTTTATGAGGGAGAGTAGAAAGCCTAGTCTTTCTCCCATGGAGCTTCTACTGGTTTTGACCTATAGACCAGGGGGATTAAAGCCCAATGGCAATGCAGAACCACAACATAACCAAGACTCTTCTTCAGTGCCCCCTGGGCACCTTACTACATATCATTGTTTTTAGGTGCCACTGACTCAGCTCATATGCAACGGGACACTATATTCAACATAAGGACACACTCTTAGCTGGTGGCAAAGTTGGGTAAGCATTGGTTTACTAGCCACTAGATTGACAGTTCAAACCCAGCAGCCTTAATCCTGGAGAAAGATGAATCTGTCTTCTCCTGTAAAGTCTTTTTAAAAAAAAAACCCCTGGGAATCTTTATAATGGGTCACTATGAGTTGGAATCAACTCAATTGTAGTGAGTTATGCCTTGGTAAGTTTTCATCTAACATTGATAAGACACTGCCAGAAATTCAAGGTGGATTCAGAAGAGGATGTGGAACGACTTGATAGACAATTGCTCCATATCGTTGTGCACACTAGACGGGTGAAATATTGGGCTGACAACCACAAAAGAAAGAGGAGGCTTTCCACATCTGCAAAGATTGAGTCTCAGAAACCCACCAAGGCAGTTCTACTCGGTCCTGTAGGGTTGCTATTAATTGAAATTGACTCCATAGACGTGAGTTGGAGTTTATTTACACACACACACACACACACACACACACACACACACACTAACTCATACACACATGCCTTCGAGTGGGTCAGAATCCATATCACCCGGTGGTTTGATTTGCAGGTTATCTATTCATTAATATGTTTTTATATACTTATTATTTATTTGTGTTTCTTGTTTGGAGAAATATCTACCTTCATTAAGAAAAGAGAGTTGATTTGCGTTAATATTGTTGGGTCAATGGGGTTTTAAACTTTTTTCATTAGTAAATCTCTAGGAGTTATGCAGTGACAAAATATATTTTTCCATTCTGTGTGTCACTTCTTCATTTTCTTGGTGAAGTCCTTTTAAAGTTTCAACTTTATGTTTTCTTTCAATTATTTTATGACATTGTTTTTTATATGTAGATTCTCATTCAGCGAGGAATTAAAAGATAATGAGATTCTTTCCTCAAATTTTCTGAAACTTCCTCTATTTGGATTTGATTTTTCTGTATGGTTTCAAGGATGGGTCCAGAATTATGCTTTTGCATGAAGAGAGCTGTTGTCCCAGCATCATTTATTGGATAAGCCATTCTAGTCCCAATGAATGCAATTGTAACTCCTGCCAAAAATCAGTTGACCATAAATGTGTCAATACTAATCAAATTTATAAATATCAGTGATCAATGAGAATTGAATTACTTCCCAGCTCCCTGCTGAACTGCTTCCTTTCAATGAAGTACACTTTGTGAATTTTACCCCACAAATTAGTTGCCCTTTAAAAAACCCTATACAAATTGTTCAGTAAAAGAATCTACATTTTTCACAGCGTGTCAACATTCTGATTATTTCCGTTTGGATGATCTATTTCCATTCATCTAGCTTTCCACTACTCCACCTTCTCCTTTTGCTTTAGTGTAAGTTTCAACTGTTTGGACATATAAACGGTGTTTAAAAAGAGATCAAGAGAAAGGTGAGGCTCTGTACTTCCTAAAAGATGTACAGTCTTTTCAACCCAACGGGCCGCTCAACTCTGTCCCACACATGCTATGCATTGGAATCGCCTCAATGGCAGTGATTTTGTTTTGTTTACTCTTTGTCATAGTGTTTGAAGCTCATTTTTCTATGTTTCCTATTTGACATATGAATTGAAAATGAATGCTATTTTATTTGGAAGATTATAGGAGCAAGTGCAGAAAGGATATTTAGCCCAACCAGAGTCACACAGGTAGAGATGGAGCCTATATGCAAATGTAAAGATCTAAATCCCTTCAATGGCTAAAAGGAGGATGTGTGAACATGGGCATCTGTCTCCTTCTGCCCTCCCCCCTGACACCCCACTACACATATAGTCACTAAGAGAAAACATCTATACATTTATTTCTGAATGGAAACTCAATGAATTTCTTTAACACTATAGCTGTAGTCATTCTAGCTAACAGAAAAACAGTATTTAGATAGACCTAAACCAATGTAAGTATAGCATCTTTATCTGCAAGTAACATGGTGAAATATTATTTGTTTTTGTGTCTATAAGCTTTACTGCTTTATCTTTGACAAAGTCTGAACTAGTACACTGGTGACATTTTTAAAAATTAGTCTTCCGCATTTAAAGACCACTTGCTATTGCCATCTATCATTGTTCTGAAAATGTCACATTGATTTTATCCTCCTTGCAATAAATGGTAACATCCAAAAAAAAACAAATAATGGTCTGACACTTCAAAATCAGCTGCCAGTCTTGGGTAGGGCAAAAATAAATAAAAGGGCAATTTTACTTGAAGGACAGCGAAAGAGAGTGTGAACAATGCTCTATCAGACACTGGCAGTATTGACAACTGTCCAAAGTCACCTAAATTATAATATTTTGTCTTTTTTATTTAAGAGATGTCATCTAAATGGTAAATATAATATGTCAAACCATAGGTCTATTAAAATTTTCAAATCGTCATAAATTTCCTGAAAATAGATTTAGATCTAGAACCATAGTAAAGATTGGGAATTGCAAAAGCAGTGCATATGGAAGGCAAATTACTTCTAGAAACATATTCTGGAATGCTCATGTATTACATAGAATTAATGATACAAATAAAATACGGTCGTGACGTGAATGGGAAATCCACTTAAAAGTCATGCTGTGAATCAACTGATTTTTTTTAAATGGGCTCTGGATGAATTGAGAAATGTTTTTAAATGAACACTGAACTGGGTCTAGAGCTTTGGTTTTCATTGGCATCTGTTTCGGTGATGGTAGTTGACTTTTGAAAATTAAATAAATTGAAGTATCCATGGCACAATTCCTTCATTTTAAAAATGTGCTTTAAATAAATGGGAAACCTGGAATGTATCCGGCAATCTTAAATTCCATGTATGTGGGATTGTCCTCAGAGTTCAATACTGCCCAATTCCCTCAATAGTTTTGATGATTAGCAAGGGTTTGGAGCCTTTGTTTCCAAATTGCCGCCCCAGCAGCTACAGTCAGGGAGGGAGACAGTCCATGGATCAAATGGATGGGGACTTGTCTTCCTGTCTCTCTGAGTGGGCATACATTTCACGTTATATATTAAGCAAGAATGTTTGTAAAAGACACGTTTCTTTTCTTTCTTTCAGGAAGCTCCTCTGGCACCTTTGTGAATATTTCAATGTCGCCTTGCCGTGCAGGGTGTGGGTGTGTGTCAAACATTGGTTGCTGACCCTGATACAGAAGGGGCTGCACACCATTTCTCTCACCTCTGCTTGTTCTCACATCTGCATTTTTGGTTGTTGTTTTGTTTCGTTTTAAGATTGAAGTCAGGGGAATCATTCATTTCCTAGGGGAACATGTTCACCTTGTTTCAGCAAAAATATTTCATCATGAATAAAACAACAGCTCAAAAACAAAAATAAATCCATTGTGGTTATTTGCAAAAATGTTCACAATATTTTGAAGCCCCTTCTATTAAAATCAAGAACAAACCTCTTTGTCTTTGCATCTGTGTTGGTTGTGTACATTTCTTAATCGATGAAATACAGCAGAAGAAATATATGAATTACAACTTTGTATTATTGACCTTCAAAAGGTTTTGCATGCTTCTTCACCCTCTTTTAGAACCTTGCAAACACTGTCCTTAACCCAGGACAACATGAAGGAAGATGAGAAACTGTGCTAGCAGATTCAAGAAGTCACAAATGATATCCCTCCTGCCTCAGTTGACTTGGAAACTGACCTCATTAGTGATCTAAAACAGGAGAACAGAGGTTCTGTGTAAGTGAAACAAACCTGAAGTCTTGATACATGGAGTTATTAG
This sequence comes from Echinops telfairi, assembly GCF_000313985.2. Taxonomy (NCBI): domain Eukaryota; kingdom Metazoa; phylum Chordata; class Mammalia; order Afrosoricida; family Tenrecidae; genus Echinops; species Echinops telfairi. Next base: position 27,648,473 of record NW_022111300.1, on the reverse strand, counting down.
CTAAATAATAGGTCATTTTCAGAAATCTTTAACTTTGGGGGTTCGTTGAATAGCAGAAAAAGCTGAGTGATAGAGATATTACACTTAAGACAGCTGAATGTCCCTCCAATAAGCAATGAAGGGTAGAATGCACTTTCTACTGATGAAGTACAAATACTGTATCATACAGCAAACCTTAAATGTATAATCTTTTTTTGCTTCTTTCCTTTTCAGCACATTGTATTAAGCTCAGAGAGAGGATATTAATGAAGAACTTCCACAGAATAAACCCTTCAATCTTGGCTCTTCCATACATATACATACACAAGTGCACATGTATATGTAAACATATAATCTCATGAATGAAAGGGAAATTATAGGTAGAGAAGCGGAAGTTAAAAGAAGAAATGAAGCTATGATTATTTGTAGATGATAGAAATTGTACATAAAGGAAGTTCAAAAGAATCAACAGATAAACTATTAAACATAATTAGGAAGTTCCAGATATTTGGTAACTTCAATACTAATACTCAAATGTTAATTCTAGTAAGCATACTGGCAAGAATAAATTGACAAATGAAGCTCTAAAATGATACCATTTCACATCGACTTAACATTAAATGTATCAAATAAATCAATTAAGTCACAAGCTAGAACAACATTTTTAAAATTGAGTCGAGCAAAGATTATTACTGGAACATATCCAAGCTTACCTACAGTAAAAGAATGACATTCCCTTTGTGGATTGGGGGATTGGATATTTTGCCTATGTCAATTTGGGTAAACTCAGAGACACAATACAAGGCCAAACAAGTCTCAAATATGTTATCATTATCAATATTATTTCTATACTTTTATTAATATATCACTTGATATTATTGGATGGGACACTTTTTAAATCTATCTAGCAAGCCAACATGCAAAATGCTAAGGCATTTTAGAAGAAGAAACAGCAATGTAATTGGATTTACACTACCAGCAAATAATTCTTATTTTAAAGAATTAGTAATTGAAGTACTATTATTATTGCACATGAGTAATCTAATAGACAAAATTAAGATCCCAGAAGAGTTGATACATCAATAGAAATTTGGTTTCTATCAAGACAAACTAATAAATATCTTTGAGGAAGATAGTTTTAAAATTACTTTTAGTGTATTTAAATGGGGGATCAACAAAAACACAACAAATTGGGATCTTAACACATGATAAAACGAGCAAGCAAGCAAACAAGCAAACAACAACAAATGTACTCCCATCAAGACACTTCTGACTCAGCAGCCCTAGAGAGACTGCAATACTGTCCCTGGAGATGTCCAAGCCTATGAATATTGTATATATGTATATATAATCATTTTATTGGGGGCTCTTACAACGCTTGTTACCATGCATACATCAATTGTATCTGACATATTTGTACATATATTATCGTTTTTTCTAGATATTTACTTTCCATTGAGCCCTTGGGATCACCTCCTCTTATTCCCCTCCCCCCAACCCCAACCCTTGTAGCCCCTTGATAGATTGTAGATGGTTAATTATTTTCAAATCTCACACCTACAGCTGTCTCCCTTCCCCTCTGATTCCTGTTGTTCTTTCCCCTGGCTTGGGGTGTGCGGTCACTTACCATTCATTGTGATTCATAACCCCCTCCCTCCCCACTGCTCCCCCTTCTCCTTCCCGTTTTGGCATCTCTATTCCCGTTCCTGTTCCTGGGTTCCATGTGTTGTGAGTTTTCTCTCTTGCCTATACCCATGTACTTGCTCCCGTCTAGTCAAGCCTGTAATCCTTTATTGCAAAGAGCAACTGGTAGCTTAGAACGATTCCCTTCATGTTTGGCAGGCTTAATCTTAACCCACTGTGCCACCAGGGATCCTCTGTTATGCTAGCTCCCTCAAAAATATCAATTTGAAGTGAATTTAAATATAGAGTAAGACATAGAATATTAACAGTTTGAATTAAATTAAAATTAAACATGTTAACCACAGAATAAGACAAGGTAGTTCCATATCTGAATAAGCGGTACATATTCAGACAAAATGAGAACCCAAGATGAATATGATAAAGAGTATGAAAATCCAATACTAAAAGTGTGAAAAACCCAGTTAGATTACCAGGTGCTGCACAGAAGAGGAAATCCAAATGGCCCTTACAGAGACACAAACCACTTAGTGATCAGAGACATTCAAATAATAACCCACAATGACTGACCCATGCATCTGCCTCAAATTGACAGAAATTAAAATGTCTAAGTAAACCAACACAACAACAACAAAATGCTCCTAACTAAAAAGATAAGCAATATAATGATAAACAGATAAAATGCTGCAGCTATCAAAGACTTCCTCTTCCTTGGATTCACCATCAACGCTCCTGGAAGCAGCAGTGAAAACACTCAGATAGCTTGTTCTAATGGATCGATCGACTGTGCAAAATCTCGATAAAGTGTGGAGAAGCAAGGATGTCGCTGCGGGGATGGAGGTGCGTCTGACCCAGGGCATGGTGATTTCAGTCACCGCATAGGATACGGAAGCTGGCAATGAAGAAGCAAGAAGAATGGATGAGTTTGAATAATGGAGTTGGCTACGCCTGTTGAAAGTATCATGTACTGCCAGCAAAATAAACAAATCAGTCTTGGAGGAAGTACAGCCAGGATGATCCTTAGAAGCAAGGATGGTGAGACTCACTTACCTTGGACGTATTTTCAGGAGAGATCAGCTGTGGGAAAGTGACAGCATGCTTGGTAAAGTAGAAGTTCAGTGACAGAGAGAAAACCCCTCAGTGAGATGAGCTGACACTGTGGCTTCCACAAGGGGCTCAAACCTAACAAAGGTAAGGAAGGCCCTACCTGGCAGAGTGCTTCCTTCCGTTGTATGGAAGGTCATGATGGTTTGGAAGTGACTCAAGCAGCCCGGCAGGGACGACGAATAATGAAATCATGACAAAGATATAGACCGACAGGTTTACTACTTCATAGCTCTCAGCATTGTAAACTGGTAAAACAAATGGGGAAAAAATATGCATTGTACTATGAAGGTACATTTATAGTGGACCTAGGCATTCCATAGTTAACTCTGTTCTCTATAGTAATGTATACTTAGATGCTTCGGGATGTAACAATAAGGATTCTTGTATTAGCATTGTTTTAAGGCTCCCAAACTAGAAATAAGAACAAATATGAATAAACAGAATAGACAAATAATGTATCCAAGGAAATACTGCAAAGCAAAACAAGGTAAATGGCTAGAAAACAATTCAAATAATTTCAAATCATATCTAAACACCATAAACAAGAAATATATATCTCTACATAGTACCTACTCTATGATTCCAGTTGTATAACATCTAGAAACAGGCAGAAATAATCTGAATTATTTAAAATTAATAATTATTTGGTCAAAGTATTTCTAAAAGCAAGGAACTTAATATTTATATTTTAATGATTACTTTTAAAGGTCAGGAAGTATTTATTAATGGGAAGAAGACATTAAAAATTATTCTGGGAAGAAGAACAGGTAGTTTTTATTCCGCATGATGCCTACACAGGAGCTAACTAAAAGAAAACTCTGTACATTAATGTTTCCTTCAATTTTCTGTAGATACATCTTTTAAAAAATTACCAAGCTCATCCACAAAAAAGGTTTGTAGATTTTAAGTTCTGAGAAACATATTTCAATTTCCATTCCTCTGTGTTTTAGCTGTGTGTCTTTAAACAATGGCAGGATCACGTAAATACCTTCCTCTGAGGAATGGCAATCATGTCTACTTTCATCATTGTTCTGAGGATATGCAGGACTGAGTCCAAGTTGATGTTGTCTTGTTTTGTTGTCTGGTAGTCAGTTCTCACCCCTGGTGTCTCCATATAAAACAGAGCAAAGTGTTTCCGAGTATGGTACCATCTTTATAAACATTGGTAGGCTACACTAAGGCACCTTCTGTGAATTTTGACTATCTTTCGATGTAGGGGGTCCATTATTCATTGTAGAAGATTGTATAATACTCTATTTGCAGAATCCTGGTTGGTTACATGTCGGGCTGCTAACCACAAGGTCAGCTGTTCAGACACAACACTGACTTTGTGAGAGAAAGACGAGGCTTTCTACTCCAAGAAGATTTATATTCTCCGAAACCCACAGGGGCAGTTCTTAGTTGTTGCTATGTGTCCTAATCCTTTCAATAGCAGTGGATTTGGTTTGTGGGTAATATGTGGAGTTTTCACTGGCTGCTTTTCAGCAATAAGTTGCTAGAACTTTCTTCGTCTTCTGTCTCAGGCTCTTGAAACCTATACACCAGGGGTGACTGTACTGGCCATCAGAATAGTGGTGGTATAGGTTTCAATATCACAGTAAGACATGAGTCAGCCCGTAGGACAGAGTGAATCTGCACATTTTCCAGTTAAGCTTCAGAAACACATACACCCATGAAAAGAATCAGCCTGGTAACAAGAATCTGTAAGAAAGTCCTTTGAGGAGCTGAAGTAAATTTACAGCATGATGGATACGGAGAAAAACCTAGTTACGTGGTTAACAAGCAGAACAGAAAAACTCCAGAATTTGCAGGTCTCCTGGGGAGGCATTTGAGTGCTAAATTGTGAGATTGTAGTCGTCACTGCTGTCATAGTTACCATTGAGAGGATTCTGACTCATGCCTTCATGCTGCGAAGTAGGATGTCTCCACAAAGTTTTCTGGGATATAACCTTTACAGATGCCCATCACTAAGTCGAGCTCTGATGGCGAGGTGGTTTCCCACTTGGCTACTAACCGCAAAGTCAGTAGATTGAAACCCTAGTGCCACTGCCGGAGGAAGGTGGGGCTTTTTCCTCAAGTAAAGACTTAGTCTAGTCTCAGAAAGATATAAGGGCAGTTCTACACTGCCCTTTAGGATCTCTGAGTCACAATTGACTCGATGCAGTCAGTTTTCTTCTGTGGCATCCCTGGATGGACCCTACTTGCCAGCCTCTCGGATAGCAGTTGAGCATAAAAGGTGAGATAACCCAAAGTCTTTATGAGTAAAAAATAGTTAATAACACTGAGCTTACTTCCAAAAGTAAGGATTGAGGGCTTTCGTAATAAACATAAAAATAAGTCTTTTCCAATCCTTATTTCTCTGCTAACAGGCCCTGGGCACGGCAGCAGATGGATGTGGGATGTGGGACCCACCTCCCGCCCCTGCAGGGCTCAGGCTTCCTGCGGAGGTCACACACCGCGCTGAGCTTGGCGCTCCAGGATTATTGATGGCAGCAGCCAGCAGAATAAAAATCCCATAGGTAGGCAGTAAATATTTGAAAAGACCTTTCAGTTTGGGGAATGGTTTATATTGTTGCTTAAAAATGTAGTTTGAGAGCCCAGGGAGTCTACGATTGGGTGCGGCGTGTTTTACAAATGATACCCGTTTGTCCTGAGCGGGAAACATTCCACCCTGTAAATGTCAGTTTCACAGTGACCAGATATGATGAATGACTCCTCTGGCTCCTATTAATATGGAGGTCACACATTTAGGGGGGGGGCATTAGAGACCATTGTAAAATTAATTCTCCCTCTCTGTGTGCCTAAAATGATAGGGAAGAGAATGGGCAGAACACGTTTGCGCGAATATGAAACATCGGGCCTCTCTGAATGTCTCTCGGAGCCTCCAACTTCATAAAGGAATTATCTTAATCATATTGGGGCTGAAAAAAAACAGAGCGGTTTTGAAATACGATCTCAGATGGAAACTCCGACACGGGGAAGTATAGCATAAATTTCTAGGCACTCAAGCCTGGGATATTGCAGGCCTGATTCCATAGCTCAACTCCTGAAAGGAATAATAATTACTATTTGGCTATTTGTCAGGTGAGGGTTCCACTGGAGGGAACGTCTTATTCAATTTGGGAACTGAAATTACACACCTGGAGAGATATTAAATAACAGCACAAAAGGGAAAAGGGAAAGAAGGCGCACTAGTAACTGAATTGTAAGTCAGGAATAAGTTGATACAAAGTGCGAGGAAGGCCTGAAGGAGAGAATGAGTGGCTTCTCTGGTGCTAATTTTAGGCTTAATCTGATTATATGCAAATTCATATGATATTTGAAATCCATTTATGTGTCTGTTAATGACAAATGATGTCACTTTGCAATTAGCAGTTGTGGTAAATCAATTAATCAACCAACAAATATTTATTAAGAGTCTAATATATTCAGAGTCAGTGCCAAGTGTGGTAGGGGATACAAGGATAAATCATAGTCTTCATCTTGTAATTTACAACAGTACTTACAAAATCTAGCAAAAGAATGTGCTGTTCATCGTGGTCCAGTTGATTTCCACTTATCACAGTTGCAAAGTAGGACACAGTACAGGATAGCAGTGCTTTGGGAGCTTCGGACTTGATTTAAAAGAGGGACAGTACTTGGGTACACAATGATGAGAATGGTTTTAGATGATTACTATACATTTGACTTTTGAGGGTCTATTTTGTTATCCTTTAGTGAACATCCATTGAACAAATGTACATTATATGCACGTTTAATATTTTAGACAGGTGTGTATTGGTCACACAAGATACAATGAGAATCTATGTTTCCATTTTCATTCTTTCAAATTACATAGAGCATGTCCCCTTGCTTGGTTTAGGAAAATGGGTCCGGCATGTCAGCCTCTGCCAACAGACAGTTTGCACAGGGAAAACTGACCTTGTGTATCATGATGTGTCCCTTGGCCTCAGGGATTGCAATATAGCCCTGGAGAACACTGGCAAAGGGACAAATTGTGGCACAATCATGTTAAATGCCCTTTTTAAAAAAAAAATTGGTGTGTGAATGCTGGGAGGTGGTATTTAACCTCAAATATATGGAGGAGAAAGAATGGTTTATTTATGAGTTATTGCAAAAATGTTTAGGCATCACCATTTTTTATGAAGGAGGCCCCCAAAACCTCTGGGTAGAGGTTAAAGCAAGGACAGGCACGTTTTTCCATGACAAAGGTATTAAAGTATCCATTATAACCTCCTGACCATCAAATTACTCTCTGTTTGTCAAACCGTTTTAAATTTACATGGTACTCGGGCCTTAAATGTCAGGATTTCTGTTATAACTTAGACTCTAGTGTCTTTAATTAATGCTTCATGTTCCTGTTATGGTTATTTAGAATTTGCTGAAATCCCCAGAGCCATAAATTTCTTTTACAGGTCTTTGCGGTATGAACTTTAACAAAACAGCTATAAAGGGGTAATAGGCATGGGCAGTATATCACCGAGCAGCAGCGGCAAGATGGGAGGAAGGACGGGACATTTTGCAAACAGATTAAAAGATTTTGTTTTTGTCAAGGGGTTTGAGATCAGAACAAATTAGGCATAAAATTTAGGCCTTTCGTGTTTAGGGTTGGTTGTAGGTCTGCACTATTCACAAGGTAGGAAGGTAATTTTACTTAAATTTTTCAACATTCAAATAAACTTCCTTAATCTGAACAGATTTCTGTATTTTCCTACTGTGTGTCTAATATTTTCTTGCTACTCTCCATGTTCCACATAAAGGAAAAGGCATATTCCTTTCTCATTATTCATCAAAAACTAGTTGTGGATGCAAGGTTAGCATATTGAAAGCAATTACAGACTATTATGAAACAGAACACAAATCTGCCAAAGTGCATAGACTAGTCTGTGAATTCCGCGTATTATGGCCTCTGACGGAAAAAGATCAGTGGGAACTAGAATTATCTTGGGATCCACCATGAAGTAGGGAATATGACATTATTCTTAGGAAATGGGTGGTCATTGAAATGTGGATACACAACGCAGCACACACCGAAGGAGAGATTGGCACAAGGAAATTCACAATGTACTGATGAAAAACATATCACTGCATACTAGGTAGGAACATAGTTTTCCACTCAGAAAGATTTATATATGAATTATTTACCATATGATGACATTGTTGGTCTAAGTGAAAGAGGAACAGTTGGAAAGAAATGCATTATTTAAAATTTGAAGCATGCATATATTCTAGGAAACGTGTAAGATGATGGAAAGAGGAATTCAAATCTCTATTGAAGGCATTTTCAAAAGGAAACTGTCCATGTGACATTTGACAAAATAGTAATATGTTGGAGATTCTAGTTTTGTTTTCCTTTTGCTTTTTCTTATCTCGTGGCTATTCCTTTCCACCCCCCTGATAGCTTTTTATGAGAATGCAGAAAGAAAAGAATTGGGTGGCATGAGCAGGAAGAAGACGGAAAGAGGAACCAATATATCTTTTGTAATTTCAGAGTCCCATGATCAGCTTGAAAATAGGAAAGTTTAACATACTTCGTAGGGTAGCATACACAGAGACATGTTGATTGTTGACTTTTCTGTTTAAAATCATCTTAATTAAAGAGTGTTAAGTACAACAATAATAAGGAGAAATATAACAATGAATGGTCTGCATACCAAGGATTATTTTAACAAGGGTTTTTTGTCAAGGGGTTTGGGGTGGGAACAACTTAGGCATAATATTTAGGCTGGAAAGCCTTCAGTGTTTTGAGTTGGTTGTAGGTTTTCACTATTCACAGGGTAGAAAGGTCATTTTACTTAAATCTTGCAACAGTCAAAAAAACTTCCTTAATCTGAACAGATTTCTGTATCAGCCTACTGTGGGTCTAATACAATCTATTTTCAACTCACTGCTTTATATTCTGTATTAAATGTAAGTTATCTGGGGTGTTAAAATTGATTTTTGATGAAAAACTAGTCTTTCAGCTTTGATGTAAACTTAAATTTTATTCAATCTCCTAATCAATGTAAGAGACGCCAGACTAACCACACTTCAATAAGGAATACCACAATATCTTAAAGCCGTAGATGTTTATATTTTTGACTAAATCATTTGCCCAATCCAGGTGAAAGGTTTTATGTGAAAGTAGAGCTTATTCAGAAAAAGGAGCCCCTTTATTAATTGAAAACCTTATAAGCACAATTCTACCTTGATATGTCTGTTATAGCCAGAGTCAAAATTGACTTAGCAGATTTTTTTTTTTTTAATTCAGGAAACAGCATTGGCAGAGAGCAATCTGGAACTCTCCAGTTTCTGAAGTGGAGAGGAAGACAATATGACAGATTGCAAACAAACACTTAAAGACATTCTTCTCAAAGGGACACATCAGTTCTGATCACAAAACCATGCCTAACTGGAAGTTCGGTCATGTCATACACAACACTAACATGGAGCCGTGAGGAGGATGGCTAGAAATATTTTGAATAGCTCGCATGACCTCACTGAGTAGTGTGAAGCCATCAGGAGAGGGCATACATGCAAATCTCCTCATCTAATGTGCCACCGAATGGTTGGTGAAGAGAGAAGATTAACATCTGAACAAATAATATAAAAAAACAGTGGTAACCGACAGGAGAAAAGCAAATCAGACAATACACAATAGAAAAATGGAGTAAGGTAAACGAAAAAACAATACTCCAATGAGTTGAAAATAGACCAGGAAACTAAATGATTAAACATGTAAATTTATGTGATATTCTACCTAATTTTAAATCTAGACATAACTAATGGTGAGGACAGCATTTTGAATTAAGAATGAGATTAAATCAGGATTTTTAAGGCAAAATAAAGCTGTTTTTATTTTATCTTGTTTTAATAATTTTCATCAGGTGCAATTTACACATTGAGAATTACATTGAACTGTTGTCTAGAAAACTGTTGATCATGTAAAAATGAAAAGTTAGAGAAACCAGTCAGGGGCTCAGCAATAGAAGGTTGAGTCAGATTTAAGAGTCAGTAGTGAGATGAGAATGGATTAGTGAGGGTAGATCTAGTGCTTTGCAGGGTGAATGCATTCGTTCAATAATACCAAAGTTGAGTCAGGCACACTTAGTCGTTAAAGTGAAGTCTTGGCTCTTCAGCACTTTAGATAATTCCTTTACAATAGATGTGCCCAATTAAAAACATCATTTGATCTCTTGGGGACTTCTTCTCTGATCATTGATTGTGCAATGACATGTTTGACAATTTCAAGCTTATCTCCACTTAAAATATTTTCTATTGGTCCAGATGAGACAATTTTTCTTTTCTGTACCTTAAATGCCAATTCACACTGTAGTTGCTGATTTTAATAAGCAAGTGTCTCAAATCCTCCTTAATTTCAGCAGCAAGGTTGTGTTCTTTGGTTGTATATTGCATGTAGTTAATGAATCTTCCTCCAATCGTGATGTCATTTCTTCTTCATGCAGCCTAGCTTCTCGGATTATTTACCTTGGGTACAGATTAAATTAATACACTTAAAGTATACAATGCTAATAGTCACCTTTCCTGATTCTAAACCACTTACTAGGCCCATGTTCTGTTTGAACAACTTCCTCTTGATCCGTGTAGAGTTTCCACGTGAACATAATGAAGTATTTTAGAATTCTCATTCTTCTCAATGCTGTTGCTATTATCCACACAGTGGAATGGCTTTGCAGCCATAAAACACAAGTTCTCTGCTTGCAGCCAAGATCCATCTGATGTTAGCAATGATATCTTGCCTCCCAAGATTTCTTTTAAATCTGGCTTGGATTTCAGGAAGCACCCTGTCAATATACTTCTGCAATCATTGCAAGCAAAATTTTACTTGCATGTAACAATAATATTTTTGATAATTTCCACATTGTGTTGTCACCTTTCTTTAGATTTGGCACAGATAACGAATCACTTCCAGTCTGCTGGCCAGGTAGCAGTTTTCCAAATTTCTTGGTGATTGGGTGATTAGGAATCACTTAGACGAGTGATTCCTTCCAGTGCTACATCTGTTTCTTGAAACACTTCAATTGGTTTTCTGTTAATTCCCGGAGCCTTGCTTTTGATTGATGCCTTAAGTGCAGTTTGAACTTTTCCTTTTAGTATCATCGATTCTTGAACATATGCAGCCTGGTGAGATGGTTGAACACCAACCAATTATTTTTGGTAAAGTGACTCTGTGCATTCCCTTTATCTTCTTTTGATGGTTCCTGCATCTTTCAATAACTTTTCCATTCAGTCCTTCAATAGGGCAATGGGAAGCTTACACTTTTTCTTTTCTTCTGTCTCTTTAAGATATGCTGATCAAGTTCTTCCTTGGTGGTTTTCTAACTCCAGGTCTTTCCTATTATTTCATTATAATGTTTTACTTTGTTTTCATGAGCTACATTTTAAATTGTTTTCTGTTCAACTCTTTTGTTTTATCTTATCACCAAGTTTCAGATTCTCTCTTAAATCTCTTGTGGTCTTTTTTAAAATTCTGTTTCTTTCATCTCTTTTTAATGAGCTATCTTTCTTCATTGTTGATGTCCTTAATGTCTTCTGACAATTAGTCACATTTTCTGTTTTTAGTGTCCAAATGTCACGTTTGTTTTTGAAAGGTTCAGTAAATTTAGGAGGGATATACTCAAGAATGTATTTTGGTTCTAGTGCATTTGTTTTACTTTTCTACACCTTCAACCTGAACTTGGGAACAATTCATACTCTGTTCGACAGTTGGCCACCGCCCACTGGTCAGTGATGATATTGAACTTCTCCATTTTCTTTTCCTATGTAAGCAATGTATTTTGTCTCTGTATATTCCATCAGAGGAGGTACACATGTATGTTTACAACTTATGTTGTTGAAAAAGGTATTTGTAAGGAAGAATTCATTGGTCTTGAAAAATTCTATCCTGTAATTTCCAACTTCTTTCTATCACCAAGGCCATAATAGCCAACCTCTGATCCTTCCTCCTTGTTTCCATTTTTCACATTCCAATTGCCAACAATTATCAGTGTATTTTCATTGTATGTTTGATCAATTCCACACTCAAGAATTCACTAGAATTTTTCAGTTTCTCTTTCAGTAGTTAAAGTAGTTGTATATATTTGAATAATAATTATATTAACTTGACTTCCATTTGGTGTATATATATTATTTTATCACAGAAAGCATTGTACTGTAAAATAGACCATGACATGCTATTTTTGATAATGAATACTCTTGAATGTGTCATTCTCAGCAGAGCAAACTGTATGATTGTCTTACTAAAAATAGCCAATATCCATGCATTTATTTCAGTGCATTAATTCTAAGGATATTGCTCTTTATGCTTTCCTTCTCATTTTTTATGACTGAATTTTCCTAGATTCATATTTTGTACATCACTCACTTGAGTATCTATGTATAATTATAACTGTTTCTTCCCATTTTGAGCCATGGCCCGTCAATAATTGAATATCCTCAACCCTTTACTCCATCCATGTCATCAAGATTGACTCTAGTTTGAGGAAGCAACTATTTCCTAGGCATATTTGGATTCTCTTCCAAACTGAGGTGCTCACCTTCTGGCATGGTATATGACAATGTTCCATTGTTATCCATGAGGTTTGAAGTGGCTAATCCTTCAGAATTGGACAATCTATTCCATCTTCATAGTCTGTTTTTATTCTAGAATGTCTACTGACACCTGTTCCCCATGGGTGACAGGTAATTGTCACCTGTTAATATTTGAGATACCAATGGCCTATTTTCCAGGATCAAAGCAACACACAAGGCACCACAGTAACACAAACTGGCAGATGTGTGCTGAGGAGAAAATTATGGAAGTCATAGATAAATAGAAGAAAATGTTCTTACTATAAGTTTGAAGACTGAAAAATTTAAATAAATTATTCTGTTTATATTGTGAGGTATACTCAAGACAGGCCCATTTTCAGTAATGAACTGATTTGACAATGTTTATAGAATGCAAAAGGCCAGAAGAGCAGGGGCAAATTAAGGACAAAACTAGGATGACTTATTTATCTCAGATACTAAAGCTTGATAAAAACTGATAAAGATTTAGATGGTGTCATATTAAAATAATGTTTTTTTGTTTATTGCCATCAAGAAGGTTCTGGTTCATTGTGATCCTATGTACATCAGAGCAAAATACTGCCAGGCTCTGGGCCATTATCAAAATGACAACTATGTTTAAGCCCATTGCTGTAGCCTATGTGTCAATACAACGCCTTGAGGGCTGTCATTTTTGACTAAACAACTCCTTTTTTACACATAACCAAAATACATGAGACAAAGTTTCACCATTCTTTCTTTTAAGGACCATTCTGGCTGTACTTCTTCAAATATTCTTCAAAGACACCAGACCTCAAAAGCATAATATCGAATTCAGGTTGGTTTTGCTTTACGCATCTTTAGCCTGGGTGTGGGATGGTTGAAGATATCATGACTTGGATAAGGTGCACCTTAGTCCTCAAAGTCACACCTTTCTTTCTTTTTATTTTGTAATCATTTTATTGGGGCCTCATAAAGCTCTTAAAACAATCCATGCATTGTGTCAAGCACATTTGTACATTTGTTACCATCATCATTTTCAAAACATTTGCTTTCTACTTGAGCCCTTGGTATCAGCTCCTCATGTTCCCCCTCCTACCTCTACCCTCCCTCCCTCATGAACCCTTGATAATTTATAAATTATCAATATTTTGTCATGTCTGACACTGTCTGACATCTCCCTTCACCCACTTTGTAACACTTTAAAGAGTCTTCTGCAACAGATTTGTGCAATCAAGTATGATTTCTTTCTTTGCTTTGTTCTTTCCTCTCCTCTCCTCTTTTTTCTTTATTTTTTCAGGTCCCAATAGTGGGTTTGGGTTTTTATATTTTGGGTATTTTCAGCCTTCACATAGAAATATGTAGCCCTGTGGGGCACACGTTAGTTACTTTCCAAAATTATTATCTCAAGTGAAGCATTGGGGGGGGGCGGGGGGCAGACAGGTAGGGAACAAACCCCAAACTATAAAAAGTATCAATTCTTTAAAACATCAAGTATGATAAAACTTTTGGGCAAGACATACATATTTTGTCTGACAATAAGACATAATTGGTAAAATGGAGCAATTTTTAAAGTAATTAATATTAAACAAACACAAAGAAATTATTATAATAATATTTATCTATCTGGGGGTGGTTATAAATTCACAAAATATAAGGAACACATTGGGAATAAAATAGTGAATGTAGTAAGCAACAATATACCATTTCTAAGGATTTTATCTCTACTGATGTGATCAGGTGTTTCTGTGTCTTACAATGTCAGCTGCTTCTGGTCATTCTTTATTTGGAGGTTGGACATTTCTCTCAGGACTTGTGGTCTTCTTTAATTAGATGATGTGAATCCAAGTTTTTTCTTTGTTATTCTTTGTAAGGCCAACCACATTTCAGCCTTTTTTGGAAGCTCCAAGAAAACATTTAGCTGATGGCCTTTCTTTTAAATATGCATGAACCCTTCAAAGAAGATCAGGCTAATTTGGGGATTTAGTTTTCTGACTTGTTAAAGTTCTCAAACTGTGGAAACATTCTTTTTTAGTGTGATTACAATGAAAGTTTAAAGAAAAAAGTGGTTCTCCATTCAATAATCCATTAAAAAATATATATATTATAACAAGGATATCCACCATACACAAGCATCGTCCTACTTCTTCAATTTGTTTATCATTTCCCTTCCTCCTTCTTCTTAACATTTCCTACCTTCTGAGTTTGACCTTTGTGCATATCTTGCCTTTTTGATTTCATATGATTGGTTGGTCCAATGAATGAGTGATCGCCTCCCTCGTGTTGGTGTCCACTTGAAGGCCTGGCCAGTAGTTATTTGGCTGTAAGCTGGGGGAAATTCAGTGTCAGGTTTGAAGGATGTGTAACAACCGTTGTATTTGGAGATCCATCAGGCTCTAGAAGACAGTGATCCTGATGGTTCTATATGATTTCACATTTTGTTCCTCATATTCTTTTCAGTTAGCCAAGATCATTAACTGTCATCCTTTTAGAGGGGTCAGTAATGAGAGCAGAGCACCATCCTGTTCTTTTGTTCTCAGGTCCTGGTGGCTGGGTTTCATGTAGTCTAATTGTTCTTTGGATGAATTATTTCCATGTGTCTTTGATTTTTCTCTATATTTCTTTGCTCTGAATCAAGAAAGACAATAGATTCACCTTTGATAGCCTCTCACCAATTTTGAAGATCTAGTCACTCCTCATCAAAGAGAATATGAACTTGTCTTTGGGAACTGTTCATTTTCACTTCACCTTGGTGTAGCCTAAGACCATGGTCCTGAGCCCTCAAGTCCAATGACACAATCCCCTACTGTTCTTGGCTATGACCAACAAGTTTTCATTTCTTTTCTCCCTGTGTGCTCCATTATATTCTTAGATAGAATTGTATCATTCATAAATGCATATTTAGAAATATTCTCTGGCAAATCTATATACAAGGGGTTTCAAAAGTTTGTACACAAGTAAAATTAGAATTTAATGACCCCTTCATATATTCTCCAGTGTAGTTCCATTTGCCTTCCCAACTCTACTCACCTCAAATGTCTGTCTAGGTGTCCACTCAACAATTGTTGTTACTACTGTTATTGAAGGGTTGTGTAAGCAATAACACTTACCTTTGTTGCTGTGTTATTCTTAGTAGACTAGGGAAACAAATTCATAAACATGCATTGTGAATAAGAAAGAGCTTAATATACAAGAGTAATTGAATATTGAGAAAACATCCCAGCCTAGTCCAGATCAAGTCCCTAAGTCTGAGATTGGCCCACAAGGCTGATACCAATCTACAAATTCCTCTTCAGTCTCACAAAACACATGCAATGATGCCAATTGCAGGAAGATCACAGGCCAGTGGGTGAAAAGTCTGGTGAATCCAGTAGAGATGTAAGCAACTCAGTGCTAGCAGGTGTCTCTCTGTGGCTCCTTTGGTTCCAGAGTTCTGGTTGCCTCAATGAAGATTCATCAGGCTCCTTGTCAGCAATGTCTCACAGGGAATGAGCCTGTGTCCCGCCTCCAGTGAGCTATTTATCTCCTTAGTACCTCCAAATGAGTTCATTCAGCTGTGACAAGATTGGCAGGATAAATTCCACCTCCTCACTCTTAACACGCAAATTGACATTAGATTATGTAACTACCACAGTTGCACAGACTTTTATGCTCCTCCAAAGGTGTCCTTTTATCTAGGCCAATATGTTATTTCACTTTGTGTCTGCTGCTTCCAGGGGCATTGGTTGTACATATAAAGAAAATGAAATCCGGTACCATTTCAATATTTTCTCTGCTTGGTGTAATGTAGCTTGTTGGTCTAGGTTTTTAGATTTTTGTTGTGTTGCTGTTCTATTTATGTTGAGGCGTGATTTGTATTTATGCAGTAGACTTGTATCTTCAGTAAACACTTCAAGTTCCTTTCACTCACAGCAAGCGAAGTTCTGTCATCTGCATATCTCATGCTGGAGCAGAGGAAAACAAACAAATAGGGTACAACTGCATAGATAGCACTTAGTTTACATCAAAATTGCCATTGCTGCACTGGAGAAAAACATTACTTTTCATTGTTAGTAGTTGTAGTACTAATGGTACCCATGCAAGGGAAAAAAAGAATCTTGTTTTACAAAAACTTAACAAAAACACTTAACAATAATGGCTAGCTGCTGACCATTTAATCATTGGGCTCCTAAAAAAATAAACACCTAAAAAACATAGAGTGAATGAATAGATAAATGGATAGGTAGATAGATAGATAGATAGATAGATAGATAGATAGATAGATAGATAGATGAGATAGATAGATAGATAGATAGATAGATAGATAGATAGATAGATAGATAGATAAGCAAAAACAAGCTTTTGCAAGAGAAGAAAGTATTTCAATTAAGACACGGAGGTCAACGTTGTCAGTTGATGACAACAAATATACAAAATATTAGAAAGTAAACTTTTAGATCTGCCAAACTATGAGCGCTTCCCGGGATATGGAGACTGAACTATGATTACATAGAATTTAGGAATGCAGGAGAGGTAAGGAATTAGAGACTGTGCTAAAGCAACCCTTGGAGGCAATTGAGAGAGCCTTGGCACTTCCATGGGTTCGGTGTGAGACTGCTAACTCAAAGGTTGATGGAGCAAATCTGCCGGCAGTTTATGGGAGAGAGATGTATACGTGACAGTCAGTTTCAGTAAAGACCTAGAAAACACTATAGCGTAGTTGTATTCTGTTCTACATGACACTATGAGTCAGAATCTATTTTGTGTATGAGTAATGTTACCATGCAAATGGTGGGTTAAAGAATAGAGTTGTAATCAGAAGAGCAAAGTAGGCAAGATATATTTGTTAAGTAAAATGAAATCAAGAAAGGTTTGTACACGTCTCTGAGTTCCTGCATGGCACAAACAGTAAAACGCTGGAATGCTGACTGAGATTGACTGATAGGGTCCACTTATAGGCACCTGGGAAGACAGACCTAGTGTCCAGATTTCAAAAGACCATGCAGCCTTACAAAGCCTGCCTACCTGCTCTGCACATGTGATATTGCTTTGACTCATAATCAGCTCCACAGCAGCCAGTAAACACATACTATGATAATAATCACCATTGAGCAAGCAAAGTGCAGGGACATTGTGAAGCAAGTAAAAGGGGGTGGGCATTAGAATGTAAAAAGAGGAGGTATCATTCACCCAGCTAATTTATTCTAACAGCCGCCCTGTAAGGCACAGTAGGAATATCCTTCTGGGTTTCTGCTACTGTAAAGATTTAGGGCAGTGATTCTCAAGCTTCCTAATGCTGTGACCCTTTAATACAGTTACTCATATTGTGGTGACCCCCAATCATAAAATTATTTTCATTGCTACTTCATAACTGTCATTTTGCTACTGTTGTGAAAAGGTCTTTCAACCCCAAAGAAGTCATGACCCACAGGTTGAGAACCGCTGATTTAGGAGGACAGATTTGATATGATATGATACTCATTTGATATGATACTACCCGAAAATACAAACAAGCAAGGAAACAATCCCAATTCCAATTCATAGTTACTCCATCTAATTAAGGTTTCTGAGACTTTATAAAAGCAGAGAGCTCCACTTTCTCTCATGAAGTAGATAGTGGGTTTGAACCAATGACCTTGAGTTTAGCAGCCCAAGGCTTACCAGGCTTACTGGTGTTGCTGTCATTTAATAGAGTGAAGGTAAATATTTCATTAAAAAAGAATGGGTGGGTATGGTGGCCTAATGTTGATTTTTTTTTAATTTATTTCATTTTAAATATTTATCTATTTATATTTTTATAAATAAATCCTTTTACTGGGGGCTCCTACCGTTCTTATAACAATCTATACATCATATATATCAAGCACTTTTGTACATATGTTTCCTTCATCATTTTCAAAATATTTTCTATTTGAGCCTTTGGTATCAGCTCCTCCTCTTTTCCCTCCCTCTCTACGCTTCCACCTTTATGGACTCCTGATAAGTTATAAATTATTATTATTTTCATATCTTACACCACCTGCTGTCTCCCTTCATCCACGTTTTTGTTATTCTTCATTGTAGTTGGTTTTCTGTTTTCCCACCTACTTCCCCACCTTCCCCCTCGTTACTGGTCCTGAGGGGTCTATCTGTCCTGGATTCCATGGGTTGAGAGCTCTTATCTGTACCAGTATACATGCTCCAGTTTAGCTGGATTTGTAAGGTAGAACTGGGATCACAGTAGTGGGGAGGAGGAAGCATTAAATAACTTGATGAATGTTGGGTGTTCCATTGGGGCTGTGCTCCACTCTGACTTTCTCATTCTTTCCTTGTGACCCTTCTGTGAGGGAATATCCAATTATCTACAGATGGGCTTTGGGTCTCCACTCCAACCCCATCATTTGCATCAATATTTGTGTTTGTTTTGGGTCTTCTACTGCCTTGTACCTTATCCCATGGATACCTGGTGATCACACAGGCTGATGTGCTTCTTCCATGTGGGCTTTGTTCTTTTCCTGCTAGAGGGCTGCTTGTTTAGCTTCAAGCCTTTAAGACCCCAGGCCCTGTATCTTTTAGTAACTGGACACCATCAGCTTACTTCACCACATTTACTTATGCACTCATTTTGACTTCGGTGATAGTCAGGAAGGCGAGCATCACAGAATGCCGGGTTATTAGAACAAAGTGTTCTGCATTGAGGGAGTACTTGAGTAGAGACCCAATGGCCTTCTGCTACTTTAATGCTTAACATTGAAATATATGTACATAGACCTATATCCTTATCATTATATATTAATATATTTACATATGTGCAGGCCTAAATTTATGTCTCTAATAATGTCTCTTGCCTCTTGATTCTTTCCTCAATTTCTTTTTATGTTACTCCTGTCCCGCTATCATGTTCAATCTTCATTTGACTCTCGGTACTTTCTCTTGGCTCCATTGCACTTGATCAAATCCCATCAGGCATCCTAAGTCCTCCTCACCATCAATTTTAGATCTCTTGTTGTTCCCTTGTCCCTGGGTTTGTTGTCTCTCCACTTTCTTTCTCCCACCTTCTCCTCTCCCATGTCACCCCAGAGCTGTTGGCCCTCTTATTTTCTCTTCGGGAGTGGTTGTCTTACCTATCCTATATGGCTAGACTTGAGAAAAAGAAAAAACAAACAAAAAACACAACAACACACCAAAAAACCCAAACCTTTAAATAGTTCCAGGTGTGTCTGCTGACCCTTCTAAATGTTTTCCAATCCTGTCTGGTGAAGTGCCACACCTTGCCCACTGATTCCAACGTCTATTTTGGGGAATTCTGTGGGTACTTCATGGTTTTGTTCCCTTTGTTATTCTGCTGCACTCCCTTCGTGCTTATGATGAATTGATAAGTGAGAAGACGCTTTATTCCTCCAGAATTTTCTGAATGTAACATGAGATGAGTTCGCCAGATAAACTAAAGTCCAAAAGGTTTAAAGAGAAAGAAAATAGTATAAAATAATCATAATGGAATGCTGGCAAGTATTTGTTCTTGGAAAACTTACTGGTTAGTGTTATCTTGACAGTTAAAATGCTCATTGGAGATTTGTGGTCATCATGGAGTTGGTTCGATTAATGAATCTTAGAATTGTTCAAGGACTACAAATATAGAAAATTAATGGTGAATAACTAAGGTTATTTATTGCAGTTATAAATGCTTGAATAAAATTAATATGTAGAAATTAATTAACTAAATAGGTTCCATATGGGCCAGCAGAGCCTAAAGATGAGTTTTCAGTTTGAATTACCCACTTTCAGCCTAAGAGGAAATTTTGAAAAAAGCATAATAACAATATATACATGCATTATTTCAAGTATTTATTGCATTTCTACTGCTTAACAGATTTGAAGTGTGTTATATTAGTGACTAAAACTAGACACTATCCGTGGTCTCTTGCATCATCTATTGTAGAAAAAAAATCCAAAAGTAATATTGAGTTCAAACCTCAATTTTTCAGTGACAATTTATAAAATGACTCTCAAAGACTCTCAAATTTGCAAATCAGATTCTTAAAGTGAATGATAGCTATGATTTTCTTCCTGAGCAACCATAATATATTCCTAAAAATTAAAATTTAAGCGAAATGTATCACAAATAATTGTTTGGAAACAAGGTAATGCACAATCATAAAGCATTAGATCAGTTTACAAATCATACCAATGTGAAGAAATAGTTCATAGTAATAAGTGTATTAAATCCATCTGGAGTTTTCATTTTTAGTTTAACATGAGAGAATAAATGAGTTTCTTTGTGATCTTTGTTTTATGTGTACAATCATAGGAGCATTTCAAATTTCAGAAAATAATACCAAATTTTGACCTTAAAATCCTTGTATTATTTAGAACCAGACAGTCTGATTTTCCACTTTACAAGTAATATGCTCATTTTCACTGTAGAAAATAAAGGAGACAATAATGACAATTTATGCTAACTACAAAATATTATAATGGAAGATATTTAGTTTTACCCAAACATATCTCTTGAGAAAAAATAATTTGAAAAAGTATGAAACTTAAATTTGACCATAATGCTAATCATAATGTAAATTTTACAAAATATTCTTCAAAAAATTGTGGCTAACAATAGACAAGTATCCATTTTCCTATCTTATAATCAAACAGTAAGAGAATCAGTGCTTGGTACTCCTAATTAGGCTACTTATAGCCCAATGATGCTTAATTATACACCTATGGAGCTAGATCAGATCCTTTGTTGAATTTATTAATGTATTGCATTTAACAAATTATATGTTTGTGGCTACATCTGATTTTTATATGTACCTTTTTTATATAAAACTATACTAAAAAAGAAACTTTATACTATACATTATGTGTGGCTTTACATATCAAATAATTTTTGGATTTAACAATTTAAATAATTTACCACACCTCCTACTGACCTGTCTTTATATACAAATCAATTATTTAAAATCAGAAATTAGCTATGTGATTCCTAGTATCTCAGCGTAAATGTGTTGAATAGTCATTGAATGAGTACTGAAATGTTGTTCTTTTTGGGCACCCTCAAGCCAGTCCCAACTCATAGGGACCCTAAGTGCAACAGAGGGAATCACCACCTAGTCCGGCTCCATCCTCACAGTTGTTCTCATGTTGAAGAACAAAGTGGCAGCCGCTGTCAATCTATCTCATCAAGGGTCTTCCTCATTTTCTTAGTTCTGGTAGACTAGAGAAACACATTCACAGACACTCATATGTGTATAAGAAAGAGTTTATATTAAAGAGAATAATTGAATATTAAGAAAACATCTCAGCCAGTCCAGATTAAGTCCATAAATCTAATCTTAGTCCATATGTCTGATACCAGTCTGTAAATTCCTCTTCGAACTCACTTAACACATGCAATGACGCTGAATGCAGGAAGATCACTGGCCACTGGGTGGAAAGTCTTGTGGATCCAGTGGCAGTGGAAGCATTTTAGCCCTGTTGTGTGTCTCCATGTGGCTCTTCCAGCTCTAAGGCTCTGACTGCCATCAGCATAGCTCCATTGGTCTTGTCAGCAGGAAAATGAAGCAGAGAGTGAGTCTGTGTCCCACCTCCAGGGAGGAAGACAGGAATCTTCAGCAGAAGGCCATGCCCACCCAGAGGCCTCGTTAGCTATGACCTGATTGACAGGCTAGACTCCAAACCTTCCTGCCACACTCCTTTTCGCTGCCCTTTTACTTTACCAAGATAGGTATCATTTCGCAAGGATTGGTCTCTCCTGACTGCATGTGCAAAATACATGAGACTAAGTCTCACCACCCTCACTTCTAAGGAGCATTCTGGCTGCACTTCTTCCAAAACAGATCTTTTGTTCTTTCGGTGATATTTTTCAATATTCTTAGCCAACACCATAATTCGTATGCATTGATTCTGCTCCAGTTTTCCTTATTCAATGTTCAACCTTTGCATCTACATGAGGCCATTGAAAATATTATGGCTTGGGTCAGACACACCTTAGTTCTCAAATTAACTCCTCACTTTTCAGCACTTTAAAGAGGTCTTGTGTAGCAGATTTACACAGTGCAATTCATCATGTGACCTCTTGACTGCTGCTTCCAGGCATACTGATTTTAGATCCCAGTAAGATAAAGTCCTTGACAACTTCAGCCTTTGCTCTGTTATTCATGATACCTATTAGTCCAGATGTGAATATTTTTATTGTTACATTGAGTTGTAATCCATACGTAAGGCTTTAATGTATGATTTTTATCAGCAAGTACTGCCAGTCCTCCTCACCTTTAGCAAGCACAGTTGTGTCATCTGCCTATCTTAGGTTGTTAATAAGCCTTCCTCCCATTCTGGCGCTCCATCTTCTTTCTATATCTAAGGCTCTTGAATTATTTGGTTAGCATACAAATTAATAATACAGACAAATGATACAACCCTGACACACACTTTTCCTTTTTTGTGTGTTACCACCACTTGTCTGTCAGTTGGTTGTACTGTGGTGACTTGCATGTGGCTATGATACTTGACACTGTCACTGGTATTTCAATTAGCAACAAGATCATCCAAGAGGTCCACTTTCTACAGAGCTCCCAGAATGCAGAACAAGCTTCCAGATTATGGAATAAGAACAGATTATGGAGAAGGAATCCGCTGGCCAATTCTGAGGACCTAATCACTGAACATGAGAAATGGTGCTGCATTGGTTACATGTTGGATTGCTAAACTCAAAGTCAATAGTTTAAAACCACTGCTTTCTCCCAGAAGAATGATAAACCACCACTAACTCCCATAAAGGGTTACAGTCCCAGAAACCCATTGGTGACTCTTCCCGGTCCTAAAGTGGCTTTGACTCAGAATCAGCTCAATGGCAGTGACTAAGCCACTGAAAACTTTATGGATACCAGAACAATATTGGATACTGGAAACCTCAGGAACAGCAAGAGAACACTGTCGGGTACAGTGCAGAATGATGAAATCCCCAGGTTGGAAGACACTCAAAGTACAACTGAGGATGATCTGCCTTCTGTATGTAGAGTAGATCACAATGATGATCTGCACATCTGATTTGGAAAAAGATGCAAGAAAGATTAAAAGAAGATGGAAAGTGAAGAAATGAGATGGTGTCCATCTATCAGAAATAAAAGTATACGGGGTCTTAAAGGCCTGTTTTCAAACAAACACCCATCTATGTGAGGGGCCAACTAAGTCCACAAAAGAAGCACACCAGCCTGTGTGATCCAAGGATTGTAAATAATATGATCCAAATCTAAGGGAAGGAATGGCATCAGAGTTTAAATTATGAACACCTGGTTTGCAGAAGGCTATGGATAACTGTGGAATCCCAAAATCCATTTGTAGGGTACTCACATGAATTAAGTCTACATTGAATTTCCTCTGATTATAATAGAGGGATTTGAATACCCTACTATCAGACAGAGAGTATTTTAAAGTCAATTATGGCAGATGTATTTAGATCAATATATGAGGGGGTAGGTCCCAAATTGAATATTTTTCCAAAGCTATGTATTATTATTTTTTTTTTACAAAACAACCTTATAACCTTCATAGTGCTCTCCATTACACTTAATGCATTTGTCAAATCCAAGACTCCATTCTTGGAAAGATTTTCAAACTCATCTGTTTGGATGACTTACAGCATCTCCCTGGTTTGTTTGTTCTTCTTCACCTCTTCTGGGTCATCAAAAAACTGTCCTTTCATGTCTCTGCTTCATGCAAGGAAACAGAAATGAGAATCAGGTGAATAAGGTTCAGGGGACAAGAGAAGCATGCTTTTATTTTGCCAAAAACCGGCACACTGAGATGGCTGCATGAGCAGGTACAATGTCATGGTGGCAAAACCAGTCTCCAGTCTGCCACAAATGCGGCCTTTTTGTCACACACTGCCATATAATCTTTTTAGAACCTCCAAATAGAAGACTTGATTAACAGTGTGACTTAGAAGCACAAACTGCAAATGCACTACGAGTCAACATTTTTGTCCATTTGGGATGTTGACAGATGTCCAGAATGAGGTTTGTCTTCAATCAACATTTCACCTTTTTTGAAACAAGCAAACCACTCATACACTTGAGTTTTTCCCATAGTGCTGTCCCTGTAAGCTGTGCTCAACACCACAACAGTTTCTGAGGATTTTTCCCAAGTCAGAAACAAAACTTCACCACCACATGCTGTTCTCTTACATTGGTCATCACAAAAATAAATAAATAAATAAGGTTCCAGTGAAAACTGCTTTCACAAAATAATTCACTGTGACCAGAGAGAACCTCTCAGTCGATGCCACTGAGTGCACTAACTCAGAGTGAGCTCCTGGATGCTCACTAGCAGGAAAAATGCGTGCTACTAAAAGCTTAACTTTGCCCAGTGCAATTCCATTTTTTTTGGCAGGGTACCCCCTCATATAATATCTTAGCATTTTATCTCCTTTTAAAACCCTTTAAAGCTGTTTACGTTAAAAAAGAAAAGTGAGAAGGAAATACAAAGGGCTTTCCAAAAAACCTCATGAAAACCACACTCTCTTTTCATTTCATTTTTCCATAAACTTTTGAAGCTCATTGTGTGGGCAAATTTTGATCAACAGCAGGCATGGTATGGAAAAACTTCCATATTACTCCTCTTTGGTTTACTGTCTTGAGATGTGGTTTACCTTCCTACCTGGAAATAATACCATGAGAGTAGTCAACTAGTTTTACTTAGCAGCCTTGATAATGCAATTTCCTTGTAGCTCTCCCTTCTTCCCCTTTTCATGCTCCTCATCCATCACTCTCGTTATCTCGGCTAGAACTCTATACTGAGATAATAGAATCTAAACCCTCTGCCTTAGGCTCTGCTTTCTGTAGAACTCTGGCTAACACACTAACTGAATGTACTTAAAGTGGCTTTTGTTTTCTGTTTGTTCCTCAAGTTGTCATAGCTATTATGTATTGGAATTAAGATTCCAACGAAAGGTTTTCTTAATTCAAAGACTGTTCTTTCTGTACAATAGTTGAAATCATGAATGAAAGTCAGTTGTATTTTTAACTAAGATTGGTACTGGCAATATGACCCAACTACCTGGGCAATTTCCTCTAGATTTTAGAAAATTTATAATGTGAGAATATAATGATTACTTAGGCTGAAAAAATAAAGGATTTTTTTTTCAAGTACCAGATAATTCCTATTAAAAGTGGAAATAAATCACTGAACAGAAGCTATTTGGTGGGTTAGGTCTTATTGAATGGTGGGCTTGACTTTACATGAATATAAAGGATTTTAGGTATTTTACTGAAAGGATTTTAGATATTTTACTGGGAAGCTTCACATATTAGTACAGGAAGTCATTCCCTGAATCACTCTCCAGCCTTGGGCCACTTGGTTTCCCTAAACAATGACCTCCAGCACTCAGCATGGCAACAGAAATGACTTTAGTTGGACAAGATAAAATAACTAAGAGACATATTGGGTTTTTTGTTTGTTTTTAATGGATTTTCACATTAAACAACAATTTTGTCTTAGCATAGAAACTCCCCATTATTCTTGTGCTTTGTAAACTCAAGAGAATAGTCAGTCTGGTCAAAGTGCTTTGGAAGATAATCCTCTTCTCTAGAAGGGTATGGAAAAAGTAGTTGCTTAACAGATTGGAATGATGGAGATGACGTAGATATGAAGTATCTCTTTAACCAGAGTTTGAATGAATTAACTGGTTTTAGTTCCATTCTTCATGCTCAGCATTGAAGAGCCTGCAGTTCCCTATTACTGATCACCTTGGCTTGACTTTTCCTCCCCATACAGAAGTTTAGCCCTCTGTGTCCTGCTAAATCTATTAAAAATATTGTATCCCCCTCATTCTTCCAAAACTTGGTTGACATTTCTCCTCTATTCTCATTTCCTATGTAATTATAATACCACCTTTATTAATTTCTCCATAATTAATGATAACTATAGAGAAATTAATACAGGTGACATTGGTGGTTCACCTGTATTAGTGAGACCTTAGTTCTGTTTCTGGCCAATGTCCCTCATACACAGTCACTGCCTGTGGAGGATTGTGGGTTTCTATCATGCTAAAGAGATTTCACTGGAGATGCCATGCTAAAATATACCTTATTAAATCTATGAATGCCCATGAGTCTCATGGTCTGACCACAGCCAATTACAGGACTGTCACAGAACTGGTTAGTTTTTCATTTTTCTTTTTCTTTTTAAAATTAATAAATCATTTTATTAGGGGCTGTTACAGTTCTTATAACAATCCATTCTTCAACTCTTTCAAACACATTTGTATATATGTTGTTATCATCATTTTCAAAACATTTTCTTTCTACTTGAGCCTTTGGTATCAGCTCCTCCTTTTTCCCCTTCCTCCCCCACCCTTGGGGAACCCCTGATGAATTATAAATTATTATTATTTTCATATTTTACACCATGTGCCCTGTCTTCCTTCACCCACGTTTCTGTTGTTTGTCTCCCTGGGGCTGGGGGGTGGGGGTGGCGGAAGTTTATACGTTGATCACTATAGTCGATTCCCCATTTGTCCCCCTTGTCCCCCCACCATCTCCCTACCCTCATGGTATTGGCATTACTGGTTCTGAGGGGTTTATCTAGCCTGGATTCTGTGTGTCGAGAACTCATATCTGTACCAGTATACATGTTCTGGTCTAGCCAGATTTGTAAGGTAGAACTGGGGCCATGAATACATGTTTTCAAACTATAAACATTATATTTTCTATAGTGTATCTTTTGCTTTCTTTTAACACTACCTCTCTCATATTTCCTTCATCATTGGTTCCAAGAATTAGAGAATAATGTCTTTGTTAGGTGATGTTATCTAGACCAAGTTTCCCCTTAGGAGACATTTGGGATTTGACTCACTGGAGATGCTCTACAGGGAGATCAAGAATTTGAAGTGTGTCAGGAAGATATGAGCTAGTCAGGGTGCAGCATAGCACCGATGAAACACACACATTTCCTCTAACTCTTTGGTGCTTCCTTCCCCCCACTATCATGACCTCAGTTCTACCATACAAATCAGATTAGAGCAGAACATGCGCACTGCAGGGATTCCAGGATAGATAAAACCAACAAGGAGAGTAGAGATATCAGGAAGATTAGGAGAGTGTGGGGGGGAAAGGGGGAATAGATCACAAGGATCAACTCATAACCCCCTCCCAGGAGGACGAAAAATGGAAAAGTGGGTGAGAGGTGACAGAGGGTGATGTAAGATATAACAATAATAATCTATAACTTTCAAGGGTTTTGAGGGAGAATGGGGGGGGAGGGAGGGGGAAGAAATGGGGAGCTGTATCAGGGGCTCAGCTAGGAAGAGAATTCTTTGAAAATGATGATGGCAGCATATGTGCAAATGTGCTTGACACACTGGATGAATGTATGGATTGTGGTAAGAGATGTAAGAGCCCTCAATAAAAGTATTTAATAAAAAAAAGAATTTGAAAAGTGTTGCATATAAATCAATTAATATGCATTAAATCTATAGCAGATGATGGGCTTGAGGTGTATAGGACTGAAGAGAAGAACTGGGAACCGCTTAGGTTGCTAAAACAGAAGGAAGACTGATATGACACCAGGTATTATGAGTAAAGGTAAGTCACACGATGGCATCTCAAAGCAGAGAGGAGCATGCATTTCTTATAATGGAAATTAAACATTGGCCTTATTACAGATTGAGTAGGAAACTATTAAAATATTTAGTAAGTGAGGATCATGAGAGAACTCATATTTAAATAAATAAATGCAAGAGTGGAGAATTGGATTGAAGTTGATAAGAAAAGATATCCCCAAGCCACTCAGGCTGTTATTATGTAAGAATAATTGTATTATATTAACACTTTGAAATCACCTATGATTTTTGTATATAAGCTCAAAACTCATGACTATCAAGAAAATTCTCAGCGATACAGAATGCCTTAATCTTATTTTTTGAATTTTCGAGGGATTATCATGATTTGAGTGATAGATAATAGAGATTCTGGAAGAACAGATGTTGATTGGCCATAGAAAATGTGGCTTTCAGATAAATTGTATTACTAGATCATAATTTTCCATTAACAACGATTCTCAATTTTGCAGCTTTGGTTGATATTAATAGTCATTCTGAGATGAAAACATAGTAGTGTGGCTCTCAGCAGAGGAAAGCCAGCTTTTCATATGTTGACTTTGTTCTTACACTTAGATAGTCACTTGATTGCATCACAGGAATTTGTTGTTCAAGTTTAAGTGCAGGAATACAATATTTAGAGTCATCCATATATATTTGGGAGTTAGGTAGATTTTCTGAATGGGTAGACGTTATCAGGGAAAAGAAGGTTTACAGACTTAAATTTTGGGTGGAAAGCACTGCCAAGAAAAGACTGAGAGAGGAGTCAGAAAAGGAAAATCTAAAAAGTATGACATAAGAGAGAATAAAAATGGAGAGAAAGGTGTTGCGTAATTCAGACAGATCCTAGGAAAGAGGCATGTGAGTGGAAGGGCAGGCAGAGTGAGGAGGGTTGATAAAGATAATAGGAGTAAGCAATGGAGCCATTGATGTAGACAGCCATTTCAGGAAACGTGTATTCTCTTTGAGATGCGTGGTACTACTGTGTATTTGTTTGTCAGTGGTGATTATCCACTTGACAGAGAGAGGTAAAGATGCTACAGTGGGAATAACTAAAGGAACAAATGTGTTAAGAAAGCAAGGTCCACATTCCAAGAAATTGACCTCTCATGATAGCAGGGCCACTTTCTCTTTTGTACCAGGGGTTAGAAGGCGAATTGGAATTGTTGGTGGTAGGATAATGAGTTTCTGTTTTATTGATTCTGTTTCATCAGTAAAACCTTCATACAAAGTATTCACTTTATTCAAGTTGGAGAAAGTGGAGAAAATGCAGAAGAATTTCTGGTGGCGAGACAATACATTTATAAAATAAATTAGTAGTATTGTATGCTGTGTAATTATATAACATTTGAACTTGGTTATAATTAATAATAGAGCAATGCCTTTCGGAGTAAATATGCCACAATCTCAAGGAAGTCTTCCTTGAGTAGTGTACAGATATAAAAATGACAGGGTGTTCGATAATTGGTGAGTGGTTGTATTATTAACTATGGAATATAGGGCGAATAATTAGTGAACTAAAACAGATTGTAAAGACGTGCTATAGATGGGAGTAAAAAGCAACTCAGGATAAACTGAAGAAAGGTTCCAGAGCAGATCCAATGAGTAGGAAGGGTAAATGACAATGTCAAAGAATCGGGGCCGAGTGTAGTTCCTCATACGGACTAGAGTGGTGCGGATTCGTACATGGTGTGATAGAGGAGGCATCGTGTCAGAAGGAGAGGTTAAAAACAATGAGTTGTGGCATTGGATCTGTGTAGATGTTGAGTGTACTGAGCATGGGGAATAGTGTTTTGTGGAGAGAAGGCAGTGAGATTCATCTTAAATAACTAAAACTACTTAAGGTGTAAGATTCTGCCCACGAGAGTGATTCAATGGCTCTCACTACCTAATTTTCTCTATGTATACTTAATTTTACTTACTATAATTGATTCTTTTAAAAAATTATTTTTTTATTACTATGCTGAGAATATACACAGCAGAACATACACTGATTTAACTAGTTTTTTTATGTATAATTCAACGACAATGATCATATTCTTAAAATTTTGCAACTGAATAACAGGTAAAGGAACTTGCACAGACGTTCAAGGAAAACATTCAAATGGTTACAAAACACATGTGGAGGTGTTGAATTTTATTATTTACGAGATTTTTGCAAATCAAATCAGAATGAGATAGCAATGCATTCCTTTATCCTTTACTAAAGGATTAAAATTAATGCAAACAAAAATAACCCCCCAAATCCAGGAAATAAACAAATATTGGGGAGGGTGTTGGGTAATTGTAATCCTAATACGTTACTGCTGGGAATGCAAAATGCTAGTCATTGTGCAAAACTGTGTGGTGGTTCCTAAGAAAATTAAAGCCAGGACTACAATGCTACACAGCAATTCCACTCCTAGGCAGATGGCCAAAATAATTGCAAGCAGAGATCCAAACACTGTTCAATGTAGCACTCTTCACGCACAAGCAACAACTGAAAAATGAATAAACAAATGCAGTACATGCATATGTCTCCCAATATATATAAAGCTTGATTTGCTTCTTAATGTAACAGTGATATGATAAAGATATTTTATGAAGGTTTCCAGGTTCTCATATTGCCTAAAATATTTGAAATAGAAAACTTTTAAAAAGACTAAAATTGATATCTTTATTTATCAAGAGTTATTACTTCATGAAAAGTCTGTAAGCAAAAATACATTTTGATATAATCTAAGATAAGTGAATATATGGAACATTGGCTTAGGTAGATGTTTTTCTGTTGAAATTTTTATGTTTGGGGGGAATAAAATTTTGTATCCTGTTAAGTGCACTCAGAAACCAGGGAATAAGCACTGTTTTAAATTCTCTATCCTGTTTTACTTCTAAGTTTATAAAGTTAAGGTGTCAGAAGAAAAGCGACTTGCTTCTTATGCACAGAATTTGGCTTGTAAAACAGGAAAAAAAGGAAACTGGGTCTTTCTTGCAGATTATACAGTAGAATGCAATAGAGTGCATCTACCGTTTCTAGTTGAAGTTCTGTGACCACAAATTACTATATGTTTGTGTGATTCTTTTTAAGTATTTTAAAACAATTTAAAGCTTCAACAAGTCTTTGTAGAAACTTGAACATATAAAGTTGGGCAGAATAATGCTAGACCAATATTTTAAATTATTCTTTTGACTGTAGATACACTTATATAAATGAGACCAATTTTTTTAAGCATATGCTTTTCTTCATGGTAGAACAAAGCTAGACAGATAGTTTATTTTATGTTTACAGTTTTAATTTGCTTGGTAACATAGCATCTACTACCATCTTTCTTTTCAAAAGTTATTGTTGAAGTATAAGTTGTCAATTATGTCTACACTGAACTTGGAGTTGTCTGATTATCAGATACTTACATATAAGCTATAAAAATATGCCTACTATTTGTCTCCCAGATTGTATTATTGTGGTGACTTGTATGCTCCTGTGATGCTGGAAATGATGCCAATGGTGTTTGATACACCAGCAGGATGACCTTTCGTGCATACGTTTCACCAGAGCTTTCAGCATAAACCGGACTAAGAAGGGCATGGCAGTCTATTTCTGGGGGGAAAAAAAGTCAACCACTGATATCACTACAAATACCATCGACTCTTGATGGGAGATGAGCCCCTCAAGTTGCAAGGCACTTAAAATATAACTGAAGAAGTAATTGCAAAAAGTAGTGTTAAATTTAATGACATGAATAGAGAAAAGCTTTCAGGGCAATCCTTTGCTGACGTGACATGGCTCAAAATGAAATGCAGTGACTACTTACAAAATAATCTGTGGTTTACTATGCTAGGATTAAAATTGATACAGAACAGCATCAGATTTCTCATCAAAATTAATATTTCAAGATCTTTTCTAAAATACAGCACTATCAGTGGTAGGTAAATATCCATATACCTAGAAGAAAGACCATTTCATAGACTTTTAATCAAATTATTTCACTAACCATTAACACCAAAAAAGAAAAAAAAATGAAGATTTTTAACAATGTCTTTTACTTGAAATTTATCAAATATTTATTCAAGATGCATTGATAACTACTGGATTTGGGAATTTGAAAGTTATAAACTGATAGTCTGGGTATATTCAGTGAAACAAATCCGCAGAAACTTATGTATAAGAGAGCGGTTTATATAAAGGTTAAGTGTGCATCAAGAAAACATCCCAACCCAGTGCTGTCCAAGAGCACACAAATCCAACATTAACCCATTAACCCATATGTCCAACACCAATGCACAAAGTCCTCCTCCATCTCACAAAACAGACGGAATGATGTTGACTGCAGGAGGAAAGCCAAGTCAGTGAATGTGTAATCATCTCAGTGCTGGCAGGGATCTCCACACGGCTGCTCCCGCATCCAGGGATGCATGAGGGTAGGTCCATGTGTCTTCTCCGTGGGAATGTCTTGCAGGAAGTCAGCCTTGCAAACTGAAGCAGGGAACTGCTAAGACAGCTGCACTCTGGTGAGACCATCACAAAGCAAGAAACCCGAGAACTAGAAAGGTGAGGTCACCGAACCATTTATCCCTCCACCTTTCAATTAACCCCACATGTGTTTATTGGTCAGATTGGCACAATAAGCTAACTAACTCAATCCAGCCTTTGCCAACCTGGCACCTGCACATCATTCTTTCGCTTCACAATTGCAATTTAGTAATGCCTACACCTTAATCCTATAATCTTGTGAATATGTTCCCCCACCTATGAAAATTTTTAAGCCAACTACTTCATGCCTTTATCCCCCCAATTTTGAGTATCCAATTTATATACTGCCCACTTATATCAACCCAGTTCTCTGAGAAGACAATCATATTTTTTGACATTAAGAGTCTTCATTCTAGTTGGAACCTTGTAAAGTCTGCATCCATAAGCATAGTCAAATCCGGACAGGCCATCCATAAAGTCAGCAACAATATGCACCAGTTCACAGGCTCAAAAATCTCCATCTGGTCGGGTTCCCGTCAACTCAATATGGGCTGCCTCACTCAGCCTCCACAGGGTGCCCATTGGTCACTTTGCTTTTAGACCATGGGCTCTCACCAATACTCAACAAGCCTAGCCCCCACAGGCTAGGTCATGAACCTCAGACCAGTCAACCCTCTCTTGTCTTCTCCTCTTTTTTCTGTAAACTAAGTCCACAGGTGTCAGTGGCCAAACTCAACCTGTCTCTTTATTGCTGGACTTCTCCCACTTCCACTCAACAATTAGTCCCAGATGGTCACCTAGCAAGCATTTGAGCCTGCTCTCAGACTCCCTTTAACATACAGTCCTGGAGAGGAGTTTTATTCATGATTCCAATTTTTTTCCAGCTTCTGACAAAGACTATTGGTTCCTGAGTACTCCAAATCACTAGGTGGGCATATATTTTCAAAGCTTTCTTTGCAGACGTGTCCTAAACCTATTTAAAGATCAAATTTTAATGGCTGAAAAAAAGTGCGCTTACAAACTTTCTTTTTTCCTACTTCCCATATTTCCCCCCAGAAAACCACCAAGTAAACAGTGTGGCTTTATCTGACCTCTGGCTAGACAAGAAAAACTACCATGCGGGAGAGGTCAAACAAACATCTACTCTCCATCTTATGATTTGTTTCTCCAGTACCCCACTGCTGGTACCAGAATGTGTTAGTCTGGGTATAATAAACTAACTAACTCGTAAACCAAGAAGAAGTATCAGCAGTTGAAAAATATAACTTTTGTGAAAGAGAAAACAAAGCAATCACATTATAAAATTTGCAAGGCCACTGGTTTAGTGCATTATAAATGCACTTTTCGACAACATAGTGACTACACATATGGATGTCAATGGATGCGATGCACAGGAATCAAATTTATTACTTCTTTGGAAATAGAAAATGGAGAAGCTCAATATCATTAGGACAAGGCTAGAGGCCAACTACAGAATCAATCACCAATTGCTTATATTACAATTCAAAATAAAGTAGAAACAATTAATGTAATTCCATGAGAGCAAAAACCCAACCTTAATTACATTCCATCTAAATTTAGAGAACCTCTCAAGAATAAATTTGACATATAAAACACTAATGACCAAAGTCCAGATGATAACATCAAGAGCCATCATAGGAAGAAAGCAGGAGGTCATTTTAAAGATAAGGACAAATGATAGCAAAATAAAAGCTTGACCGAAGAGATGAAAAATATATTTCAAAGGGAACCTTAAGAAGAAGACAAAGTAACAGAATTAAATGAGCAAAGAACTAGTCAGATAGCAAAAATGGAAGAAAATTCTTGGAAATTTTCAAGCTGAAAAACTGTAGAAAATTCACATCTCAAGTTGCAATATTGAAAACTTATGGGTAAAATACTAAAATATTCAGGAAACAGCAAAAGAAAAGGGAAGTTAATCAGAGTGACTGTACCAAAAAATCATTGATTGACATCCAAACATTTCAAGAATTAAAATATTACCAAGAATTTAATGAAGGCATTGAAAAAAAAACCCAAACAGCAATTGATATAAATGGAGATATTTCAACAAACAGATGTATTACTGGAAGTGCCCAGTCATCTATGCTAAGAAATTTGGACAACTACTTGACTGGCCAAATGCCTGTAAGAGAAACATCTTCCCATTCCAAAAAATAGTGACCCAACAGAACTCAGAATTATTGAATAATATTAATAGCATCGAGTGCAAATAAAATTTTGCTGAAGATCATCCAAAAATGTTTTAGCAGGACACTGAGCGAGGACTGCCAGAAATTCAAGCCAGATTCACAAGACAATGTGAAATGAGGTACATAATTTGTGATGGCAGATGGACATTGTCCTGTGTTTCACACTAAATATATTTCACTGGATCATAACACATTATGAATAACACTGCAAAGGAGAAGGCTGAAAGACTTAATGTACTCATGAGGAGCCTATAAATAAAGAAAGAGGTAGTCATTCAAACCAAACAAAGAATAGCTGCATAGTAGGTCAGAAAATATGTGTATCAGGCTCTATTGTTTTACCAAAAATATTCAAGCTTTATATTGAGAAAACAATCTAAAAAGATGGATTGCATGATTAAGTACACAGCATGAAGATTAGAAATGTACGTATAAGTAACCTGCCTTAGGAAAATGATAAAACTTCACATGCTGAGCAATAAAAATATTTGATGTACATTACTGATGAAGACAAAAGATGACAGTCTACAATATGATTTATACCTCAATGTAAAGAAAACAAAAATGTTTCTGATTAATGGAGAAATGATTCAAGTTGTCAAGGATTTCATTTTAAAATCAATGCTCATGGAAGCAGCAATAAAAACATTCAGTCTACGTATATTGCATAAGACACGTCTACGGCACAAGATGTCTTCACAAGCGAGGTTGCATCTGACCAGGTCCATGATGCTTTTGATCATCTCATATGCTTGAGAAAGTAGGAAAATAAATAAGGAAGTCCACATAAGAACTGAAGCATTTGTCTTATAGTACTGGTGAGGGACATTAAATATACCATATTCTACTAACAAAATGAACCAATCTTTCTTAGAATATGCATAGCTAGAATAAGTCTTAAAAGCTAGGATAATGAGATTTAGTCTAATGTCCTTAGCTCATGTTATGTCTCATCCCTGGAAAAGGATATCATGTTTGGTAACAGAGAAGGTAGGCCAAAAAAAAAAAGAAGAGGAAGCTTCTTAAGATTATTGAGATCATGGCTACAACAACATTCTCACATGTAGCAACATTTGTGAGGATGGCACAGGACCAGCTAGTGTTTCATCCAGTTGTTTGTTGCATTGTTATGAGTCAGAACCAATTCATAACCAGTGAACCAATTATGAAGTGAACCAATTCATAACAACAGCCTAACAAGTGCCAGATGGAAAAGAAACTGCTTTGAAAATAGTTGTAAATAATTTCTCGTTTGTACTGGTAATTCCCTGATGCTTGAAGGTTAGGAATATTTTGCAGGCTGTTACATATTCATAAGTGGCTTAAAACCCCACCCCACAACCGCAGTGCATACCTGGGATTCAAAGTTCCCCTACTAACATGCCCCAATATTACAACACTATGCATTTTTATCATTTCTCTTAACCCAAAAAGAAACATTTACTCTGATATTGCCCTTTGGTTCTGAGCAGCTCTTGTTATCATGGATGCCTAATATACATTCCATAAAGTTAATTTATGCAGATAGAAAATAGATGTAACAATACATGTTTTACTTTTTAAGGCTGTTGTGAGGGTAACTGGGGCAATGTATGTGTAAATAATTTATGTAATATAAAATAACACTCTGCATTTATGTTTCCCAAGTTATAATCTTCAGATTAAGTGTTATGAAATAGAGGAAATATTTCTGAGGGTGATATCTATTGAACATGGGATTAAAATACTAAACTTCTTATGATAATTGATTCATTTAATCCGGTTTAGGAGAAGAGTCTAGGTACTCCGAATTCAGTTTGAAATGTTGAGTTGTTGGACAAGGGCATAGTGAGTTGCTTGGGTCTCAGTGGGGAATTGAGAAGGAACCTCACAAGAAAATATGCCTTGCCATCCACACAAATTGAGCCAAATTAGAAGTATTTGAGGCTTAAACCAACCAATGACAATTTTTCCTGCTTCCAAATGATCTAACTTCTGCTTCAACTGAGCTGAATGTAATTTCAATGAAAAGCCCCCTGATATGAAGGCACGGCTGAAAGGAATTTGGGAAGGTGTTGATCAAATCACGTTCTTTGACCTCTTTTACTTTATAGCATTCTTCTCCCAATTATTGGCATCCTGTCTTGGGCTTAGAAAGCTAGTCTGTTAATAATTTAATATGTAGATAAAAGTTCATGTTATACCAAAGGATCTTAAAGTCAGAACTCTAAAATGTAGCTGTATTTGGGCAGAATTTCTTCTTCTATATTGGTCTAGAGAGATTAGGATCAGATAATTTATCTCACCTACCCTTTGATTTTGGAGTTAGATATAATAAGGAAAGATTTTCTTTGCAATTTATGTCTCTAAGCCATTTACCTCTGCTCTATGTTTAGGAGATATTTTCTAAGGGACCTTTCCAGGAGTGGAAATGCTTGTAGATTTCTTATTAAACCCAACTACACTATGGTTTAGATTCCATTGTGTGTTTCTAGGAGATTTCCTAAATGAGGTAACTCCTGTGGAACACTGTGGATGGTTATACTTTGTTAACATATTCCTCAACTAATACCAGTAGTAGTATGTATAAAAATAAAGCAGATACATGATAACACTATTAGAAAACTACTCTTGCCTGAGCATCTCATCTTTTACATGGTGTCTGGCAGGAGCTACTGAGCAGTAAAAGAGCCCTCTATCTACAGGGAGGTAGATGCTGGGATTGAAGAAATATCACCACAGACTAAGGACTAGATGGTAGAGAAAGTGCAGACTAGACATCTAGGATGCTGAAAAATAGGCTATTTAAACTTGACAATAATAGCTAAAGCCAGACTTGCCTAACATGATCCATAAAAGCTTAAAACTTATTCTTCAAGAAATACGTTGTTTTGATCTTGAATGTCTGGTGCAGTGCAGTAGTTGACATGAGCGTTAGTCAGAGTTACAATGCAATGGTCTCTGATCCTCATCCACAACTAAGCAACCTTCCTTAATCTAGAGCAGTCTGTCCCAAAGAGGGGGGGTAGTTCCAACTGGGGGATGCTGGAATGATCTAGGGGTCTGCAAAACAGATATTTACACATTATCTTGGATTTGGGCTTAAATCACACATTTTTTGATGGTCATGGGGGGAAATTAATTTGTTTTCTTGAAAAGGGGCAATAAATCAAATAAGTTTTGGAACCTATGACTTAGAGCATCAATTTACAAATTTCTAATAGAAAGATAGTCATGCTGACTATCTCACATAATTTCTATTAGAATCACAGGAGTATATGGATATGTGTAAGCTATATAAATTGGGAGTAATAATAAAAAATAAAAGGTAAGATTATGATCACATTATTATTTTTATTATAACAGTATTATTAAAATTCTTACATTAAGTAGACTTCTGATTTAACCTGCAAGAATTATTCAATCTACCCAATCCCTTTTGAGATCAGATATTTGCTTTCAAAATCAACTCCCTTAGCTTGAGGGTAAAAGTCGAGTTTCTTTAATTAACAATGATTAATGACTCCTATAGGAGCTGTTCTCTGACTTAAGAGGTATGTTGGAATATTATTAGAAGACAGGAAAACAAATACCAGTCAAGAGGGAAAGAAACAGAATTTGCAAAAGTCTATCTTTAGAGTTCTAGTTTTAGCTTTATTAATACTTATCACTGTAAATTTATTTTAGTACTATGTATATGTCACTTTATATTTTTGTTTTCTTTTTTCACATAGTAGATGTTAAGCACCTGGATAGAATATTTTTCCAGTGCATACTTGTATACTATTGCATTCTTAGCATATATTCTGGCACATATTAGGTTTCCAATACAGTTGTGCAGTTCCTATTGGCAAAATAATGCCTATGAAAGTTAAAAATATTGAAAGTATCTTGTGTTTTTAAAAAAATGCTATTTTCTTTGAGTGTAGACCCATGAAACTATAAAAAAAATCCCCAATCGTCTTGCTGAAAGACTGATGAAAACAAGCTGAAAGCAGCTGATCAGTGGCATATGTTAACTGTCGTTGACACTTTATGTACAGGGCAGCTGTAGAGCCATTCCTCTTTTTTCTACGTTTCTATTCAGAATGAATTAGCATTGTGAGACACCAAGTAATCACCTGCCATGGAAGCCAGCTCCTCAGAGGCAATATAGAGGTTAGGTAACCCTTCCATAACATGTCTTCCTCTAGTCTGCTCCCTCGGGTAACATTGGTGTTACTGTCCTAGACTTGAGTTTGGCTGAATCATAACGTTTTGAAAAGAAGTTTAAAAAAGAGATGAATAAGGCTAATCAGAACAAGGTGTTTTGTGATATTGAATACTTTCTGTGACCTTCAGACTCAACCTGTAAAATAGGTACAACCCACCTTTTTATTTGATTTTGTAGCAAGCACAATATAAATTATCAAGTGAAATAATATTATAGATTACAGTTTTAATTTATCCATGACAGACCTGCTTGTTCTTGGTACTTTCAATAGTCTTTGCCAGCATCATATTACTTTCTTTTTTCTTTCTTTTTTTTTAAGATCATTTTATTGGGGGCTCTTACAGCTCTTATAGTAATCCATGCATCAATTGTATATCGCATATTTACACATATGCCCCCATCATCATTTTCCAAACATTTCCATTCTATTTGAGCCCTTGATATCAATTCATCTTTTTCCCTTCCTTCTCTCCCCCCCCACCCTCATGACTCCTTGATAAACTATAAATTATTATTCTCATATCTTACACCTACCGCTGTTTCTCTTCACTCAGTGTTCTTTGTTCTTCCCCCTCAGGGTGGAGGTGGGGGGATATGCGCTGAACTTTGTGATTAGTTACCCCTTCCTCTTCTACTTCCTCCTAACTTCCTGGTATCAAAACTCCCATTTCTGTTCCTGACAGGTTTACCTGATCTAGATTCCACATGTCTTGAACTCTTGTCTGTACCACTGTACATGCTCCAGTCTAGCCTGAACTGAAAGACAGGCCTGGGGTCTGATAGGGGGTTGTGAGGAAGCCTCAAAGAACCGAAGAATATTGTGTGTTTTCTAGGTGCTCTACTGTACCCTTGTTGACTCATACCTACCTTGTGACCCTTCTATGAGGGGATATCCTATTGTCTATAGATGGGTTTTGGGTCTCTGCTCTGACTCCCCTGACCCCCCTCATTCTTGGTCTGCTTGCTTCTGATGTCTGTTTGCTGATCTGGTCAACGCCTCATGATCACACAGTCTGGCGTGCTTCTTCCATGTGGGCTTGTTGCTTCTTTAATAGATGGCCACTTGTTTAACTTGATGTCTTTAAGGCCCTGTGCATTTTCTTTTGATGGCCCAGCACTATCAGTTTTCTTCACCACATTTGCTTATGCACCCATGTGGTCTTCAGCCATTTTGTAGGGAGGGTGAGCATCACAGAATGCCAGGTGATAGAACTGAGTATTCTTGCTTTGAGGAAGGGCTTGAGCAGAAGCCCAAAGTCCAGCCACTTCCTCAGTGTATTGCCATATAAATATGGCAATATAAATACCTAGGCCAATACCACTATTTTTATAAATTAATATATTTTCATATGTATAAACCTATGTTTATGCCTCTATCCCTAACCTTGCTTCCTTGTTCTTTCTTCTGTTTCCTTTTACCTTCTTCCTGCCCCACCATCATGCTAACCCTTCTTCTGCCTCTTAGTAATTCTTCTCAGCTAGATTGCTGTTGTTCCAACACCACTGGGACCTTTATGTCCTCCTCATTGTTGATTTTAATTCCCTAATTATTCCCCTGTCTATGGCTTTGTTTGCTCACTGCTGCCTTCCCCGCCTCCTCCTCCCCACAAGTCCCTCTGGAATCATCGGTCCCCATTGCTTTTCCCACAGGCTTCCTTCCCATGCCTATCTTAATAAGTAGGCAAAGCAATAACAGAGACAAAAAAAGAACTCAAAAGATGGAATAAAAAGAGAGAGGAGAAAAAAAGAGCAAAAAACCCCGAAAGAGCACACATAATTCAAGGTGTGCCGCAGCTTTTATGGCTATCTCCCCACTGTTCCTTGGGGGTTCCGGGAACTGTCCCTCACT
Source organism: Echinops telfairi (assembly GCF_000313985.2). Classification (NCBI taxonomy): domain Eukaryota; kingdom Metazoa; phylum Chordata; class Mammalia; order Afrosoricida; family Tenrecidae; genus Echinops; species Echinops telfairi. The sequence continues at coordinate 27,607,967 of NW_022111300.1, read as the reverse complement.
GCCTAAAGTCTATTTTGGGGGGCTCATCACAGGCTTTGTAGCTTTGCTTTGTTTCTGTTGCTGCTCTGTTATCTTCCCTTCTTAGTTTGCCCCACTGTGGGGTTGTCAGACCGGACTCACTCCGTACCATGTGTCCCCAGTATTGTCCTCTGTCTGGGTATGCTCCATTGAGGTGATGTCATGGCTCAAACTGTTGGCTCTACAGTCCTCTCTGTGCTTTAGCAGCTCCATGCAGGGACATCATTTTCAGGACTTGGTATACCAGTATGGTATCTAGACCCTCACTCTCTCTTTTTCCTTCATTGTTTACTTATGTGTGGGCATGGTAGGTCAGCCGATTTCCCCAACCTATAGGTTTAATGTTGTCCTCTGTAGAAACTACTTCCCAGGGGTGTGGGTGGGTGGGATGGGGGGTCAATTTTGCTCTGCTTAGAGCCAGCCCTGTTTACCTCTCTGTTCACGAGTTGCTCCATGTGGTTACGTTGCCTTAAATGTCTGGCACGCCTTGATGGGGTCTGAGCTCACACTCCCATTTCTGTGGAGACATAAATAATACCCTGCCCCTGGGTGGATTAGTGCCCTGCTCCCCCAAGTGACTTTGTCACCCTCTTTTTTAAAATATGTTTTTCCACACTCTCCTCTTCTTTGTGTTGGAATTACATGTACATTATTGGGTTTGGTCTGTCCCTTCCTGATTTCCTGTACGTCAGCTCATGTAGTGTGAGGTAGCTGGTTTTTTCTTTTATACCTACTACCCACATGTGTTAGTCTGGGTACTTTAGAAAAACAAATCCACAGAAACTCATGTATGAGAGAGAGCTTTATATAAAGGTTAAGTGCTCATCAAGAAAACATTCTAACCCAGTGCTGCCCAGGCCCACAAGTCCAACATTAACCCATTATGCTCAACACCAATCCACAAAGTCCTCCACCTCACAAAACAGATGCAATGATGCCAACTGCAGGAGGAAAGCTGAATCAGTGAATGTGTAAACATCGCCGCATTGGCAGGGGTCTCCACATGGCTGCTCAAGCACTCAGGGCTGCATGAGGGTAGGCCCATGTGGCTTCTCCTTGGGGATGCCTTGCAGGAAGTCAGCCTTGCAAGCTGAAGCAGGGAACTGCTAAGGCAGCTGCACTCTGGTCCGACCATCACAAAGCAAGAGACCTGAGAACTCGAAAAGCGAGGCTCACTGAGCCATTTATCTCTCCGCTCTTCAATTAACACCATATGTGTTTATCAGCCAGGTTGGCACGATAAACTAACTCACCGCTTCATATTGCGGTGATTTTTTTCAGTCTTCCTTATTCAGTGTCAACCTTCACACTCATATGAAACAACTGAAAATACCATGTTAGCTTCTAAGGTACATTCTGCCTGTGCTTATGCTAAGACATAGTTGTTCATGCTGTTTTCATAGTTTGAAATATTTAATGTTTCTTATCAGTGCCATAATTTGAATGGATACATTCTTCTGTGGTCTTCCTTATTTATTGCCCAACATTCACAAGCATATGAGGTGAATGAAAATACCAAGACTTTGGTCAGGTACATCTTATTCCTCAAAAGGACATCCTTGTTCTTCACCAATATTTTAAAGAGATCTTGTGCAGCAGACTTATCCAATGCAATACAGTATTTGATCTCTTCACTGCTGTATCCATGAGCATTGATTGTGGATCCAGGCAAGATAAAATCTTTGACAACTTGTCTTTGCTCTGTTTATCGTGATGTTATTTACTGAACCAGTTAGAAGGAATTTTTTTTTACATTGCAGTTCATCCTTACTAAAAACTACAATATTTGATCTTCATCCATAAGTGCTTCAAGTCCTTCTCCATCTAGGTAAGCAAGGTTTATTCATATATCCCAAGCTGTTAATATGCCTTCTTCCATTTCCGATGCGCCATTCTTCCTTATATAGAACACTACAGCTTCTTTGACTGTTTACTCAGCAAACAGATTGACTAGCATTGTGAGAAGATCCAGCCTTGATGCACACTTTTCCTGACTGTGTACCATGTAGAATTTCCTTATTCTATTAGAGCGACTGTCTCTTTGTATATGTTCATGATCTGCATAAGCACAATAAAGTGTCTGGAATTTCTGTTTTTCTCAATGCCATCCACAGCTGGTTATGACCCACAGAGTCAAATCCCTTTATGTAGTCAAGAACACATGAGTTAATATCGTTCTGATATTCTCTGATTCCAGCTAACACCAGCAATTATATCTTCTTCTGAGTCCAGATTGAATTTCTGGAAACTCCTTGTGGGTGTATCATTGCAACCATGGTGAATGGTCTTTAACAACATTTTATTTGCATGTGAAACGAATGATATTATTATATCATGTCTGCATTCTGATGGAGCAGATTTCTTTATAAGGTACAAATATATATCTCATTCTGTTGGCTGGTTAAGTAGCTGCTTGCAAATGTCTTGACACAGAGAATTATGAGTTTCTAGTGCATCACCGGCATGTTGAAAGATTTCCATTGGTAGCCCACCTTTTCCTGAAACCTTATTTTGGCAAATGCGTTCAGTGATTCTTGAACTTCTTACTTCAGTCCCATTGATTTTAGATCATAAGCTACATCTTGTAATGGTTGAATGTGGACTGATTGTTTTGAGCACAGTGACTCTGTGTAATGCTTTCTTCATTTGATGTTTCCTGAATTCTGCAATGTTTTGTCTATAGAATCTTTCAATATTGCAACTCGAGGCTTGAATATTCTCTTTATTTCTTTCAACTGATAGTGTTTTTTTTCCCAATTTTTGTTGTTTTTTTAAAAAACTCCAGCTCTTTGCATATATCTTTTTAAAATTTTACTTTTTTCCAACTGCACATTGAAATTTTCTGTTCATCTCTTTTACATCATTATGCCTTTCATTTGTTTATCTACTCTATGATCAAAAGTAAATTTCAGCATCTTCTGACATCCACTTCAATATTTCTCCCCTGTTCTTTTTTTTAATGAATTTTTTATTTCTTCATGAATGCTGTCCTTGATGTCATCCCACAGCTTGTCAGGTCTTCTGTCATTCATGTTAAATGAGCTAAATCTACTTGAGATGTTCTTGAATTTGAGGGATATACTCAGATTATATTTGAGCTCTTGTAGACTTGTTTTAATTTTCTTCAAGTCGATCTTAAGCAAGTTGATGATCTAATCTGCATTCAGTTGTTGACCTGGTGTTAACTGCTGATCCTGAGTTTCTCCCTTGTCTCTTCCCGTGAATGCAGTCAATTGGATTTCCATGGATTCCACCTGGAGAAGGGCAAGTGTAGAGTTTCCATTTATGTTGTTGAAAAAAGGTATATACACTGAAGAAGCTGTTAGTCTTCCAAAAGTTCCTTCCAATTTGTTTCCAACTTTTGCATTCAATTCACCAATAATTATCAAATCATCTTGATTGACTATTTGGTCAATTTCAGACTGAAGAAGTTGCTAGAATTCTTAAGTTTCTTCATCACTAGCTTTAGTGGTTGATGTGTCAACTTGAATAATAGCTGTATTAACTATATTTATTGTATGCACACAGGTATTATTCTATCACAGGTAGCATTGTACTACAAGATAGATCTTAAAATGTCCTTCTTGGTGCTTTATACAACACCAATCCTCTTCAATTTGTCATCCCAGCCATATAATTATCTGATTCAAAATGTTCAACACTAATTCACAGCTCACTAATAGCTAGTGTGAGAAAACAATGTGACTTTCTTCTCCCATAAAGATTTACAGTCTCAGAAACTCAGAGGGGCAATTCTACCTTGTCCTATATAGTTACTGTGAATCAGAATGTATTCAATGATAGTGAGGTGGTGAATTGTTAGGCTATCAATCTGTGTGTTCCAATTCATTTTTGTTGACCCCTAATTTTCCTCAATACATACTTCATGTATCCAAGTTCCAAATATTAATAGATTTGTCTTCACATTTTGCATTGTGTCCTATTAGCACATGAAAGTTATGAAAGGCTTGCTCCACCCACATCATTATGGTCAACTTTGCTTTGAAACGACAGTTCTTCATCAATTGTATCTAAGTGCCTTCCAATATGAAAGTCTCATCTTCTGGCATTATATCTGACACTGCTCTATTGCTGTCCATGATGTTTTCACCACCAGACTCAATATCATAGGAGTACACAAGCCTTCTCTGACAGATGGTGGCTTTGCTTCTTGTGCACTGACTGGAAAATGAACCCAAGTCTCCTGCAGGAAGGCTAAATATTCTTCTACTGAATCAACTCTACCTACCCCCATAATGAGTAAGATTGACCCTACTCCCTTCCAGAGACTATGTTATCAGAAGGCAGCAGGTGGTTAGCCTAAAGTTTCCATTTGGGGCTGTAAGCAGCCAATATCCTCTTCTGATTTCAACTGTATCTCTTCTTAAAAAGTTAGTAGGTCTATTGGCATATAATTCACATATCATACAATTTAAAAGTTCAATCTTACTGAGAAGAGTTGTGTAATCATGACAACAAGCAATTTTAGAACATTATTATTAGACCCCACCACCATTTCCCCCTAGCCTCCCCTGTCATGACCCTAGATAATTATGAATCCAGTTCCTGTGTATATATATTTGCCTATCCTGGATCTCCTAGACAGAAAATCATAAAAGAAAAATGATAAACAAACAAAAAGCAAACAACATGGCAAAAAATAAATAGAAAAACCTCTATAGAAAAGAAAGCAGAAAATATTAAAAACTAAAACAACTTTCAATTGGGTCAAAAGGGAAATCAAATGATAAAGTGTTACATTTTAATCTAACTACATCAACCATAACCAAATTCACAATGCCCTCTGTCTAATAGCCAGGTTAGTCCCGTCCCTAGAGGGTGGGCAGAAGAGTTTTGGCAGAGGCTTAATGCATGTTGGGACACTGAAAAATAGATTTTGAGTTTCTACTATCATCCCTAACTATCTGCAAAAGAATTTATATTTTGATACCATCCCTCCTTAAAATTTGGATTTTATTATTTATCATCCTTGGATTACACAGGCTGGTGTGCTTTTTCCGTGTGAACTTAGTTGACACCTCACTTATATGGCTTCTTTTATGAAGAAGACAAGTCTTTAAGACTCCAGATACTCTTCTTTCTGGTAGTGGGGAACCATCTGATTTCTTCACCACACTGCTATAGGAACCATATCTTCAGTGATCTTTTCATGAAGGTGAGTATCAAGTAGATCTATGTCATGAGAACTAGGTTATGGCTACTACTAAGTTCCAGTCCAACTTCCATTAATATATTTATGTCTCTAGTTCACTTTAAGACAGTGTTATTTTATAATAGAGAACATTAAAAATCATCCCCCAAAAGCATAAAGTATTTCTATTGACAGTATCAGTAATTTAGCCAATTGTATAGAATTTAAAAGAGGGAAGGAAATGATACATATATAGATTAATAGACTGGATTTTCAGATCTCATACATGAGTTGTTGATTCATAACGATTAGAAATGTAAATGACTGGACACTATTTACACAAACAATGAGGGTTGGGTGTGGGGCACCATTTTCAGTAGCAATCATTCACAATGGCAGAACCATTCCTGTCAGAATATTGTTACTTATAACAATAAAAAGAATTTAAAATTCAGATTAGAAAATACCTCAACATAGTTACAATACTAAATGTATGCTAATTTGATTTTTACATTTTCTGATACACTCTGGTCACATCTGTCATCTTTTTCCAGTTATAATGATGTTTCAATTTATGCAATTTGATCTGCATGCACAACAAGCACCAGCTGTTTTTCCACTGATGCCAGGTTGTTTTAAGTTTTTTTGTCAATTTTCTAGAATGTTAGCTAGATTATTGTATCAAGTGGTACTTGTGAAGTTAAACCAACAACTATTTTGAAAATGAGGTAGCAGTTAAAGAAAAGCAGGTGAAAATAAGTCATCTCATTTGATAATAATGTAACTAATAATGTAATGCGATGTAGAAAGATTTTATCAAATTTTGGTTAGTATTCATATCATCTAAAGAACTATCAGTTCATTAATATTTCCTACCTTTACTATTGTGGTCTTTGTTTTACCTCATTGATCTTGATAGACTTCCATAAGCTCATTTGTGTAATTATGATAGTTTGATGCGTGAAAGCCAAGATACATAACCCTTCAGAATGTAACAGGAATAATGATTCCCTGAGAATACGAGAAGAGGGGGAAGGCTGATAGCAAGAATGGCTGTATAACCCCACTTGAGGAAAGCGAATAACATAATTGTAGGTGAATGGATATATTGGATAGGGGGAGATAGAGCAAAAAATGATAATAAGAATAATAGTGTTCTTAGCAGGTAGTGTGAGGGAGGGAGGGCATAAAGGGGAGCTGATATCAAAGAGTTCAAGAAGAAAGAAAATATTTGGAAACTGATTATGGTAGCAATTGTGCAATTATGCTTTATCTAATTGAACCATGGAATGTTATAATATCTGTAAGAGCTCCCAATAAAATGATTAATTAAATTAAAAAAAATAAAGTTATATATGTGATAGTGCTTTCCAACATTAAAAAAAAAAGGTGGAAGATGAGTTTTCAGTCCTGCTCATGAGTCAGTAGAGTTAAAAAGGATTATGGTATATTCTTTAAGCAGCAGGAGAGAAGGGAAACTAAATGGGATACATAACTTAATGAGAAGTAATGGAAGGCAAATCAAGCATATCCATTCTGGTCTCTGGAGTACCTGTATGAAAATTTCTGATTGTGTTCTCCAAAGGGGGTTGTGGAAAGCAATAATCCAAAGTATAATTTGGAAAGCAATAGTATCATCTGATACACTTAGGTAGTACCCATATTTTTCTGTAGAGACATGAAACATGAAGCTCTTGGTTATAGAAATAGAAGAGGATTGAAGCACTTGCTGTTGAAGATCAAGAACTGCAGCCTTCAGCATGGATTATAGCTAATCTGAAGTAAATAAAAATTCTCACAACTGGATCACAGGTAATATTGTTATAAATGGAGCAAAGATTCAAAGTGTCAAGTGTATGAATCTCGGAAAATTTGAAGTTATCTAAAATGAAATGGGACATTGAAAGATCCCTATCCTAGGCATTCATGAGGTGAAATGGACTGGTACTGACTATTCTGAATCAAAACAATCATATATGGTTGACTGCTGGGAAGAGTACAGTCAAGAAGAATGGCATGACATCCGTTGTCCAGGAGGACATTGCGAAGTCCATCCTGCAGCACAATGCTGCCTGTGAAAGGATGATATCTATCTGATTTTAATGCAATTCAATCAATGCAACCATTATTCAAATTTAGGCACCAATCACAAAATCTAGCAATGATGAAATTAAAGATTTCTACCAAAATCTTCACTCAGAAATTGATCAAATGTGCAACTAACAGGCACTGAAAATTATTAGTGATTGGATTACAAAAGTTGGAAACAAAGAGGAAGGAAATGAAGTTGGGAAATATGGACTCGGTAATAGAAACGAAGTTAGAGACCATGTGATAGATATTGAAAAGCCAATAATTTGTTCATAACAAACACTTTTTACCAACAATACAAAAGGTGACTGACTATACATGGGGATTTCTCCAGATGGAATGCACAGAACTAAAATGGACTTCAATTATGGGCAGAGATGATGGAGATATCAGCAGCTAAAATCAGACCAGGGCCTGACTGTGTAACATCCCAGCGACTGTTCAGATGTACGGTTAAGATAAGGCTGAAGGAAATGAAAACAAGTCCACAAAAGACAAAATATGATCTTGAGTCTATCACACCTGTATTTTGAGGACACCTCCAGAAAGGATTTGATATACTGAGCACTAACGACAGAAAATCTGGTGAGCTGTGGGAAGACATCAAGGACATCATCCATGAAGAGAGTAAAAAGGTCATTAAAAAGACAGGAAAGAAAATAGCAAAGTGGATGTAAGAAGAGTCCCTGAAATTTGCTCTTAGTCTTAGAGTAGCTAAAGCAAATGGAAGAAATGAAGTCAAAGAGCTCAATAGAAAATTTCAAAGGGCAGCTTAAGAAAATAAAGTAAAATATTATAATTAAATGTGCAAAGAACTAATTAGAAAACCAAAAGTGAAGAAAAAGCTCAGAATATCATAAACTGGAAGATTAAAGCCTCAAATTGCTATACTGAAAGATTCTATAGGCAACATATTGGATGAAGTGGGAAGCATCCAAAAAGATGGAAAAAAATACAGTCACTGTACCCAAAAGAAATACTGAACCTTCAACCATTTAGGAGGTAACATATGAGCAAGAACTAATGGTGCTGAAGAAAGAAATTCAATCTGTGCAGAAAGCAGTAGCCAAGAACAAGGCTCCAGGAATTGATAGACTCTCAATTGAACTGTTTCTACAAGCTCATGAAGCACTCCAAGCACGCATGCCTCTTTGCCAGGAAATTTGGAATACAGCTACTTGGGCAACTGACTAGAAGAGATTCATATGTATACCCACTCCAAGCAAAGGTGACCTAACAGAATCCTCAAATTATGGAACAATTTCATTGATATTACACTCAATTTTGCTGAAGAGCAGCCAAGAAAGGTTGCCTCAATACATTGACAGGGAGCTGTGAGAAATTCAGGTCATATTCAGAAGAGGATGTGGAACAAGGGGTATCATTACTGATTTCGAATGGATCTTAGCTCAATTCTGAGAATACCAGAAAGATTTTTGCTTGTGTTTTATTGACTATGCTAAAGCTTGGATTGTGCGGATCATAACAAATTAGGGGTTACCTTGAGAAGCATAAGAATTCCAGAACACTTCATTGTGCTCAAAGGACACGTGTGCATAGATAGATCAAGAGGCAGTTGTGTAAATGGAACAAGAGAATACTGCATGGTTTAAAATGAGGAAAGGTGTAAGACAGGATTGTGTCTTCTCACCATACTTATTTGGTCTGTTTGCTGAGTAAATCAATAAGAAAGCAGGTTTGTATGCAGAAAAATGTGGCACCAGGATTGGAGGAAGATTTATTAACAACCTATGATAAGCAGATGACACAACCTTGATGAAAGTGAAGAAGACTTTAAGCTCCTGCTGATGGAGATCAAGAAATCCAGTCCTCAGTATGGATTACAGCTCAATCTAAAGAAGACCAAAATCGTCACAACTGGACCAGTAGGTCACATCACAATAAATGGAGAAAATTTAAAGTTTTCAAGAAATTGTTTCTCATTTGGATTGATGTGCATGGAAGCAGCAGTCCAGAGATCAAAAGGCATGTTGCATTAGGTCAATCTTCTGTACGAGACCTCTCTAGAGTATTGAAAAGTAAGGATGCTACTTTGAGGACTAAGGTGCCTCTGACCCAAACCATAGTATTTTCCATTGCCTCATATACATGTGAAAGTTAGATGTTGAATAATGAGGACTGAGGAAGAATCAATACATTTGAATTGTGGTGTTAAAGAGGGCAAACCCATCTGTCTTGGAAGAAGTACAGCCAGAGAAACTCCTTAGAGGCAAGGATTTCATAGTACATACTTTGAATATGTTGTCAGGAGAGATCAGGCCCTGGTGAGGACGTCATGCTTGGCCAGGTAGAGGGGCAGTGAAAAGGAGGAAGACCCTCAAGGAGATGGATTGACACCAGGGCTGCAGCACTGGATGCGAGCACAGGAACAATAGGGAGGCTAGAGTAGGATTGGCCATGTTTCATTCTGTTGCACATAAGTTTGCTAAGGGTCAGAAGGGATGTGAAGGGACCTAATAACAACAATATTTCCTAGGTTTTTTCTATTTAATAGTCAACCAAATCTATGTTGTCCTTAATGCTCAAAGTTACTTGTTTAGTTTGGCTCATAATGTCAGGATCAGCTCTTGATAAAATGGCCAATTGTGGAAATGTTACTTTTTATGTGACTTCTTCTGCTCTTCCTGAGGTACAATTTTCCCACTTCTAAATCAATAACTCTCGTATACACTCTGTTTCCTAGATTCATTCTAACTTTATGTTATTAGCCTTCCTAAAATTTAAATGACGATAAGTGGCTTAATATTCCATTACATCTAGGTAAAGTATTTGCATTTTTACAGAGACATTTTAAGATTAATACCCAAAGGGATGATTCATTAACAATAGCATAGCAGATTAGGGGGATATGCATATATTTGGGCACTGAGATTACCTGTCATCCCTCATCATAGCAGGGGACATACCCCTTCTCAGCCTATGCTTATGGCTAATCCTATAGGTCAGTTAAGTCCCATTCACAACTCCACTCAAACATGGAGTGGAAGGTCTCCATATCTTGGTTTTCCTGTCTACCAGAATGTATATTTGCGCCTGCTTTTCCTATAAGCAGTTCCCTACCATAAAGAAGATTTGAAATTTTCTATATGAAGCCTCATCCATTACATCTGGAATTCAGTGTGAGAAAATATATGAAAGGACTTCAAAAGTTATAGGAAAAAATGGAATTAAAGGAAGATGGAATTCATTTCATGAACTTTTGAAACCTTCTCTTATTTAAAGTGGAAAAGCTTTGTATTTCATGAGGATGAACCACATAATTCACCCTGTCTAGTCAGGGCAGTGACGCTAACTTTCAGACAGAAGCCGGCATGAATCAGAAGCTAAACTAATTGAACTAGTTGCACCACAACATAGGATGGGCCTCTCACTGGACCCACTTGTTGTACAGCTGATGTCCTGTACACAATAGCCACCTTATTGGAGTGGAAAAATTCTGCCCAGAAGTATGCACTGTACTTGAAAAAATAAAATATGAGTGCTAAAGAGATTCTTAAGAATGTATGTGGCCAATTTGCAAGCCATGTCAGATATATGAAAAATATTTCATTGGATAAAATATTTGTGATATGTGTTCTGTAAATTCAGAAGTGCTGGAAATAGATTTTTCAAAGGTTAATGCCCAAGGTTTACCAATTAAATATTTGCTTGGGATCTTCACCTGGTGTGATTCCGTCCTGCATTGCTGTGTATAGCAACGGCAATGGTTTACCTCCATTTTCCGTTTTTCTCTCGAAGTGTGTGTCACCACCCCATTGGAGCATTGATAGATATGGACATGAGTCCCCTGAGGCCCCAAAACTATCTTTTTGGTTGTGAACTAAAGGCCAACAAAGATTATCACTTTAAGGTGGATAACGATGAAAATGAGCACCACTTATCTTTAAGAACGGTCAATTTTGGCGCTGGTACAAAGGATGAACTGCATATTGCTGAAGCAGAAGTAATGAACTGCACATTTTTGAAGCAGAAGGTAGCTCAATTAAAGTAACATTAGCAACTTTGAAAATGTCTGTACAGCCAACGGTCTCCTTTGGGGGCTTTGAAATAACACCACCAGTGGTCTTACGGTTGAATTGTGGCTCAAGGCCTGTGCATATTAGTGGACAGCATTTAGTAGCTGTGGAAAAAGATGCAGAGTCAGATTTTGAAGAGGAGGAGGATGTGAAACTTTTAAGTATATCAGGAAAGCGGTCTGCCCCCACAAGCAGTAACAAAGTTCCACAGAAAAAGGTAAAACTTGCTGCTGATGAAGAAGAAGATGATGATGACGGACAACGACGAAGATGATGAAACTGAAGAAAAAGCTCCAACGAATAAGTCTATATGGGATACTCTGACCAAAAACGCACAAAAATCAAACCACAATGGAAAAGACTCAAAACCATCAACACCAAGATCCAAAGTTCAAGAATTCTTCAAAAAACAGGAAAAAACTCCCAAAACACCGAAAGACCCTAGTTCTGTAGAAGACATTAAAGCAAAAATGCTTAATTAATAAAATGCTTAAAAAATAAAAATTTTGCTTGGGGAATCCACAAAGACTACAGCCCACAGGTCTGTGAGAAATATTAGCAAATATTGCATGTCCTTGGCAATATCCTAGACAGGGCGCATATTTGCCTGAAAGTGTGAGATTGGGGTTAATATTTGACGGACGACAAGGGTCTGAGATAGCGGTGCAATATTATTGATTCTGCAATTTAAAATGTCAAATATATATATATATATATATAGAATTTGCGTCCAGGCCCTCTTTGGGTCAAGGTGAGTTTGAGAAAGAATATGTTGTTGCAAGAAAGGATTCGTATGAAATGGCTACACGCGGAGCTTCTCAGTGAGAACAAGGCCGTGTGTCATAAGGTCCCCGGAGGGGAAAGGGTATTTCTCTTTAATGATCTTAGAAAAAATTGATGGATTAGAAGGAGAATGCCATAGTATTTTTGAATTCGAGCATAAGATGTGTGGGACAGGAACCAGAGTTCTCAGAAGAGGAATCTCCAGCTCTTGCAGTGATATTTTGTCACTTTTGATGTTGGCCTCCAGAGGGCGTGACGCAGTCATTGAGAAAGCAATCAAGCAGTGTTTTAGAAACTCATGGTAAGTATCCTTTGGATGTAGCCCTTCTGAAGGAGAGGGCTAGGGATGAAGAAGCCTTCTGTGCAACCCAGGTAGCTACTGGCTTGCAAAGAGAGCGGGTGGGGAGCCCAGGAGTCCAGGGAATTATTACAATATTTCTACTCCAGGAAAACCGTGACTGCCCTCTGTTGGCTCAAGGATTCTTAGTTAGAAATAGTAGGTTCATGTTTGTTTGTTTTTTCCAGAAGAAAAGTATTATAGTGGAGATTTTCAGGGTTATAAAACTTTCCACCACTCTTCCTTCTAGGGCTCCTTCTAAGAGGGATAGAAAGCCGAAATGAGAGAAGAGCTAAGAATACCTACTGACGGAGATGCTGCTGAAACACAGATAGCGGGTGTCTCCTTTCCGGTGATCATTCTCTGTTTTGGTGATTCCACCTAAGCCGTGACAAAAGACAATGGTCTAATCCATAGAAGAAGAGAATATGTAAAATATTGTATCATATTATAGGATAGATCAAGAAGAAGAAAGTTTAATTTCAACACTTAATAGAACAATTAAAAACTAGGTACTCTTCTTCCTCATTTTTCTTCTTTTTTCCCTTTCCCGTTTCCTACAGTTTTTCCTATTTCCTCTTCTACTTTTCATTCTAGTGCCGAATGAGAAATTTGTTTACATTTTACATTTACAGGGAAAGTATAGTTTCATTATTTATAATTTTATAAACATGGTGGACATGATATAAGGCTGGATTGGGTAGCTAAACAAATCCATATTTGATTAAATCAATGATTTTATATGAGGTGATATAATATATGCTAAATGTGCGTATAATAAAGCTCAGTATCTTTCAATCAGAGTATGTAACTACATAATGTGAAGACATTTAATTATCTTTCCAAATTAACTGTAGACAGAGAAAGCCATAAAAGGAAGTAAGCATGGTCACATATTCAGTTATTGATCTGTAAATTTTACCAATTTTGATAATAAAATTTGATTTTATATTCTGTACCATATATTATTGCCAAAAGAATAGTAATTATGCAGAGGGGAGAAATTTAACCTTTGTCTTAAGTGCTAAGTGTTTTGTTTCTTTTCCTGTCTTGCTAGCCTTGGGACAAAGCAGCTGTCAATAAGTCAACCTCCATTGATTCAGTAAGCTACTCAACACATGACTCAAGGTCAGCGTGGTGCTAAGATATCATGAATTTCAAATGATTCATAGAAAATATCCAATATTCAGGAAAGACTACCCAAGAAATATATTTCTGTATATTATTAGAACAGGGATGCTCAATATGTCCATCACGATCTACTAGTTTATCTCAACTATCATGTGGGTAGATCGCATGGCATTAAAAAAATAGACGTAAGCCTATCATCAGTCCTGTCACTTAACTGATATACAGCACAGCCAATCAGATGTAATCTTAGGTGTCAAACATATGCAAACAACTGCCTAAGTGCAGCAAAACTAGCAAGCTATCGCCAATTTTTAGATCTTGGTTTGTTTTTTTTTTTTGCTTAAACATAAAAAAGGGTATTAAAATGAGTGGAGAAGCTGGATCAGGTAAAAAGACAAAAACGTATCACTTTCATGCAGAATGGGAGATTTTGACAGTACAAGCTGACATTCGGCTTAAGTCCAGAGCGCATGAACAGTTCTGGAATTTACTCGCAGAGAGAAACTACACAAACATGAGGAAATATGCTACCTCCTTGACTGCATTATTTGGCTCTACTTATTTATGTGAGTCAGCCTTTTCCCACATAAAGATCATTAGTCCAAGTACCATTCTACCATGACTGATGATCATTTGGAAGTGTGCTTGAGGCTGGCTGTCAGCAACCACTGTGCGGGCTATGCATCCCTGGCTCATTCCATTCAGTGCAAGTCATCGGAGTAAACTTAGGTAATGACCAAAAATGTACATAGTTAATTGTATTTTGTTGTGAAATATGGACTCATGGTTATGCAAGGTACATAAATATACATTGTACATATAAAGAATTCTCAATGCATTTATGAATAAATGTAATTAATAAATAAAAATATATATGTTTTGTACTTTTGTAGTTGGTAGATCACTTTGCCTTAATCATTTTATAAGTAGCTCGCATGCTGAAAATGTGTAAGCACCCTTGTCTTAGAAGATCAAACACTTCAAAGATTATATTTTGAAAGGAAAACATTTGAAAACCTGAAGCTTACTGATTAAGTATTCAGAATCATGAGTTCATGGCCACATGGGAAAAATACAAAATTTTAATTAATATTTGAGAAGAAGAAATACAACCCATACTTTGACTTAATTAACTAGGAAAGTTAGCTGAGAGTGTTGTTCAGTTAGTCTCATGTGGAGTCATATGGAACGTTTTTACTCCTGGTTAACAATAAAGGAAGCAATGTTTCCATGATTGTTGCAAACTTGAGTTCTTATTTTTGTCCCAAACGACAGTTTTTCCAAAGGACTGGTTCTAATTCTTCATTAAATTATTTCCATCAATATACAGTGTGGCTAAAATGTGGAAGTAGCTCTCAGTTCTAATTACTTGACTTCTGTTCCAGGGGATGTAAACCTCCCATAATATGTTCACTTTTGGATGTGGCAGCCAACTTTGAGAGAACATAGATAGATGCATTAAGGGCAATTGCAAGACAAAAGAGTGCCCTCCATACTTCAATAGAAGTACTGTGAATAGGCATATTGTCTTAGAGGTGAAGCAGGTTGTCTCTGTTACTTCTATATTGCAGTCCTTTTAGAAAGTGTGATCATATGCCTAGGTTTCAGCATATACTAAACTCCAAGCACCCATTAATAAAAGGACTCTAGTACTCCTAATAAACTTGATCTTGAGTGGTTAGTGTGAGCTAATGATGTACTTACTTCAACTTCAGCCCCACTGCTTTAAAATGTAGTCCTCAACGCAATCATGTCAGAAAAGGGAAAACATGCAATCAACTATCCATGACCCTCAGGATTTGAAAATGTCACAATTGCTGAGTTGCTGGTTTTAACTGCCCTTCACTTGTTCAATGTCTCTCCCACACCATCCCCTTCCCACTAAATGCGTGGGCACTTGGTGCTACTTAGCTTCTGATTTTTTTTTCTATCCTCAATTTCTAAGCCTAATGAGGCTGAGCTGAGTTAATAATGGATGTAATAAGTAATGACTCATTGTTTTGGGGCCTGCGCGTCTGTGTGTTCTGTGGAACAGGAGCCAGGACTCTGATGCTATTTGTTCTGCTATGTCACTTGCCACCAAGCAATGCCACTCATCAATAAAAGGCAAGATGACGGATGAGTTCATTTAATGGAATTCCTCTGAGTGAGCTACAGCCTAACTCTTCAATAGGCCTGCTACCACTCTCCCTCCCTCCCTTTCTCCCTCTTGCAGCTCTTTCTTTCTTTCTTTCTTTTTTTTTTCTTTTTCCGCTTAAATCCAGGACAGTCAGAAGGCATGCTTGGCCAAGAGGGTTGGCATTTGTGCCAGCAGCTCCTTCTGCTCTTAGCAACTGCTCTCCTCAATCAAATCAGCAGCTATGTGCCCAGAGATGAAATCTGTGCCACCTGAGAGCAGAGGCACCCTGTGGCATTTGGCCACGTGTACTCCTTGCGTGGACTCATTTATTTATTTCCTTAGAGGATGGCCTGTGTTGGAAGAGGAGCTTCGTGTCCTGGGGGATCAGGATTTTAGTGTTCTCCTTTTGGCCCGTTGCTGCGTGGACACTTCCAAGAGCCATCCCTTGGGGAAAGTTTCTGGAGTAGTCTTTCTTCTTGCTGGGTTGACCCTCCATTTTCAGTTGACCTAGGCCCACTAGCTAAAATAATCTGGGTCTCACTCACAGTGAGAGCAACCTTGGTGGCAACTTCATCAATAGAAGACAGAGTTTTCTAGCTTGTGGAAGTGGAAAACGATATTTGGGGCCTAGATATCTTAAAGGGGCCCTGGGAACATAGCAGTAACTCATTGGGCAGCTAACCACAGAGTCAGCAGTTTGAAGTCACCAGCCACTTCCCTGGAGAGCAATGAGATTTTCTGGTCCTATAAAGAGCGACAGTCTCAGAAAGTCACCAGGGCAGTTCTCCCCTGCCCTGTCGGAGGCATGAGTTCACAATGACTCATTGGCAACTGTGTGGCTTTTTCAGATATTATAAATGTACAGATTAATTAGATACCTTATTTAAAAGAGGATAATGTCAACATGCTATTTAAAATATCAAATACTTTTGGTCTTATGAAGAACAAAGAAGGTGTTTGAGAGTTCCAAACAGCAAAGGGGAATGGTTAACATACCTGAACTTGAGAGCATCGAGATTTTCTATTATGCTTACATGGAGTAAGAGAGAGGTGAGAGAGATAACAGCAAGGATAATAGGCAATGAGTAAATTGATATTATTATATTTGATGCAAGTTAGATATAAATACATACATATGCATTTACACATACTCAGACCTACATAGACACATCACTTAAGTCCATGACATGGACATTTGAAAGCATTAGATATTCCTTTAAATTATCCTAGAAATTCAAGAACTCTGGGAATGATTTTGACAGTGAACTTTTCCCAAGCCTCTGCTGGGATTGTTCTAATAATGCTCTTCCCATAACTAACACTTTGATTCCAAGTGGAACAAGACTCTTGCCTGTACCAGTATACATGCTCTGGTCTAACCATATTTGTAGATTTGTATGGCGTCATGACAATGGGGGTGGTGGTGGAGGAAGCATTATTAAGGAACTACAGGAAAGTTATATGTTTGGGTCAGTGCTATGCTGCTGCCTCATCTCTTCTTTTTTCAAACCCTTGGAGGCAGTTCTTCTCTCGCAATTCGGTGGCTACGAGTTAAAAATGAACTTGATTACACTTAACAACAACAATGTTATGAAGTTAGAGCTGCAGTTTCATCAAGATTACTTTTCTTTTAAAGAGTAGTTCTTAAGGTCCCCGTGCGACCTCTCAGCATACATTGGTGTGCTTACTGTCAGCATCCTTCATCCAATTGGCTCAGGCACTTCCTAACTCCACATTTTATCCTAAGTGTAATTAATTCTACACTGGTCAAAACCACCCTCCTGATGAAAGACAACTGCTATGATCCCTTTTGTCTTAAACGTGTTAAATATGAATATAATAATATGAATGTCTTCTAATCATGAATCACATTAGAATTTACAAGTATTTAATTATCACTTATCAAAGGTCTCTAATTTGATGACCTGGTGGACTAGTCTGTCACAAATGTGCTCCTTTTGCCTTCCAGTGATGCATCCTTGTTGGTCTGGGGTATTTATTTATATATAAAAGTAATGAGATGTTTCAGTACTGTTTAAGTGTAGAAAACCCAACCACATAGAATTAACATTTCCAAATGAACAAACTGCAGTTGAGCTCATGGACCCCTTGTCATTGGCAAGGGCTCACTCATCACCTCCCAGAGCCCCTGCCAGGTTCTCTTCTCATTCACTGTTAGGTTGTCATAGACACAGGAATTCTGTTTATATGGATTAATATGATTCAGAACTATGGGACAGAAAGAGGAAACTGGGGAGTCAAGAGGAAATAACGTTCTCAACCAATGAATGTACTAGAGATGATCACCTGATCTCTAAGGGTTGCACACAAAGACCAGCAGCAGTGAAAATGTATGATCAGAGATGGATGTAACAGGTAGAAGAAAGTAGGCCAAAAGTGTCCATTTTACAGATGACTCAAAAATCAGTTGCTGTTTTATTGATTCTTTTTGATTATCTGAGTATATATGACTATTACTAAACCTCTGTCACAGTAGGCTCTGAATGCAGGGGTTTACCAAAATTTTATAATTTTCTGTTATTTTCTATTCCATTGTGTGCTGAATATTGCATGTCAAGATTGAAGTGCATTGTGTAAAACATATTTTTTCAGATATCCCAAAATTATAAGGCCATTGCAGCAATTAACTTATCATTTATTTCTCATCTTTTATATTATTGTTATATAAAGATCTTAATTCTGTTTGAATACCACAATTTATATAATTCTGATATAGTTGTTGATACCTTTTTAATTAACATAACATTTCCAACTAAATCTCAGACTGAGCTTCACCAAACATTCCTATCCATTATAAATTTATTTAGTGGAGAAAATATTTTTCACACATTTCCGCTTTGCCAGAGAGAACTATTTCAGTATTATTCTGGAAAGAGAATCTTACTAGGAGTATATTTCTAAGTTCACAGTTATTTTCTCTCAAAATATTAAATGCATTTTCTTCAAAGTCTTCTGGCTACCGCTTTTATACTGAAAGGTTCTTTATGGGTGAGCTAACTCTCATTTATAGCCATTTTTGGGGAAATCATTTTATTGGGGGCTCATATAGTTCTTATCGCAATCCATACATATATCCATTGTATCAAACACATTTGTACATATGTTGCCATCATCATTTTCAAAATATTTTCTTTTTACTTGAAGTCTTGGTATCAGCCTATTTTGCCTCCCTCCCTAATGAGCCCTTGATAATTTATAATTTTTTTTCATGTCTTATGCCCGCCACTGTATCCCTTCACCCATTTTTCTGTTGTCCTTCCCCCTGTGAGGGTGTTACGTGTATGTAGATCATTGTGATTGTTCCCCCTTTCTCACATCACATTTCCCCTACAATCCTGGTATTGCTACTCTCATTATTGCTTCTGAGGAGCTTAGCTGTCCTGGATTCCACGTGTTTCCAGCTCTTATCTGTACCAGTGTACATGCTCTGTTCAAGCCCAATTTGTAAGGCAGAATTGGATTCATGATAGTGGGGGGAGGATGGGGGAGTACACATTAAAGAACTAAAGGAAAGTTGTATGTTTTATCAGTGCTATACTGCACCCTGACTGGCTCACATCTTCCTTGTGACTCTTATGTAAGGGGATGTCCAATCATCTACAGATGGACATAGGATCTCCACTCCACCCCCACTCCAATTGCTTTGGAATGCTTTTGTTCTGGGTCTTAGATGCCTGGTACCTGATCCCATTGACACCTCATGATCACACAAGCTGATGTGCTTCTTCCATGTGGGCTTTGTTGCTGCTCAGCAAGATGGCCGCTTGTTTATCTTCAAGCCTTTAAGACCCCAGGTGCTTTATTTTTTGATAGCCAGGCACCATCAGCTTTCTTTACCACTTTTGCTTATGCACCCATTTTGTCTTCAGCGATAATGGCGGGAAGGTAAGCATCACAGAATGCTGGGTTATTAGAATAAAGTGTTCTTTCATTGAGTGAGTACTTGAGTAGAGGCTCGATATCCGTCTGCTACCTTAATACTTAACATACAATTATAGGTACATAGACCTATTTCCCTATCATTATATATAAATATATACACATATGTATATGGCTATATTTAGAACTCTATAAATGCCCTTTGCCTCCTAGTTCTTTCCTCTATATCCTTTTACTTTCCTCTTCTCTCCATATCATTCATTCAGGTTTCAGTAATTCCTCTCTGTTACATTGCCCTTGATCAAGCCCTACCAGGCATCCTATGCCCGCTTCACTACTGATTTGAGATCACTGGTTGTTCCCTTGTCCCTCGGTTTGTTAACACCCTCTTTCTTTCTCTGCCTCTCCTCTCCGATGACCCCAGGAGCCCTCATTCCCTGCTATTTCCTCCTCTGGATTGTTTATTCAGCCTGCCTTATCTAGATTGCAGAGGCAATAATAAGCACAAAAACAAGACAACAAAAAACCCCGAAAACAAAACAAAAAACAACAAACTGATGACAAAAAAAGAACAGCTATAAATTGTTTATTGACCTTTAAGAGTGTTTTCCAGTGGGGTCAGATGGGGTGCCATGCCTTGGCCCCAAACTCTATTTTTGGTATTCCCCAGGAACTTCATTGCTGTGCTCCCCTTGCGGCTCTGTTGCACACCCATAGTATTTCACCCTGGTGTGGGGATCAGGTCAGACACAATTCCAGCACTGTGTCTCCCATGCTGTCCCCCGTAGCACTATGGATCAGTGAGAGGCGTCATGGATAAAAATTCTACAGTGACTTGATCTGCACTGGGCATGTAAAATTTTCACCAGAGAATTAATAAACTATAGCTATTTTAAAGAATTTTTCTTGTTTTTTTCTCCTTTTTGGTGTTTTGGTATGATGCTAAAATTAATCTAGGTATAAATTGTGCTTGTGTTATCCTGCTAGGGATTGATTTAGAGAGTTTAAATCTTTGTATTTGTACTTTTAATCAATTCTGAAATATTTTTAGTGATGATCTCTTTAAATATTGCCTTTTCTCTAAATTATCTCTTTTCTTCTCCTGGGGCTCCAATTAAAATTATTTTAAGCCTCATTTATTCCATGCTCCACATTCTATATATATATATATATATATGTTGGTATTAAAGGATATTGGTTTTGCCTACAATCTTTTTTAAGACCTGTCATATATAAATCAAGGTAAAATATACATACTACAAACATTCACCAATATAATATTTGTCATATTTACTCTTCAATGATATTGATTGCATTTTTCACCTTGTGCCATTCATTGTTACTTTTTTCTTTCCCCCCAATATTCTACTACCATATTATCATAGACTCAATGCTCCCAAACAAAATGTCCCTTTTTCCTTCCATTCATAGTTACCACTAATAATCTTATATTTCTACAGATTTACTTAGTTGATGAAAGTCAGATTATGAAGTATTTATCCTTAAATGAAAGCATTATTTTACTTAACAAATTGGTTTTAAGGTTTATCTGTGTGGTGTCCATGCCTCAAAATTTTTACAGTATATAAAATATTCTAATGTTTATCCAAGATGGCTTGAAAAATTCATGGGACATTTTAATTATAAAATAATAGATGTGTCTCTCCAATTTTTTGAAGGTCTTTCGATTCCTGTAGTATGTTTATGCATTCCTCACTTGGTGGAAGCAAATTTCATTGTTTCCACCTTTCGCCTATTTTGAAAATGATGCCATGAACACTGAGGTAGACAAAGGTGTGTCCGTTTCTTTCACGTCATTCTTTTCCTGGGTATGCATGTGGGAAAGAAGCACTCTTTCATAAGGTTGTGGAGTGTTCAACACTCAGGAACTACTGATTGTTTGTCACCAAGGCTGCCCCGTTTTATATTCCCACCAGCAGTGCATCGGGGTTCCGGTTCCCCCACAAACCAGCCAATACCTGTTATTTTTAAATTTTCTGCTCATTATTGACATTCTAATTGTGATGCAGTGATATCTTGTGGTTTTGATTTGCATCTCCATAAATAATAAGGATGTCTTTTCATGTGTTTACTTTCCAGTTGGATATTCTCTTTGTTGAACGGTCTTTTGAAGTCCTTCACCCATTTAGAATGTTTTGACTGATTGTCTCTTTGTCGTTAAATTACATATGTTTATGTATTTTTTGAGTATTAGTCCCTTATTGAATTCTTGGTTGAGATTTAATCTATAGGTTGCCTCTTCACTATGCTGACAGTTTTCTTAGATACAAAAGTATAATTTAAAAAATTAATGACTATAATTAAAATAGCATACAATTCAATCATCCAATCATATCAGGAAGGGTTGTGCCATTATTGCCAGAATAAACATTTTTATTCTTCTTATTCCCATTTAGGTGGCCTTCACATCCCCAAGGCAATCATTAATCCAGCCACTGTCTTCACACATCCACCCATCCCAATGTCCTTATACAGATGAACATACAAAACAAGGGCAAACATGCAAGAAAGACACAGCAACAATGACCATATGAAAAAAAGAAAGACCTCTATCTAAGAGAAAGCAGAGAATATAAAA
Source organism: Echinops telfairi (assembly GCF_000313985.2). NCBI lineage: Eukaryota > Metazoa > Chordata > Mammalia > Afrosoricida > Tenrecidae > Echinops > Echinops telfairi. Next base: position 27,585,800 of record NW_022111300.1, on the reverse strand, counting down.
TATTAGAATAAATTTACACTGGGTCTAAAAGGAGATCAAATTACAAGGTGTTACATTCCAGCCTAAGTACAGTTTCCAAAACTCTGTGTTATTGGGACTGTAGTGTATGTGCATTGGGGATTCAGTGGGGCCTTAGTACCTGTAGATATCCTGCAAATCGAGTTTGGACTACCACTGTCAGCCATCATTTCTGAAAATCAAGCCTTTAGAATTTAGGCACTGGTAATTTTATCTCCAACCCTCATGGCATGTGTAATTAATGACTTGTCACCCATGTTTTGAAGATATAGGAGTTAACAATTCATGTATTGGAGTCATAAGAAGGCCTATGCATGTATAAAATCTTTTGTTCAATATTGCTTTACCATTGACTGAAATAACTTTATTATCAATAGAATTACCTTAAGCCTCATGGGGAAGATTTATGACCTACTACAGTAAAATGACAATGATATCTCAAAAAGTATCATAAATAAACCATAATTATATGAATGTATTTTGAGTTCTCACTTGATCCTAGCCCAAAATAAGAACAACTAGTTCTTATGACATGGTCTTGCCTGGTACTCACTCTCATGAGGAGTTCACCAAAGATGTGTGTACCATAGCAAAGTATGGTGAAGAAATCAGATGGTGCCCATCCATCATGAAAACAAGGTTTCAAAACAAGCAGCCATCTAAGTAAGGAGTCAGCTAGGTCCACATGTAAGAAGCATACCAGCCTACATGATCCAAGGATTATAAATAGTAACTTACAAAAGGATAATTTTAACGTAATTACATTTATCAATTTTGTCTTTTGTTGCTCAGGCTTTTGTCACCATAGATCCTACATATTTCTTAGCTTCTAATTTTTATTTTCCTTTTGTATTCTGATCTGTTGTATTTTAAGCAAATATACTCTTCAAATATGCATTCCAGTTGATTGTTTCTCTCTTGAATTATATGTGATCTACTCTTTATGAATTCATTGAGTTTTCCTAATGTCAACACCTTCTAAAACTTCAATTTGGCTGTTTTTATGGTTTACCTGATTATGTCGGATGGGTCATGTTGCTTTCTCATCTTACAAGCCATCCTTTAAAATGAACATCATTTTTACTAGTTACTCTATAATCTGCATCATTTGATTAAAATATCCATGGCCCATTAATGACTAAAGTTATTTCTTTTGTTTCTTCCAACTCTACTGCATCCTGGCTTCTCCGTTTTTGTGTTCATTAATAATTTATAGTGAAATAATTAAATAATAGCATGCCTTAAAATCCACGGGGTTTTCCTAGAGAAAGGACTAGCATCTGGGCACCAATGATTGCTAATGACACTAATTTAGCCTCTAACTGAAGATCTTATTTCAATAAAGGGTTCATTCTGAGCTCAAGTTACATACCTCCCTGACTGACAGTGGCTCAGTACTCAGATCTCAGTGCTGTTATTGGCATCTAGCTTCAGGGCAACCAAGTCCTCCTGTCTACCTACTTTGGTATATACACTTACTATTCCTTATTTTAACTCTCAATACAGCTCATATTCAATTTTCTCCTTTCATTTCCCCACGCTCACTTACCCACACACACCCTCTGACTCTGTATTTTCTTATTTTCCTTCCTTCTTTCTTTTGGACATCAAGAAGCTTAGAAACAATTTTATCTCTTATGCTCATATTAAAAAAGTTTTATCCACATTTAAGATCATTTGATCTAGGATCTAGTGGTTCAAGATGGAAAGAAAATGTTCTATTACTTAGTTGATCATTTAGTTTCACTGTGAGAATACCGATAGTGAAATCTGAGAATAAGAACACACTACGACTGCCTTATAATCCCAGATACCACAAGCTTTTTGCTTTTGCTATGTGCAGTCTGACTGCTTTTCTATCACTTCCTATTCATGGAAAATACTCGAATCTTCCTCCTCTGATATTTTTTCCTTTACCTAGTTTTTTGCAGGTTTTGTTGTCCTTTTCTTCTTCTTCTCTCTCTATTCTAGAACTGTCAAAGTTATATTTTGGCATGTGCATTCTTTTTCTTCATACCATCACTTAAAGGAGTGGTTTCAATATTTATGGCCACTGACATTTTGTCCTCATAGTTATGTAATTGAATCAGTACTACTTCTCTTAGCACTCTGATCCGGTGATCTATTTAACTCACTATCATCCAGGAGATTCTGACTCAGAGTGACCTTATATAGTGTTTCCAGGGCTGCAAATCTTTCTGGTAGCAAACAGTCTTGACTTTCTCCCATAGAATCGCTGGTGGGGTTGCACAGCCAACCTAGTGGTCTAACACTTGTCTGACAGGACCACTGGGGCTCCTTAGGTGCTCTAACTAATGACTCTGAATAAAGGAAACACCAAGCCCAAATCACTAAACCCTTTGCTGTGAAGTTGATTCTGATTCAGGACAATAGGGAAAACCTGCTACATAGAATTTGCATGTCTACAGTCTTTACAGAAAAGATCACTCAGCCTCTCTTCCAAGGCATCACTGGGTGAGTGCAAAGGATGAATCATTTGGTTCCTAGTGGAGCATGAACAAGTTATGCCACCAACGATCCTTGTGAATAAAGAATAGACATTCATAACAGACACCAACACGAGAGGAGCCTTGAAAACCAAATGAAAGCCTAGCCAGGTTGTTTGTATTTCAAAGAATGTAGACAATGGGGAAGAAAGGAAACCCTTTGGACACTGAACTAGGAAGGTTTTAACAGAAGAAGAAGTCAGAGATATCCTATACTCGCTATGCAGCAAATAAATCCTCCAAGCAGAAACTGTACATAAGACGTATCAAAAGAAGTATTGATAAAGTCTGGCCTCTCAGCAAAAGGTATGAATTAAAATTTATCTGAAAAAAATTCCCATTCCAAGATGGATACAAACAAAAAAAGTATCATCAACACTTATAAAAATTCCTTAAATAGTATCATATAAAATAGCTGTTCATTATCTCCTTGATACTAACTCTATTAACTTTGGTCTCTCTATCTATGTGCTTCAAAGTCACACCTGACCCATTCAAATCCATGTCACTAAGACACCAAGTCTGAGTGACACTCCTCCTTTGTGTCCTCGCTCATATTTCGATCTCGTTGATGCTCACAGGGCATTCGTTTCCGTCACGAGCTCACCTGGACAGCTGCAACTTGGTCTTTCTGACGTTCCTTAAAAAACACACTTATACAGCTCTTGCTGAATGTTTATTCCAAATTCCAATTGGATCTGCCACATCTCAATTTACTTTGTGACTGATAGTTTCCACTGTTCTCTCAGTCTTAACTTTGAATTGCATCTCTTTCATCTATGTTCTCCTTTTCGTACACTCCCACACAACAATAAATGCTTCTATTTCCCCAAATACCACTGATATATGATGGTGTGTCACAGAGTTTATTAAAAATTTTGGAGGTTACAATGGAGTGGTTCTATCACAGTACAACCCAGAACATAATTTAAATTATATGGGAGAGATCCATATTCCAAAATCCCATCCTCTGCCCTGGGGTTTTCCCCTTTCATAATCAAATCAGGTATAGTATTTATCCAAACAAAAAGTCACTTGCCTTAGAAAATTGTCTTGCCTTTCTCCTACAGTGCAAGCATGGTTTTCAGCAGCACTTTTTCATTCTCAAAGAACTTAATTTGGCCCTCCCACATTCTTCTTCAATCAGCATAGAAAAATCTAGCAGGAAAGAGATCTGTTGCTTATGTAAAAATATGCTATGGCTAAACACCCTTAAGCCATTTCCTAGTCTATGGAGAGTCATGGAAGTTCCATTGCCAGTAACCTTCCCCTTGCTCCTTAGTAGTATTCGTAATTTGGAATTCGTAAGACCCCTTAAGTAGTCAAGAGTTAACATTTGTCTCTCAGTAACAAACACTGTCTGCAACTGAAATTCTTCCAAATGATCTGTATGTTCTACATCTACGGTGCCGTCTATTCATAGACTCAAACTCATAAAATCATTAAGTGAATCACATGTTTATTGATGTATGCATGTGCCTATTTTCCATCTATCAATCTAAAAGCATATGCTCTGGAGCACCAAAACATTAAAATATTTTTATGAATGTCAAGCACTTTATAACTATTATCTCACAGTAACTCTGAGAAGTGGGGATTCTTATTCTGACTTTGTAGATTAGGAGACAGGGGTTAGGTCTATTAAAGTGTTCAGAAAGACCCCAGTTGGTTAGGACCTCAGCATCCAAGCTGAAAGGCAGTAGGTGGGGTGAAATTAATTTTAAAGAAGGACAAGTATTTTAGGAGACCACACATGTGTGAGAACCACCCTTACAGAGTCAAGCAAAGGTATCTGTTTTACAAGAAAGAGTTTTTGATAGTTGCCAGTGTGGGATGGCAAAGAAGGAAGGCATAGTCACAGGCTAGAGGGTAGACCATGTGAATGAGGGTGAAGGGGAAGGTAATATGTAATAAGCATTAAGAGTGAGGTGTCAGAAAGGCAGGTTAAGCCATTGAGAGGACTTCAAGAGTTAAAGGCAACAGAGGCAAACACTGTTATACATGCAATTTACAAACTGATGCTTGGATAGACACACAGGCTGAACAGACGTGGGAGAGAAAGCGGGTCTATACTCACACATTGTTGAAGGTTTACAAGGATATGTATATTTGCCTTGGCAACATATGTGACTGAGAATGTGGTGTGTAACATACAGAGTTAAATTATGAAAACTTCTTACAGAAGATCAAACACCTCAAGGAAAGAATATTGAGGCTCATAACCACAGTCTTCGGGAACACTAACGTCAATTGCATGATACAGTTCACAAGGACATGTTCTAGATCCCACTTCAGTGAAGAGCTCCTGGGGTTTGAAACTCATGAGCAGTGTCTGAAGATGCAGCGCCTGAAGATGCAGCTATCGGTCTCTCCTTGTTCAGAGGAATGAAGAATGATGAAAATTGAAATAAGCATGAAAACCATCAGTTCCATGGATTAATGAATGGACCATGCAACTGCCAGTCTCTGCAACCGAGACCAGAATGAGAAGGTGGCCAGTGGCTATAGCTCACTGCTCACCCAAGAAGGGCTTGGATAAAGTGAGAGAGAAATACGAAATAGAATTCAAAAATCAAAAAGGAAGCCAGACTAAATGGTCAAATAGCGACTGCTGAGATGCCCAATATTATGACCCTTAGGCATCCTTCAGTCTGTGATAGAGCTCATCTTGCTTTAAAATCATCGACCACAAATATCAAAAGGGCAGCCTGTACCCCAGGACAACATGCAAAGGGTAAGGAAAGGAGAAATGGAAGTAGGAAACACAGAGAGGAACTGAGATAAGGGATGGTACTCTGGTGTGATTGCAATTGAGGAGTTGAAACAAAACATAAATGAACTGACAATTGTAAAACTGATGACCTGCTCAATAAACTGATATGTAATTCACAATAAAAGAAAAAATTTTAAAAAAGAAAATAAAAGGGTCTTTAACATCATGTTTCACAATCTCTTCTAAGACTTAGCAGTTCTTTAAAAAAATATTTTAGAGTTCATTAAAACTTCAAGAACTATTAGGAGATTAATATGGCAACAATTTGAATTCTATAGTTAAAAAGGCATGGGTTAGAGAAACTAATGTCTAACAAAATCATAAACAATGATGAGGCAATGTGGCCATTTCAAAGGGCTTGAAAAGTGATTGAGGACATCTGATTCCCAATTCACAGTATTGGGCCTTGGATCGGAGTCTACTCTCATAGAGTTATTCTCTGCCTAGACACACGGCTATTGAGTTAATGACACTTAGCAACCCTATAGGACAGAACAGACTAGAGTGGCCCATGTGGATTTTCAAGATGTGATTCTTTATGGGAGTACAGTCTTCTCTTTCTCCTGAGGAGCAGCCGCTGGTTTCAAACTAGTGACCTATTGGTTAGCAGCCCAATATATAGCCCATTATTCCATCAGGGTTTCTTAATGTTTTGGTCTGCGTAGTTTATAATTTTCCAGAAGAATAATGTACTCATTATATCAGTAAAAACCCAATTTTACAGTCTATATATTTTCATGGGGAGAAAAATGAGGTTTTGTACTCCCGCAAAGATTACAGTCTCAGAAACACAAAGGGGCAGTTTTACCCCATGGCTTACAGAGTTGCGATGAGTCAGAATGGACTGCGTGGCTGTACGTTTGTATATTTTCATAAGTGAAACTTTAATATAAAAAATAATTTAAATTTTTCATTTCCCTCTCTATGTGCATTCTATATTTTCCAAGCTTCTTATTTTTCTTTTCATTGCCTGGAAAATTTAAAGTTAAAGAGTAACAAACTATTATGTGTTGAAAGAAATACAGCCAGAAAAAGTAAGCTATGTAAAACCTAAGTAAGATGAGTAAGGTATCTCAAACAAGCATAGTGTTGCCTCAAGTCAGGGCTGCTTCCTGTGAGTATGTAAAGATATGATTCAGCTCGAGGAGCATGACACATGAGCACGGCTAGCAAGTGTTCTTTCATGTCCCTAACAGATAGAAGCAACTAATTTAGTGTTCAAAATGAAATCAAAACCAAAATCTTTTTTCTGACTCATGACAACTGTTAGAGAGGAACAGTGTTACAGAAAAGAATTGCTCTCCAAAGTTTTCTTGGCTAAAATTTGTAAAGAGTTACCATGAGTCAGAAAACTAGCAACAGGCAGATAGCAACAAATAGCCAAATCTTTAGGTTTATAGTTCATAAATCTGCTGCACAAGACCTCTTTTAAGTGTCGAAAAGCAAGGAGGTTACTTTGATGACTAAGGGCTGCTGGACCCAAGTCACTCTCTTATATACATGCAAAAATTTGACATTAAATAAGCAAGACTGAATAAGAATGAATGCATTTTACCAATATGTTTGAATGACGGTACTGAAGAAGAATATTGAAAGTACCATGAGCTGACTCAAAAACAAACAACTATGTCTTGGAAGAAATACAGCCAGAATGCTTCTGAGAGGCAAGGATAGTGAGCCTTCAACTCTGGTCCTGAGGGCACATTATCAGGAGAGACAAGTCCCCTGACAAGGACATCATGCTTGGTCAAGTAGAGTGATAATGAAAACGAGGAAGTCACCCAGTGGCTGCAAGCAACAGTGTCTCAAACATCAGTGTAACAATTGTCAGGATGGCAGAAGAACTGGCAGTGATTTCTTCCATTGTCCATTGGGTCTCTTGAGTTGGATTAACTCCATAGCACCTACTAACAGCTTTATAGTAAAGCGCAGACCATAAATTACTGGGAAAATAATAGTAAAACAGCAGTAGGTCTTTTATACATGTTCTAAGGCATCTGTAGGGCAAATGAAGAGAGCTTAACAGCTGTTAGGAGCCCTGGTCGTGCAGGGAGTAAAGGAGGATGGAACTAAGAGTGAAGTTGGTGGTTCAAATCCACCAGCTACTCTGCAGGGAAAAAAACAAACAAACACAGATGCTCTGTGCTCCTAGAGACCTAGTCTCAGAAAAACTAAGGCCCAGTTCTCCTATGTCATATAGGATGACTGTGGCCCAGAATTTACTTGATGCCAGCTAGTAACAGGCTGCTGATAAATGGTTTTTCTAAGAGGCAAGAGGGAGAGGGAATCCTGTGAGCCGCACTGTGGCTGTTCTTTCCAAGCTATTGAGGGTACAAGATGCCTTCCAAGAGAAAGTGTGATGTCACTGGGTGTTTGACTGAGAAAAGTGCTGGAAAGAGCATTGCAGGAGGGACACACATGCAAAGATTAATGACAAGGGGGTATGCCAGCTGCGGCAAAGTGAGACTATTTAGTGTGGCTGAGATATGGCTGCAAAAAAGCATGATTCAGACTAATATACAAAAAAAGAGTGCAAGTCTGGCTAGACCAGAAGATATAAACTGGTAAAGATAGGAACTG
>NW_022111300.1:27576114-27577151 GCF_000313985.2 Echinops telfairi | reverse complement strand
TTCTCCCTGGGAAGGACTACATTAATGCCTCCATGCCAACACCTGCAGGCAGGTAGAGAACATGTCATGAGTTTGCCCTCAATAGATTTTTCACCCATTTCTACAGACACCAAGATGCTTTCCAAAGGTTTCTGGGTAAGCATCCAAAGCTGGTCTTCTGAGATTCACCTTTCCGCATTCTTTAATTCCTTCAAATGTTCGAAAATGATAATCATATCCCTCCTCCCTGGCGAGGGGAAGATTGCGTTTTTCTCTGTTCTTTGTAAATCAATCCTCCCTGACACATAGGCGGTTCCAAGGCCGCTGACAGCGTTACAATTTCATTGTTAATTTGAGACAGGACCAGGATATTTCCACATGCACACTACTGCAAACACAGGGAAAATCTAAGTGGATAGTCAGGAAGCTCAAAGTGTCCTCGTGAGCACAGAGACCTCAACTGTGGAGATCTGCCTGGAGCGCTCAACCCCACTTCTTAACCTCAGAGCTAGGACAGCCAGCCCTGAGACAGCCTGCGGAATTAGTTCGATCCTCTGGGTTTCCACAGTCTTCCTTTGTCCAGGGTGTTTGGCAGCTGCCGTAACTGGCTGTAAGGAATGTTGAATCTATACAAATACTATTTTTCTGGACAGGAGAAAAACAAACCTTCCCAAAACAAAAATAAACCATCAACCAAAGAAACATTTAGCCTTGGATATGATTTTGATTGCAACTAAGGTTTCCAAGGAGTTATTCTGGTGTGACACCACTGCACGCACACACACACAAAACACACACAGACCAGGGAATTGGCCTTCCATATATTCCCTAAATATATGGAATAAAAATCTACAGTTTAACAAAATATGTAAGAGTCACTGGGGATCCTGCTAAACTATACGTTTTGATGGAGAATATCTAGAGTAGAAACACATTTTCAGACTAGAACTGCCTACTTAACAAGCAAACAAAAAAGGCAAGAAAGAAGGAAAAAATACTGACTGCCATCAATTTGATTCTGACTCCTGGTGCCCTGCAGGAAGCGGTGGGGGGGGGGG
>NW_022111300.1:27560477-27576014 GCF_000313985.2 Echinops telfairi | reverse complement strand
CTTCCCTTCTGGGTTCTTGAGGCTGTGGTTCTTCACAGCAGCAGAACACTTCATTTGGCTCCTGAGGAGTAGCTAGTGGGTTTGAACCTAGGCCTGGTGGTTAGCAGCCTGTGGTAGTTACATAATCTGGTGTCAGTTTGGGTTGAGTGAAGGGGTGGAGTCTAGTCTGTCAATCGGATCATAGCCAATGAGTCCACTGTGTGAGCGTGGCTTTCTCCTGAGAATTCTGGGAATTCCTGGATTTCCTCCTTGGAGGTGGGAGACTGTAGCGAGTGAGTGAGAGCTTGCCCTTTTTATCTTTTGTGTTGCTGTTGCCAATTTGATCACAGGTAGAGAGTCCTTAAAAGAGCATAATGATAAAGGTATACTTTTTATTTTTAACCAGCTAAGCTTAACAATTGAAGATTTTACAAATTTATTGTAGTTTGTGTTTTAAAGCCTATTTGAGGGCACTGGTTTCAGGGTTTCATCTAGTCCCCTGGACTTCAGAAAGTCTGTAGGACACTACAGAAAGTCTGTAGATTTGAAATTATCACTTCCATTTTGCCTCTTTTGATCAAGACTTTTCTATGTTATTTTCTATCAGAATGATGAGTAATCATAGCTGTGTATCAACCAGCTATTCAGTCTTATGCAAGGAGACCATTTTTTCCATGGAAGGGATTAGAAACATACTCCATTTTTCCTCCTATGCCTTACACGCCACCTTTTTCTGTTGTTGCAAGCAAATAGAGGCCACTTGTGGTGTTTTGCATGAAAAACTTATAAAAGCACAAGTGCTATGCAATGAACAAGCAGGTAGAATAGGAGAGCCACCATCTCATCACACCAATTCACTGAGATGCCTCATGAGTCAATAAGGGGAACCCTCCAAACAGGGGAAACAACTCTCATGAGATTTGAGGATTCTTAAGGCTTTATATCGTTATACCAGGAGCCTTGTTTAAGTACTGATTACAAGTTGAACTGCTAATTGTAAGCTTAGCAGTTCAAATCCACAAGCCACTTTTCAGTAAAAAGATGAGGCTCTCTGCTTCCATAAAGATTTTCAACCTTGGAAAGAGGGGGCTTTCTACTCCCTTAAAGCGTTACAGTCTCCAAAAACCAGAGAAGCAGTCCTACCCTGTCCTGTAGGGTTGCTATGAGTGGGCACTGACTCAATGGCAGTGAGTTTGTAGAGTGTATTTTTTGGTTTTATTTTGTTTTATATCTTTATGATACATCTTTCTCCCATGATGCTGTTGGATCAGAGTCATTGATCTTTCAGCTAGAACCAAAGTATTTCACCACTGAACAACCAGGGCTCCTTTCTGGATGGGAAGAAAAGATAAAGCCAAACTCCCTTTCATCTCTATTCCACCGTTGAGTGGGCTGTAAACCATGGCAGCCCTCTAGGCAAAGAGGCAGCACTCCACAGCCTTGCACCGACCGCACACAGCTGCTTCGTCTGAACCTATCCTCACAGCCATGGGGTCTATCCAGCTGGTCAAGGGTCTTCTCCTTTTTCCCTGACTCTCTTCTTTACCAAGAATGATGTCCTTTTCCAGGGACTGGTCTCTCCTGATAACATATCCAAAGTACATGAGATCAAGTCTCTCAGTCTTTGCTTCTAAGGTGCATTCTAGCGATATGCATTCAAAGATAGATTTACTTGTTCTCTTGGTAGTCCAAAGTACTTTCAATATCCTTCATTAATACCATAGCATAACTGACCCATAGCAAACGTAGATTTCTGAGGCTGTAACTCTTTAGGAGAGCAGAATCTTCCTCTTTCTGTCACAAAGCAACTGGTGAGTTCAAATGCCAACATTTCATACAAAACCCACCCAGCAGGGACAAGGACCAACCTGTGACCTTGCATTCAGGTTATTAAAGAGAAAGATGGAAATGAAAGGAGCAAGAGGATGGATGGGTGGCTCTTGAGAATCATCTTTAAACAGGACATGGAGAGACGCCGTGGGCATCTACTCACACTCCCTGCCATCAAGCTGATGGCAACTCCCAGTCATAAGCTCTTTTGGCTTCATGAGATATGAGTTGGGCTGCTCTCTGCAAGGTCAGCAGTTCAAACCCACCATCCACTCTTCGGGGAAAAAAAATGAGGATCCCGGCTCCCATAGAAATAAAAAAAAAAATCATTTTATTAGGGGCTCATACAACTCTTATCACAATCAATACATACATCAATTGTGTAAAGCACATTTGTACATAGAGATTTACAACCTTACAAATGCACAGAGGCAGTTTTGCCTATAGGGCCTCTATAAATGTGGACACTTCCAAATCAAACCAAACCCTGGAGTTGATGCGGACTCACACCGATAGTATAGGACAGGGTAGGATTGCCCCTTTGAGTTTCAGAGACTTTAACTGTTCACAGGAGAAAAAAACAACAAAAAAAGTCTTTCTCTCACAGAATAGTTAGTGGTTTCGAACTGCTGACCTTGCAGATCACAGGTGATCACCTCAATTTTACACCATCAGGGCTCCTCCAGGGGGCACTAAATGCATTATAATTATTTTCATGTCCCTGTGTGTACTAATGACTGATACATTATACCAGGTAATATTTATTTATGAGACTAAAATTATCTGTTTATTCAACATTCTGATAGGACTGAGATTGGTCTACAGGTGAGCTTTTTTTCACACTTGAAATATAGTTCTATAATAATGAAAGATAATCTGAAAGAATAGGAACAAATATATAATAAGCATTTTATTTTTTAAATATATGGTATCGTGGCAGAGATCACTAAGACTCACTGTACTTAACACACAGTAAGTGAAAGCAATTTTAGTATCCATTTTATACATGCAAAGATTATAATTACTAAATATTATTTTGCCTCTCTCTCTTGTTTCCATCCCCCATTTTTTATTTTGTTAGGCTAGATGTATGCCTTTGGCTGTTGACTCTCATCAAATGAACCAGATGATTGCCAAATTTTGGCTTTATTATGTGCCCATGTAGACACAGTCTAATTGTGTCATATAATGAAATGTTTAAATATATCCATACATTTTGCATAAAATGTAACCCCAAACCAATTCTCCTCCTAGAACGTGGCCACCAGGGTGTTTAAGGATGCACAACTGCAGCTGATGCAGAAGTTCTTTCCCAGATGTTCAATTTGACCTGGGGCAGCTCAATCAAAGTTTGTAAGGTTTCCAACATTCCTAGTGGGAATTTTCAGAAAAGGAGGCATATGGATTATTCTGGCAAGTGGAATATGCAGACAGGAACTCATGTGCAATGATTCTAGAACTTGAAATCTCCCTGAGAGCAAGTCAAATAAAAACATTATTTGTAACAATAATATTAATAAATAATTAAGGGAGCAAAGTGAGTGCTTTTCTAGGAAATGAATCAACCATCCATGAAGCCCCAGGAGTAAGGAAAGTGAGAAAGCCTGTTAGGAGCAAGAGCAGAGACCCAGGGGGTGGGGACAAGGGCAGGGGCGAGGGGGAGGGGGGCGCGGGGCAGGGAGAAACAAAACAAAAAGTGGCCGAATCTACATGGATGGCAACTTGGTGACAAGGGAGGAGTCAGACAGCAGAACTTCAGAAAGCAATGTCCCTTTAAAGAGTTATCACCCCAACTCAAACTACAAATCAATTTGCTTTCATTCCATGTAGTTAAGCCAGGGTTGTTACAGAGAATTTCTAAACCTTGATGGAAAATAAAGAAACAACCCACGAACGACTTTGATGTTGTCGTTGATGTTGTTATGAGGTGTTCTGACCCACAGTGGCCCTACACGCAACAGAACAGAAGGCCGTCCAGCCTGGTGCTCTCTTCACACTTGTTCCCAGGCCTGAGACCTGTGTGGCAGCAGTGTTGTCAATTCATCTCAGTAAGGGGAGCCCTCTTTTGCACTGCCTCTCCACCTTACCAAACCTAATGTCCTTCCTCAGCGACTAGTCTCTGCTGACAGTATGTCCAAAGTATGTAAGATGAAGCCTTGCCATCCTTCTCTCTAAAGATCCCTCTGCCTATATTTATCCATGATAAATTGGGTTGTCATTCAGCAATCCACAGTACTTCCAATATTCTTTTCCCACACCATCATTCAAATGCATCAATTCTTCTTCAGTCTTCCAACTTTCCAACTTCAAATCTTCTTCAGTCTTTCCAACTTTCACATGCACATGAGGCAATTTTAAATTCCACGGCTTAGGTCAGACTCTCCATAGCTCTCAAAGCAATATCCTTCTTTTTCAATACTCTAAAGAGATCTTGTGCAGCAGATGTATCTAATGCAACTTGTCTTTTGATCTCTTGACTGCTTCTTCCAAGAGCATGGATTGTAGATCCAAGAAGGTGAAATCTTTAACAACTTCACCCTTTTCTCCATTTATCATGATGTTACCAATTGGCTCAGTTGTGAGGAGAGTGATCACCTTGACATTGAATTCTCAATCAAGGACATGGTGCACGGGGCTGTGAGTATTGGAAAGTCCCACACTCAAAATCCCTAGTTCCATCTGGAGGAGGGTCCTCATCTACAAGGCATTGGAAGCTGGTGAATCAGGTCAGGTGAGAGGCTACAACTCAAGTCTCAAGAATCAGAGGCTAAGCAGAGGTCATCCAGAAGCAGGATCCTGAGTAAGAACTGAAGATGCCTGGGAGTGAAACAGGTTTCCGTGCCTCTGTGCAGACTCAGTCAGAAAGTGAAGGCAACAAAAATAATGACATTGATGGGTGTGTATTTTTTTGCCTTTCGCAGACCATACCCCCAAGAAAGCAAAGTGTGATGACTTAAAGTACACTCTCTGCTCACATAAGAATGTAAAAATAAATCCCACCCTCATGTTGCTTTAATAGCTCCCCCCAAATGGGATTATAATCACAGGAATAGAGGTTAGAATTTACAACAATTCACAAAAGATAGAAGTAGGAATATTAAGGAATATAAAGGAATTAACATCTTAATGATGTTGTAGGTAGTACAATTAACCTGAGAAAGGAGACCTCAATAAAGGCAGAAAAAAGATGGCAAGAAGTTTTATGAAGGGTGAAGACTGGCATGGGCCTGTAAGTTTGTCTCATTAAAAAAAAAAAAAGGCATAATGACTAATTTCATGACAACATTCTCTGACAATTATACATATGATTGTGTAGATGTAAACCCAAGAGTGACTAGATTGCCTATTACCTACTCGTGGGAATTGTGTTGACCATGATAATCTAGGGGAAAAGGAACTAAGATCATAAGAGAAAAACAAAATTTCAGAAATTAAAAATAAAGAAAAAGTACACTGAGGATGTTCTGCATTTCCTTGCTTCATGTTTTATGGTGTTATTGTGCTCTGATGTCCAGATTCTCAAATTTATTACTTGTCATGACTCGGTGACGTTTCTTCTCATTCATATATTTCAATGACTTCCTCCTACTTCGTGGGATTCAAAAGGATCTGGCAATGCACTTCACCAACAAAAGACCCTGTTCCTTTTCTTTTTTCATTACTTGGGCCAGGCCATGTCAACATATAACTCTGGTTCCGAGTACCTGACTGAGGGTTCCCTCAGATATTCTCACTGCCATCGAGTTAATTCCCACTGGTAGACTGGATTTCTGAGATCAAAAAATCTTAATGGTAGCAGAAAGCTTCATCTTTCTCCCACTTCAGGAATTAGAAAGAGGAAAACCTGAAGAATAAGTGATTTCTTTAGTTTGGAACTATTCACAGATCAAATTTGATAAAGGTACTCCATCCCACAAGCCACAAGCTAAACATAAAACTGAAATCTAAAGACCCTGTCAAAGGAAAGGAAGTGAGATGTTCATCAAGGCACTAGAGACAGGGAAACACTGGGACATCAGAAAAAGTGTATCCTAGACCTCCCCCCCCCCCCCATGGGACTAAGAGCAGAGATATTTGTTTTCACTGAGCAAGTTTCCCTGGGAACCAGATCCCATGAATATACATGTTAGATTCACTTTATTTAATTTTACAAAAGTATTATCATCAGTTTTTAAAATTCCTCTCTTTGGAACTGTCATAACACATTATTCTTGCTTTTACCTCATTTACTTTATCAAAACTGTTCCTGAAGTCTACGTTCTTTCCCTCATGCCCACATTTTAGCCCCATAAGGTTCTCTTGACATAGAGGCATGACAAAGAAAGAAACATCACATTCTTGCCCCAAAATTTTTTAATAAAGTGTCCTTTGTGCTCATTTTCTCACATATCTACATCTTTCCTACTACAAACCACACTCTACATTCAGCAAATTGTCATTTTGTTTATGTGCCCTACTCAACTCTGAGCCTCGTGAAGGCATGGGTCATTTGTGGAAATAATGAATGAATATATAAATAAAATAATGAATGTATGCCTAAAGGAATGATGATCTCCACCCAAAAAGATCAGGCCTATCCTTGAAGAATATACCAAATACACTCGTGTATAAGCCAAGTTTTTCTGCACATTTTTAATGCAATTCTTGTAGCAAAATTGGGTGCCATGGCTGATATTCAGGTCAGCTTATACACAAGTATATACAGTATTAGAAACATATCTTAGTTGCTTAATTCTCTTCGGGATTGCTGTATTATGCTAAGTTCTCTAGGAAACCAAACCAGTGACAGATCAATAGATAAAGAAAAATATATCAAGTGCCACACATAGTTTTAAAAGTGGAAAAGTTCAGTCTGTTTTAAGCTGGTGATTTTTCCTTACTCATGTGGCTGCCTTGCTGATGCACAGATATGCATGAAGACAAAACAGGAAGAAAAAGCAAGAAGTCCAGGACAGGTGAGTTCAGAGATAGATGAATTCAAGGTCAGTAAGTAAAATGGTAGGCTCTGATGACTCCCAGGACCAACAGGCAACAGGCAGGGCAATGCCTTAAATCCAGAAAATTAGAAGTCCATTCCAGCAGGAAGTGAAGAAGCATTGCAGAGCATCTTACATAAAAAGTAGACAACATCCCAAGGAAATATCATTAGGCCTATGAGCTGAGGAAGGGGGTGCATTCCACCCTAATCTTCTCAAAACTACTTGACTGCTCAGAAGAGATCTCATGATGCGGTTCATAGCATTATGTTAGATCACATTATGCAGAAGGCACCAACTGTCCAACTACTGAGAATCCTGCCCTTAAAAGCTAACTGAAATTCACCTACTAGTATTGTGTTTTACCTCATGTATTTTTATTTACTTTAATGAGTCATGTGTTCATCTTTTTACTATTGTGAAAAAGCCAGAAATTCATCTTTGTGAATCCACTTGTGAGTCCACCCAATCCATTATCATAATGCAGGCAGAAATTTATATTAATAGGAAAATCTAATTCTGCCAAATTCCAATCCTATTCTCTATAATAAAACCTTTTATAATCTCCATTGCTCTGGAATAAAATTAAAAAATATTTCCCATGAATTCAATATTTCTAGTATAAAAAGAAAACCTACTGATGCCTAGCTATAAAAACATAGAGTCTGGGGTCTTCAAGGTTTGAAGTTAAACAAGCAGCCATCTCTAGCAGAGAAGCACAAACCCACATGGAAGAAGCACACCAGCCTGAGCTGTAAGGAGTCAATGGGATTGTAAGGTGCCAATGGGATCAGGTAACAGGCATCAGACAACCCCAAACAAACAAAACCATATTGTTGAGAACAAGGAGGGTCATGATAGAGACCCCAAACCCATCTGTAGACAATGGAACATCTCCTTACAGAAGGGCCACAAGGAAGGGATAGGTCAACCAGGGTGAAGTAAAGCACCAATGAAAGACACAATATTCCTCTGGTTCCTTGAGGCTTCCTCACATCCCACTTTCATGACCCCAATCCTGCCTGTCAATGCAGGTTAGGCCAGAACATGTATACAGGTAAAAATAAGAGCTCACGAGGTACAGAATTCAGGTCAGAGAAGTGAAATTCCTTGGTATGGCTCTCCTATCAGCAGAGTCTCCTATTAATAGTCTTTGCAACTCCCACCAAAGGGGTAGAAGCATGAAAATAATGTGTATAAGATTCTAATAAAAGGATTGGTGTAAAGTAAGCCAACTCTGAAACAAATAGCAGAAACCCATAAGCAGCAAAAAGAAGAGCCTGGAGTGGAGTGGGTCCAAGATACCTGGAATGAGAAGAGGCAGCAATCAGGCAGCAGCGCAAAGACTGAGAGAGAACTATGGGCTTGCTAGCCTATGGAACAAGTAAAGCTTAGTGCATCAGGCAGAAGACTGGTGGCTCTGCAGAACTCTGTACACTTGCCTGAGAAGACGGAGAGAGACAAAGGGTCCTCTTGGCTGAGAATCGAAGAACCAGAGAGAAACATGCCTTCAACATGTCTGAGAAGAGTTACTGTAGACAAAAGAATGATGTCCTGACCTTTACTGATCCTGAGTTTTCCATTAAATTCCTGTAATTGTAAGTACTGTTTGTGAGTTTGTGTGGCCAATTCAATGGGTTATTAAAGGCAGAAGAAATTTTATGAGCAGGAAAGTTTAGGGAATGATTAGAAGGTCAGGAATGCCTGAACCAACCTGGTAGGCATTATCCTTGGGAGATATGGAGTTTGATCATCTTTCCCCTTTGTGTAGCTGGAGATCAGAGCTGGTCTCTATGCTATTTTCCCATGCATAAATGCAATGCTTACTATATATCATAATTGAATTATATTCAAGTTCTAGCTTCTTTGGAACCTGTCATTTTTATTTCATATTATTATTTGTCTTCTGCTAATTATAAGGTAAAAAGCCTTGGTGGCATAGTGGGTTATGTGTTGGGCTACTAACGACAAGGTCAGCATTTCAAAACCACCAACTGCCACACAGGAGAAAGATGAGGCTTTCTACTCTTGAAAGGAGTTACAAACTCAGAAACTCAAAGAGGCAGTTCTACCCTGACCAATAGGGTCCCTCTGAGTCAGAACTGACTCGATAGCAGTGAATTTTAAGAACTGCAAGTTGAAATTCACTAATGGAAATAAGTTTGGTTTTTGCATTAGACCACATTAGTGACCCTTTATAGTCTTTACTGTTTAGAACATTACTTTTTTTTCCCTCAAGCATTATACAAAATCCTCCAAAAGCTATTTTCTCATCTGTTCTCTACCTAAACTATCTCTAATAAGCAACTTAAATTTAATTTTGGGGGGAAAATAGCTCAACCCCATTGAACATGATGTTAACACCCTAAACATTTGTTACCTACATCCGTGACATGAATACATTATTGAATTAATTTTCATATATTATTAGAAAAACCATCTAGTCATTCAAAGTTAGTACCCATGAAATTACAATGGTGCAGCATGTATGGAATATCAGACTATATCCTTCCTGGTGAGTTGTTTACAAATACAATGATGCCCAGTATCTTGGGGAAGTCAATAGCTTTGTATTAATATCTTCTACTTAATCAAAACAGCCATTTCTAGGAAAGACTGTGTCACTCTGTTCAGCAAATTGACTCATCTTTCTAGTTTGCTTCTCAGCTTTGCTCTGGTTTCTTTCAGTGCCTCTGCAAAATCAAGGTCATAATGGCTTTTATTTTCTTTCTTTAGGCATGCTTCCACTATTGATGAGAAATGACTTGTACCCATCCATACATGCTATCCATTAATCTAGCCAGAGTTAGAGTATTTATTATATATCAATTATAATACAGTAGCTGAAGTTACTGTAGCAGAAAGACCTCAGCACAGTGATTAACTTAAACAAGAAAAAGAGTGAAATGATTTATTTTTCATGTAACCGTTGAGGATGAAATGTTCAGAATGTACATGGTTCTGGTCCAGGGTCCCCACCTGTTGGAGGTTCTGATGGTTTGAAGAAATCGTCTCCCAAGTCATGCAGCCATTGCCATTTCCACTTGGGCATTGTACAGAAGGAGGAAAGAAGTTCAGGGCTGAAACTCAGATTAAGCAAATGAGTAAGAGTTGAACATAAACGATCTGCTTATATTCTATTCATGAAAACTTATAAACAAAACTAGGTGAGAGAGAGTGAAAGCCTTGCAGTCTTATCTACCTCACTCCATTTTCCTCTTTATTTCTATGTAAGAAAGGGAAAGCAGATTGAACTGGACACATAGTAGTTCTCACTGTAGCAAGACTACCATATAAAGGCAAATGAAAATTAGATTCTATTAAGACACTTCCAGTAAGACCTGACAGGATTGTAGAGAAATAGACATGTTATAATTGATAATTGCCATGAAGCTGCCTCAGAAATATGATAATACCATGTACAGCAAGAGAAAAATCTGTTAGACTCCACAGCAGTCTTATAATCAATCAAATCTATTGAATACTGGGCTTTTCTTTCCAATCCATCTTAAGCTTGAAATTCCACTTACACCTGTATGTCCACTCTGGGCAACCCTATTGGCATTGGAAATGCCAGTGGCATGGCATCACAGCAAGATGTAAGCCACCAGAGTATGACAAAATGACAGACAGTTGGTGGGGAAATAGCTATAATTCTGTGCAAAACCCCAGTAAGTATAATTTGTGAGCCATGCAGGTTACAAACATTCACAGAGAGAGCACATTGTGGGTTGTGTGACCAGGAAGCTTTATGGCATAGCTGAAAGTTGAGCGAAGTCCTACAGAATGGATGAGGAGGCAGCAGGGCACAGTCATTGTTATAGTGAATCTGCTGTCCAATTGTTCTACTACCTGCACACGTGTTTGGACCAATTGTAATGCCTCATACACAAGAATAATATATATTAAAACAAGACAAATGTGGTTTCTTATGTAAATAAAAAATAGCTAAAACGCCATGGAGTCAAATTTGGTTGGTTGTAAACTTATAGGACAAAGTAGAATTGTTCCAAAGTTGTCATACTATGGAAGTAGGAGACCACATCTTTCGTCCGTGGCATGAATGATAGATTTGAATGGTTACTTTTCACTTGTGTTATCAGCGGAGAGATCAACCACTGTGTCACCCAGCCTCCTTCAAATAAATTGGAGGGGGGGAGGTGAAAATAGGCCATATATATAAATTTCCCCCCTTGAATTCGAGCTGATTGGACAGCATCTTTTGTGGACCTTTAAATTACTGTCTTAATACAATCAAAAACTATAACATCATCCTGAGATTTTGATTTCATTTAGAGGGAATTCTTGTATCAATGTCTCTGCGCCTGTGGGTGAGTGTGTTGAATCAAAAGCTGTTCATGGGCGCCGAGCCCACAGATATTCGTCATCGTCAGAAGGAGGTCAGAAGGCTGTAAGAGAAACCTGCTGTTCATTATGGCCAGGTCAAAGATGATGCCACTACCTCACATTGGCTCCAAGGTGACACAGAGAACGTATTTTTTGTCATGTATTTGTTCAGGGTCAAATAAAACACAATGCTCTTAGTAACAGATATTCACAGCTTTATGCACAAACATATAATTAGTAAATGGATCTTTAATATTGAAAATAATGGGGAATATCTCATTGTCTATACCAGGAAAACAACATTGTTGTTGCTATTGTTTTAAGTTTTCTACTGCTTCAAAATGTTAATTCTCCTACCAGGGGTGGTGGGGGTGGGGGGTGATGGAGAGCCATTTTCTTTACTTTCCAGCGAAACTTTTGACAGTAAACATAATAAACAGATTGAAATCTACTTATATTCTAAACTGACATGATCTTTCAGGGTTCTGAGACATTACCTGACTCACTTTGGTCTCTGCCAGTCTTGCAGTGCCCATAAGAAGCCCTCCATGCCAACCCTCCACTGCAACTGCTACTGTGGACATAATTCCTTCAAAGCCTTCTCTATTTGAAAGTGACATGAAATAACCAGAAGTATATCATCTATTTCCTGACCTGTCAGAATATACAGAGATCCCACTTTTAGCCACTTAACCAGAAAAATAAGTGCCAGATTATTCATTGTCATAGTTCATCTGCTGTACCTCATCTCTATTCGTGTCTGAAACAACCTCTCAGGGCTCCTCACAGCTTTTGATAATGGTGTGGACTTCATTAGCATAGCCCAACTCTGTGTCACACAATCTCTTTATTGTTCTTCCCTAAACCGTGTTTTGTCATGCTACTTTATATCCCAATAAAATCGCATATCTTTATTCAACTTGAGACACTGGTATTCCTACATTTAATACATGAGTGCCTTAGGCAGATGTACATATCATTTAATTTTCAGTAAATAATAATGCTTATTTCGTGCCATAATTATTGATAAAGACAAGCAAACTATTTCTTTGAGATGGCATATTGGTTTGTCGATATGAGAAATAATGAATGAATACATGAAAAAAATTAATGAGGAAGAGAGAGATCAGAGACTGTAGTGGCTAAAACAGGATAGAAGTTCATTTCTCTCTTATGTAATAATTAACTTCTATTTCAGAAGTTAGAGCTAGTGATGTTTCCGCCATTCTCAAAGCTGGATTTCCAAATATGGAAAATTTCAATTTCTCATCCATTTTTGAACAACTAGTAGGAAAGAGGAGCCAGGGCTGGACTCATCCAACTATTTTACAGGGGACTGACAATGACACACACCAATGCCCTATTTCATAGTCAGAACTTAGTCATGTGGCAATAATTGGCAGGACAGGAGGGTGGGGGATATAGTTTTACGTTGGAAGAGTTTTGCCTAAATAAAATCCGATCACTACAGAATAAGTAGAAAATGTTGTTGTTAGCCTCCATCAAGTCGGTTCCATGGTATGGTGACCTTGTGTGCAACATAAGGAAACATTGCCTGGTCCCATTTCTCCTCACAACTCTTCTTGGTGGAGCCCACGGACGCAGCCCCTGTATCAATCCATCGTGTCCAGGGCCTTTGTCGTTTCCACTGCCCCTCTACTTTACCAAGCTTGTCGTCCTTCTCCAGGGACTGGGCTCTCCTAAAATCCTGTCAGAAATACACAAGGCAAAGTCATGCCATCCTTGCCTCCGAGGGGCATTCTGGTTGTACTTCTCCCAAGACAGAGTTGCTTGTTTGGTTGGCAGTCCATAATACTATCCACATTGTTCACCAACACTGTAACTAAATTGCATCAATTATTCTGTGCCCTTCCTTATTCAGTGTTCAACTTTCACATGCAGATGAGGCAACTGAATATAGTAAGACTTGGGTGAGGTGCACTGTAGCCCTCAAAGTATCCTCCTTTCAACACTTTAAAGAGGTTTATGCTGTGGGTTTACTCAATGGAACGTGTGCTCTGATTGCTTGATTGCTGTTTCCACTGCGTATGGATCCAAGCAAGATGAAACAGACAATAGTTACTAGCAACTAAGTTCAGCTTCATCAAGGAGTAATTAGTTTCATTTAACTATTAAATAATGTACAAATAGAACGCATTCTTAAAGACAAATATGCTACTCATACTACCTGTGGACAGTGCTAATAGAATGGTGTACGTGTATGGTAAGTAACATTTGACTAGACTGTGACTCATGGTGACAGTAGGTACAACAGAAAGAAACATCGCTCTGCCCTCTGCTGTCCTCACAACTGACGTTATGGTGAAACCTGGTTTTGTAGCCACGCGGTCAATCCCTCTCCTTGAAGAGCGTCCTCTTTCTGCTGACTACCTCATTTACCCAGCTGTATGTCCTTCTCAGGGGGTGGCATGTCACAACACATGAAACCAGATCTCCCCATGCTCAGTTTTCAGAAGCATTCTAGTTATACTTCCTCCAAGACAGATTGTTTTTTTTTCTTCTGTCAATACAGGGAACTTTCAATATTTTTCACCAACACCATCATTCTGATGCAGAATTTTTTTTATGTAATCTCCCTTACTCCTTGTTCAATTTTCCTGTCTGCACAAACCAATTAAAATACAATGACTTGGTGTCAGGAACATATTAGCCTTCAAAGTGATAGCTTTGCTTTTTAACCCTTTAAAGAGGTCTTGTGCCATAGATGTGTGCAATGCAATATGTTCTTGATTTTTTTTATTGTTGCTTCCATGAGCCTTCATTGTGTTTCCAAGCAAAATGAAATCCTTGCAACCTCAATCTTTTCTCTCTTTACCATGATGTTGCTTACGGGTCCACTTCTGAGGATTTGGATTTTATTTATATTTAGCTGCAATCCACACCAAAGGCTGCAGTCTCCGATCTACATCAGCAAGTGCTTCAAGTCCTCCTTATTTTCTCAGCAAGCAAGGTTGTGTCATCTGCATATCCCAGGTTGTTAGAAAGCCTTTTCCCAACCCTCATGCCCAGTTTCTCCTCATTATAGTCCAGCTTCTCAGATAGCTTGTTCATCATACAGAATGAATAAGTATGACGAAAGAATACAACACTGACGCAAACCTTTTCTGATTTTAACCCATGCAGTAGTCCCTTGTGTTGCAAAGATAGCCTCTGATCTATGTGCAAGTTCTGCTTGAACACAATGAAGTGTTCTAAAACTCCCATTCTTCACAATTTGATCCATAGTATATTATAATCCACAAGGTCTAAAACGTTTCATGGTCCATAGAACATAAGTAAATATTTTATGGTAGTCTTTCCTCTCAGCCAAGATCTATTTGGTGTCAGCAATGACAGCACTCATTCAATGCCCTCTTCTGAATTTGTCTCGAATGTCTTGTAGTTGCCTGTTGGTATACTGGCTACAACTAGTCTTAAAATGATCTTCAGCAACAAGTTACTTATATATGGCATTAATGATATTGTGTGGGAATTTCACTTTTATTTGGAATAAACAAAAATATGGATCTCTTCAAGTTTCTGGGCCAGGTAACGTTCTTCCAATTTCCTCTGTATAGATTACTGAGTGTTTCAGAGCTCACAATTTTGTTGGAACAATTCAATTGGTATTCTCTCAGGTCCTAGACTTTTGTTGCCTACTATCTGCAGTGCAGCTTGGTTCTTGATCATATATTACCTCTTGACTGTCAAGACCTAATTGGTTGAATGTCAATTAATTGTTTGTGTACAGCAACTCTGTGTATTTTTCCATCTTTTTGTATGCTTCCTGCATTGTTTATTATTTTACCTATAGAATCCTTCAATATTTTAACTCAAGGCTTTAATTTTATCTTAGTTCTTTCAGCTTGTATATGCTATGCGTGGCCTTCCCTTTTGGTTTTCTATCTCCAGGACTTTGCACATTTTACTATAATAGTTTACTGTCTTTTTGAGCTGCACTTGGCAGTTTTCTGTTCAACCCTTTCACATCATCTCTCTCTCTCTCTCTCTGTTTACATTTGCCTTAACTTCTCTATGTTCAGGGACATGTTTCAAAATCCTTGGCCTTTTCTCTTTTACTTGTCTTTTAAGGATTTTCCCCGTTACGTTCTTCATGAATGGTGTTCTTGATGTCATCTCACCAACACGTTAGGCCTTCAGTCAGTCATGTTCAGTGCATCCAATCAATTTTAGATGTTCTCTAAATTCAGGTGGGATATAGTCAAGGTTGTATCCTGGATCTACGGACTTATTTTGCATGTTGACAGGATCCATTGGAAGTTTCACCTGCACAATGGTTCCTGGGCTGTGTCAATCCACTGCTCCAAGGGCCTTCCTCTTTCTCAATAGACCTGTGCTCTCCCACACGTGACATCCTTTTCCAGGGACATCCTTTTCCAGGGTA
>NW_022111300.1:27557743-27559429 GCF_000313985.2 Echinops telfairi | reverse complement strand
CACTTCTATCCCCTACCCCTCAAAAGCAATCCTAAGTTTTTGTATACCAAAAGAAAGTCACTTAGATGTGTAGCTTTCTTTTATTTCATATTTTGCCTATTTGAAGATAAGTAAGAATTTAATACTGAATCCTACAAATTAGGACTAAAGGAACCGTGGAAATCCCATGAAGATAAACTATTTTTAGCTCAATATTCTTTATTCCTGCCCTCACCAGCCAAAGTCCTGACTGTCTTTGCTTTCTCCATCGGCTGGGTGCCCAGCCCCCTGTCTCACAGCTTCCCTTCCGGTTGTAGGAAGAGTAGGGTAAAGCAGTAAGGTTTCAGTCATACATATTTAAAACTGAAGTTGCAAGAGACTTCACATCAGAAGATAAGGCTGTATATTTATTTACCATTTTTAAAACAATTTTATCATTCAGTGTTTCCTGAAGTTCTTTTTGACAAGTTATCTATCATGATGCCTCCATTAGATATTCTAACCTTGTGCCTATTTCATCTTCTAGTGTAAACAAAAAGTTAAGTTTTCATATCTTATTCACTATCTGACAAAAAATTGATTTCGCCATAAAAAGCAACCACTTTGTTTAAGGAAAAATACCCCAATTCAAGAAGTGCACATGGACTTTTCTTTTCTTTATCTTGCTTTCTTTCTATCAAGATTAATTCAGAAAATATTGTTTTAATAGCCACTATGGATAAACCCATTTATGTAGAAGAAAGAAAGTGAAAATTAAAAAGCCAATGTGTCCAGATGGGATTGATTTGCTTTCCCCTTTTGGTTTTATTATTCTTTTTTAAAATTATTTAATAGTGAGATACACATCCTACCTCTTACCATCATTCCTATCTTCAAAAATATTTATTCAATAATGACAATGGACACTAATTTTCATAAATAGGGCTACTAAGAAATACCGTATTTAATTAGTTTGCATTTCATAGGAGACAAAAGTATCTAATTACGTAGTTCAGACTACTAACAAAAAAAATACTAAATTAAAAATGCTAGTGAGCTAAAGTCCCCCTTTTTCTGGTCACAAGTGTCCCGAGAATACATACTGAGTTTAAGTTCCTGAGAACTCTTGTGTTGCTCTTCTCACCTTCAATGTGCAGGTATACTATGTGCTGTACTCCTGCACATAGAGTACTAAGATCCTAGGATAGACTGAATCTGTTTCTGTGGAGAAAGGAGCTGATCGGGGAACTTTTTATAATATAGCTTCATGTTTGATCACACTACATTTGGTTACAGCGACTTCTTTTTACAGCTGAGGTGAGACAAGGAACTGGTTGATTACATCATTGTTTCTCAAAGCTAACTGGAGATGGAGATGGCTTTTCGAAAAGCCTCCCCTTGTCTTTCTGAATCCTGACGTACATCAAGTTGCGGGTGGGGTGGGGATCACTGGTCTAGGATTTGCACAAGTACATTATAGCAAGTTAGATCTTATTTTTCTCATCTAGTGAGGTGGTGATGTACTGGGCAGTAGGAGACCCACAAAGTTAAGTGTGGCTCACTCGCCAGGTTTATTGTCTCTTCTCCGTGTAGTAGCCTTTAATAGTGCTGGTCACTAGACACATACTATACTTACAGTTCCTTTTGCCACACCATTGAGTTAGATCAAATCCCTATTACAGGTGAAGGAGAAAGTAAAATGCTGAAAGTTTTCAGCCCTTTTTTGTG
>NW_022111300.1:27554539-27555574 GCF_000313985.2 Echinops telfairi | reverse complement strand
CTCCATGTGGTTCCTCCAGCTCCAGGGCTCTGGCCCCATCAGTGTAGCTCCATGTGTCTTCTCAGCAGGAAGATGGTGCAGAGTGTGAGTGTGGGTCTGATCTCCAGTGAGCTATTTATCTCCCTAGCGCCTCCAAATGAGGTCACCAAGCTGCGACCTGATTGACAGGCTAAACTCCACCACATCATTCTTAGTCCTCTCAAATTGACACCAGATTATGTAACTACCACAAGTCTACACCAATTAAAGGAAGTGAAAACTGTCTTCAATGCCTGCCCATCTTATTTATCATCACTGCCTATAGCCTTGCTACTTTCTTTTCATGATGATATATGCAGCTAAAACCTGTTAGATATTCTTTTTTGTTGCTTGATTTTTATTGCTCTCAAGTCATCTTAATTTGGCCATGATAGTATTTTCTATTACTCTTCCAAGGACATTTTCAAAATGGGAAACTTACAAACTAACAAATATTTACAGCTTATGGGACTATAACAGAACTATGACAAGTGAGACACTGAAACTTTGTCCTTGGAAATGTAATGCAAAAACATGTAGCAAAATCAATATGATGCATGGATTATTCTGAGAGCCATCATACGAATCTTTGGAGAGGAAAAGTGTGCCACCTATGTACTCTGCATTTAGTGAAATTTTAAAACCGTGTTCTATTCTTTGTTTGTTTTACTTTTTGCTGTGATTTGTGTGAATGTTTACAGCTGAAGTTGGTTTATATTCAACAATTCAAACACATCTTGTTTTGTGAGTTAACGGTAACCCCGATAGTGTAATAAATATTTTCTCACTTCCTTTGTGCATGCCCCAGTCAGTGAAACATTTTGCAGATTTTATTTAGTGGAAATGTAACTGAAATCCTCTGATGTTTATTAATTAACCCGCTGAATTTAGCTCCTGTATTTTCCCACTTAGGCTGAACTATTTTGTATTGGTCCCCCACTACTGCCCGCCATGACTGATTTTGAAATCATTAATGGCGGGGCTTTGACTGAAATGCCCTAAGGCTCATTTGTTTTT
>NW_022111300.1:27551566-27552672 GCF_000313985.2 Echinops telfairi | reverse complement strand
ACAATGGATGGATGTGTGGATTGGGATAAAATGTACAAGTCCCCAATAAAATGACTTAATTTAAAAAAACTATCTAGAAACCAAGCCAAATTTAAACCTGGAAAAATTGAGCTAATGCTTTTAGAAACCCAAGTCTAGCCAATAATATACTCCATTGTCTCAAAGTTAGTTATTACTATACCCTGAAAAGGTTCACAGCAAAGATAGAAACCGGTTTGTCTGTTCTTGAAAGTAATTGTTCTCTTCGCTGAATTTGCATTAGATGTTCATTGAAATCTCTTTTAAAATTCCCAATTGTATGTGTACAGGATCCTAAACACTCTTCCATGTGGTATAGAATCTAAAACGTGATCACCCAGTAGATGCGTAGTACACGCCTACAGCGTGTAAAGTACCAGGGTGTCCGCAGACCCCATGAAGATAGCGGCCACCCCTCCCTATTCTCCTCTCTCAGAATGGGAGCCAGGAAAATGCTCAAGAAAAATAGCTATGAAAGAAAGATCAGTTGTGGGGAAAGCCAAATGTTAATTCCTCAACATTTGCCAACGTCTGGCTATTCCAGAAGTGCTCCAAAGTTCTGTGGTGGCCCCTCCTCCCTCCCCTGGATGTCAGAATGTGGGGGAAGAATCCTGCTGATGGACTTATGAAACACATTACCAGAGCTCTCTATTTTAACAGTTAAGGCCACGGAAGCAATTTGTACTTTACTTAGAAGTTTATTGCATTTTGATAATTGCTTTTCCCCTTGAACTGTATGTAGAGTTTTAAAATATCATTTTTGACTGACTATAAAAAGAAAAAAAATCCATATAACTTGAAGAGCATTTTCAAAGCTTTTAAAGTTTCCACTAAACTGAAGGTAGACAAAGTTACCTTGTTGAGTTGTTTCACGTTGTTGGTATCATACATTTTTAAAAACTCTCTGGAATACAAGGTAGTGGGGGGGGCGGGGGGAGAGGGGAGGACAGAGATGGTCTTGTCTTGTCTAATAAAGTATGTTGTCCAGAAACAATGTTTCTAAAGAACACAGTATGAAAAGGGAATAACAATAAATTTGGGGAGAGCTCTGTACAAACACAATAAACAATGTACTTGAGCTGCTCAAA
>NW_022111300.1:27548243-27549995 GCF_000313985.2 Echinops telfairi | reverse complement strand
CTTATACACATTTGTGTGTCCATGGATTTGTTTCTCTAGTCTGCCCAGACTAACACAATTGGGAAGTATTGCTAGTTTGTAAAAAGATTGTTTAAGCCATCAATTTCAATATTTAAACAGGCGAAGGACACTCTTGCAAAGAAAACTCTGAAAAAGCTAAGCCCTACCCAGTGTCTTGAATGCTCAGGACATTCAAAAGTGAAGAGACTTGCTTAGGGGGCTGTTGACAGATTGAAGCAAAAAAGGAACACTTCGGATTTTTAAATGTATTTTTGCCTTTATTTTTTGTTGTTTTAGTTTAAATCATTTTATTACGGGCTCTTACAGCTCTTATAACATTTGACATCAATTGCTTCAAGCATATTTGTACATATTTTTGCCATCATCATTTCTAAACATTAATTTTCTATTTGAGCCCTTGGTATCAGCTCTTAATTTTATGCTCCTTCTCCCCCTCCTAGCTATATGACCCCTTGATAACTTATATAGGATTATTGTTTTCATGTCTTACACTGGCTGATGTCTCCTTTCACCCACGTTTCTGTTGTTCATTCCCCTGATGAGGGGCTGGGGGTTACCCCTTCATACCCTCCTGGTATTGCTACTCCCAATTCTGTTCTTGAGGGGTATATCTAACCTGGATTCTGTGTGTTGCAAGCTCTTATCTGCACCACTGTGCATATCTTATCTAGCCAGAACGGAGAGGCAGGACTGGGTTCATGATAATGTGGGGTGAGGAAGCCTCAGAAAACCAGAGGAATATTGTATGTTCCATCAGAGCTATACTGTGCCCTGGTTGACTCATCCTTTCCTGTGACATGAGGGTATGACCTATTGTCTACAGACGGGTTTGGCGTCTCTGCCAGCCAGTCCCCTTCATTCTCAACACTGTTATTTTGTTTGTTTGTTTTTTAATTTGTTTTTGGTCTTCTGGTGCCTGTTCACTGATGGAATCGACAGCTCATGCTAGTGCTTCTTCCATGTGGGTTTGTTGTTTCTCTGCTGGGTGGCTGCTTGTTTAACTTCAATCCTATAGGACCCCAGACAATATATCTTTTTATAGTTGGGCACCATCAGCTTTCTTCACCACATTTTTGTATGCGAATATTATGTCTTCAACGATCATGTCTGGAGGGTGAGCATCACAGAATGCCAGGTTGTTAGAACTAGTTAGTGATTTGTGTCAGAAGCTGGAAAATTTTGGAGCCATGGAAGGAATTCTCTGTTCTAGGACTGAACTATTAAAGGGAGCCTGTAGGTAGGCTGAAATGCTTGCTAGGTGACCACCTGGATCCACTTTTTGAATGGAAATGAGAGAAATGTAGCAAGCAATAAAAAGACTAATTGAGTCTGGCCATTGACACCCATGGGCATGGTTCACAGGGATTAGTGGAGAAACGAGAGTGGGTTTGAAGTTCATGACTTACCTAGTATAAGGGGAGTAGGGTTGTTGAGAATTTGTGATTGACCCGGTGCCTAAAGTCAAGGCAGTCAATGGGCACCCTTGTGAAGCTACGTGAGGCAGCCCACATTGAGTTGACAAGAACCCAACCAGATGAAGAGAGGATTTTTGAGCCTGTGAACTTGTGCATATTGTTGCTGACTTTATGGATGACCTGTCCTGATTTGACTTTGCTTATGGATGCAGACTCATAAGGTTCCAACTAGAATGAAGATTCTTCACATCAAAGAACATGCCTATCTCCTCAGAGCACTGGGTTGATGTAAGTGGGCAGTACAGAGATTGGATAC
>NW_022111300.1:27533511-27545835 GCF_000313985.2 Echinops telfairi | reverse complement strand
TAAATGATTTTTGTTCTTTGACACCAGATAACTGATCACTTCGGCACCTCATGATAACACAGGCTGATATGTTCTTCCATGTGAGCTTTGTTGCTTCTGAGGTAAATGGCTGCTTGTTTACCTTGAAGCCTTTAAGATCCCAGATGCCATATCTTTTGATAGCCGGGCACCATCAGCTTTCTTCACCACATTTGCTTATTTACCTGCTTTGTCTTCAGTGGTTGTGTCGAGAAGGTGAGCATCATAGAATGCCAATTTATTAAAGTGTTCTTGCATTGAGGGACTACTTGAGTGGAGGCCCAATGTCCTTCTGCTACCTTAATACTAATCCTATAAATATAGGCACATAGATCTATTTACCCATCCTCATATATAAATATATTTGCATATGTACATGTCTTTATCTAGACCTCTATAAATGCCCCTTGCATCCCAGCTCTTTCCTCTATTTCCCTTGATTTTCCTTCAATCCCAATATCATGCTCAGTCCCAGAGTTTCAGCAATTCTTCTTTGTTACATGACCCTTGATCATGCCCTACCAGGCCTCCCACACCCACCTCACCACCAATTTGGATCACTTGTTCCCTTAAGTGAAATATTTCAAGAAGGGAACAGTTCATTGAAAGCTCTCATTTTAGAAATACATCTCCATTTCTAGTGCAACCAATCTCCAATTTATTATCCCATCAATTCAATAAATTCATGGGTGATAGATCTATAATGAGGACTAAAGTAAAATTAGGTTAATAACAATAGCTCTCATTTACCTAATGTTCTATACTTTCACAATGCCTTCAATTATAAATGGTATTAGATTAAATTCTCAATTGAAGGAGGCAAGGTAGAAATTTTTAGCATTTCTGGAAGAGCATAGTTCATTGGCATTATTTTATTAAATTAAAAGCCTTAAGAATTATATATTTTCTATATACATGAGTCTCCTTAGAGAGCAATGATAATCTGGTTCCAAATAGCATGATCAACAACCTAAAGAACTGTTCAGTTGAACCATGATGTACAGTGTATGTGATCTTCACCATAGAGACGATGAACAAAGTTAGAAATGCAGGTTTAGTCATTTGGACTCTTAGTGTATAAACAACAATAGATGTACTAACATGGTGAAGCAGAGATAACAAGGAATCACCATACCATTTACATTCTAAGGCTCAGTGCCTGTCAGAAGCAAAATCTTTGCAAAATGGTCCAAGAGTCTGGTCAGTGTGGCACTTCTGGTCATTTTTAAATTAGAAACCATGTCAGGGTGGTCTAAAATGCTTTGTTTCTCCCGCATATTTTGTGGAAGCTTTTTCCCTCTTTGCAACACACGGTTGTTCAATATTGTATTGGGAAGCACTTTGAACTCCTAGGAAGATAAGTGCTATTTAATTGCAAAGTGTTATTAGTCCTATGACTGTAAGGATGTGCACCAGCACAATTATACACTTAATGCATCTCAATATTATGGCTGTTGATATCCTTCACTTTTTGTTTTTAAACTGGCTAAATGGCAGACTTGGATGTCTCCGGGGACTGGTTATTGGAAATTGGATTCAGAGTCTCTTGTTCCTAGGTCTTTAATATCCAAATGCGTTGCTGTATTACCCCATGTAGAAGGGTATTTTAGCAGTGTCAATACTATCCTCGTACAAGATTCACAATCCTGCAACATTACACACTGGGTCTACTTGATGGGAAAAAATCAATTTGCAGAGTGCTGTAGTTCTTGCTCAGACTTAATGATTGTAACATTTCTACCAGCAAGAAAAAAAGAAAGGAAAAGTTTATTCCACTAATTGTAAGCCACTTTCCCTTGTTCTATATGGAACAGGCATTTGCAGTTAAAATGTTTAAGCTGTTTTTGCTAGAACAGTTTTATAAGTTGCATTCTTTTAGATGTTTACTTCCCTCCTCTGATTCATAATCATAACCCCTACTTAGACACAGTCATTGCTAGTTTCGTATCTGTTGATGAGGTACGCAGTGAAATGTACCGTGCATAAAATGCATCAATACCCCCCCCCCCTCTATTTTGAGCCTCTAACAGTGGAGTTCTTTGCCATCCCAAGACCTCTTTGCTCCTTAAATTCCTCCCCTGTAGTCAGTCTCAGGAAGGATTCCTTATTCCCGACCATTTACCAGGGTGCACTCCTGAAATGGTCTGGAGCATGGGTTCACAAATGCATATGGCCTACTCTACCTTCTCTGGAAAAACAAGTTACTCAGCACCCTCGGGCAACTAAACACATTTATGATAATGATTAATAAGTATAGTAACACAATCTAGGATATAGTCTAAACCACGTCCAAAACCACTGCCATCATGTCGATGTCCCTATAAGACAGGATAGAACTCCCCCCTCTGAGTTTCCAAGACTGTAACTCTCTACTGGAGTAGTAAGCCCTGTCTTTCCCCCAAAGAGCTGGTGGTTTCAAATGCTGATCTTACCGTTGGCATCCCAACACATAACCCCTGTGCCACCCGGGCTCCTGGGATACAATAGAGGTGTCTCTTCTTGCAGCCTTCTAGTTCTTTCCTGTACCACCCATGGGGCAGCATCACCTACAATGGGAAATCCTGGTCTGGAGTTACATTCTAGGTGTAAAGGCCTAGAGGATGTACATATTTTGGGCTGAGAATGGTGGAACTTTGGGGCAGAAATAAAATATTTATGGAATGAAATGTCCAATTAGTCAGAGAAGAACAGAAATACTTTAACCTGCAAGACAAAATTAATCATGTCATGTAATTGTTATCCTACAAAAATGTAAGTTTAAAAAAAAAGAATATAAGTAAACTAGAGGCTGCTGGGTCAGTTTCAACCAGTGGGAGCTCTGAGCATGGTTGAAGGAGCCTTGGGGGACAGCTGTGAAGCATTGGGCTGATGACCAGAAGATCAGCAGTTGGAAACCACCAGCCGGTCTGCAGGAGGAAGACGGCTTTTTACTCCTGGAGAGAGCCAGTCTCAGAAACTCACATGGGCAGGTCTACCCTGTCCTTTCGGGGGCTATCTGTCCGCATCAACTTGATGAGAGTTAATTGAATTGTTGGTGTGTTCTTGAGCTGAACTATATGTCATAGGTTTATCACTGGATTTTTCAGAGTAAATTATACTAGGGTTTTCTGATGAGGTACCTTTAGTTTGAATACAACCTTTAACCTTTAGGCTCTTGACAGACAGTGATCCTCCTTTGGATTACTCAGGGATTTCAGTCAATATTACTTGATTCATTATATATTCAAGGGGAAGCAGTCATGTGCATCAGCTGTTCTTTCTGAATGTACTTGCCACCTAGAGCCTTTAAATACCATTGAATACATAGGGCTTATACACATGAAAAATAATAATAAGGCAAAAGATATGGGCTAGAGCTGCCATACCTCAAAGCACTCTGACAAAGCATATAGCACTATACAAATTCAAAGCAGTATTACTATTATGAAATAATAAATTATGCAGTTAAAGCAAACTGAACTGTAGGGAATTGAAAGGAGATATCAAAATGATTTCGATAAGGCTTGACAGGTTCAAAAGAAAACAATGTCTTTTGATTTCCATTGTAAAGATTATCCTGCGCTTTTATGATCGGAGGTGGAACTTTGTCTTAGGTTGCATTGCACCTGAAGTGAAAACTGAGATGGAGACTCAAGAATGAGGATCAGTCAAACAGTGCTGCTACACAATATCATACAGCACTTCATGAAATCACACTATCAAGATGTGAAGCTGCTGTTTCTTGGCATGTTCTCCAAGATCTATACACTGTTGAAGGTGGCGCTTCTAGTTCTTTCCCCATCTCTGCGGAATTCTGCTCTCTTCAATTTACCCCGTGTCAAGATGGAAGTGTGGACCAAGAGGGAATCAATTCCTGTTCCTTTTTTATGTTCGGGAAACAAGACAAAGTTTTAAGAGCGAGGCCAAGTGTGTAGGATGGGCTACGGTTTCCCAAGAGCTTCTCATAGACTAGCACCGGCTCCTTGGAAGACTTGGCGGGTATGTTTGGGAAAAGTTTCCTGACCTTTGCTCACTACGCAGTTTTCCATTTTCTTTCAACGTGTCTGATAAACCCCCACGATCACCACATGTCCTTTCAAAACTCTATCAAGATTGCTCTTTTGGGATCCCCAACCACAGTGGCCATAACTGTCTCAGTTGATCTCTCTGCTTTGACTTTAAATGGCTCAGCAGATGACCTGAGAAGCCCCTTATTTGACTGGACCTCTTAAGAAGACACACTAATGAGAGAAGTTGTCTGTCACTATCCACTGCTCATAGAGACAAGATCAAACATGTTTTCTCTGGAATCAACCCATGTGTCTCCGACCTTGAACCCTAGTGGTTACACTTTCTTACTCACATTGTACGCTGATACTGTTTTCCAGTGAGCTATCTAAGAGGCATGCCTACTTCCACTTGTAAATCAAATCTAAAATGATA
The DNA here is from genome assembly GCF_000313985.2 of Echinops telfairi. Lineage (NCBI taxonomy): Eukaryota > Metazoa > Chordata > Mammalia > Afrosoricida > Tenrecidae > Echinops > Echinops telfairi. Next base: position 27,541,395 of record NW_022111300.1, on the reverse strand, counting down.
TCTTCCATAAAATGTCACACATTCTACACCCGATTCAAAGGATTTAGTGGAGGGAGTCAAAAAAATCAATGTTTGCTAGAGTCCCTCTATAAATTGTATGAAGAGTTCAAAAGACTGAACTGTTCCTTAGAAAATGGTTGCAGGATTAATTATATGTCTACAAATACACAACTTTGGAAGAAATTAATTATTTGGAGAAAAGCCTAAATTATCAAATTGTCTCCCAGTAAAATAATAGAATTTTTAAATTAGAATAATGATTAGTAAGATCCTTGAAAAAATAGAGGGGGGAATTACACCTACATGGTTCTATAAATCAAGGAGGGGTAGGAAACCTTGAAAAATGAGATGTTAGAATATTTCCAAACCATTCCCTGAACATCATAGAGGCATGTTTCAATGAACTGACAGAGTAATTCAGGAGTATTTAAAATACTGCTTTGATCAGATTAATGGAAAATATCCTTGATTATAAAACAAAGGATGGAATCTTTAGTAAAAGGCTTGGGGTAAAAGTCGACTTACTATGTAGGGAAAACAAAGTCTGCCTCTCTCTACTTAAAGGCAATTGGATGGATAAAAGACTTAACCTTGAAGTTTAAATTTACAAACTATTAAGCAACGTAGAAAGTACCTTCACAATAATGAATCATAAGGTTTTTATACACTCAACATTTAAAATGTATACCATAGAAATTAGTGACGAACATCATTAATGAAATCTAAACGTTCAGTTCAGTTAAGAATATCAGAGCTGAGAAAATTGAGCCTTAAAGAGGAAAAGGTTCCAAAGTCCCGAGAAGAGTCTTTGGTCAACTCCTCCCTGAAAAGGACTTAAAGCCAATCCCACCGTCATCCTGTGCATTCTGATTCATAGGCACCTTCTGGTTTCTGAGACTGTAAAGCTTTACGGGAGCAGCCAGCCTTATCTTTCTCCAGCAGAGCAGCTGGCGGGTTTGAACCTCTGACCAGGGAAAAAGAAAGGGCGGGTTAATTATTATTTATAAGATTGGTCAAGCATACCACATGTGGTATTATCAAAGTTTCAAACTGTTTAATCCCTCTTGAGAATTTGCATTTCCACCAGGGACTACTCAGAATGGACATTTCTAAGGAAGGAGATATACACAGAACCTACATTTTAAAATGATCCCTAGAAGATTCCTATACATCATCAGGTGGTGCATAAATATATACAGGAAGCACCTGGGGATCCTGTTGAAAATGGAGATTCTGATTTAGGGTACCCAGAGTGGAGATGCAAACTGTCAACAGGGCATCAAATCAAAATGAATTCTTTCTAAACTCGGGAGACAACATCTTGATCTTTGACCTCAGATCAGCTGTAAGAGCTTGAGCATTTAAAAATGATTTGGGTGTTTTGACAACGCTTCTTTGCAGACTCTGCCTGGATTTGAGACTTGTCTGGGCCTGTGAAGTTTGGCCTTGGTCAGCCCTACTATTTGTTCTGACACAGCATCAATAGCAAGCCTCGGGATTGAGTCTCCTATGAGATGTTTGCAGAAAAAGTTGCAAAGACAGCAGAAAACATTTACTATCTAAGCACTGGGGAGAAAGGATTTGGCTATTGAAGTTCCTGCTTTCAGAGAATGATTCCTGTGTTTATGTGCCAATGTGGTGACTTCGCAGACCAAAATGGTACTGGGGGTGGGTCTATCTATGAGGAGACATTTGATGATGACAGCTTCATCCTGATTCACCCAGGTCCTGGCATCCTGTTCCCGGCAAGAACTAGCCCCAACCCTAATGGTTCTCAGTTTTCTATCTGCACTGCCAAGACTGGTAAGCATGTGCTCTTTGACAAGGTGAAAGAATGCATGAATATTGTGGAAGCCACAGAATGTTTTGGGCACTGGAATGGCAAGATCACCATTGCTGAGAAGACTGCTCTCCGGGGTTGAATCTGTATTTCATCTTTTCTCTGAAGCACCAGGCCATTCCTTGTGTAGCTCAGGAAATCACTGGTCTATCCCCAGGGCGCTTACAAAATCCTTGAACTTTTCCGCTCTCACTCCAAATCTTTGCATTCAATATTCTATTCGAAGTCCAGCTGAATAGCCATTAAATTGATAATTATGAAATAAAAGCTAAAGATTAAAAAATTGACATTTAACATATTAAATTATCTGAATACTTAGTATTCTTTGTCTATAGTAGTTTAAATATACAGAGACCCTGGTTATGAACAAGATTTGTTTCTGTGTCTTTGCGTCTTTAAGTGTTGCTTGTAGATTGAGTTAGAAGAAGGGCTAATGATTTTTTAGCCTTACTTTAAGTGAGAAGCTTTTCCAGTGACTTAAAAGCTGAAAGTGGTTCACAGTCCAATACTTAAACCTCTGCACCACCAGGGCTCCTTAAGGTAAGTACTTATCTATAAGTTGGATGCTAGTAATCCAGGATTGCCTGTTTCAGAAGTGAGACCATTCACTATTTTGGTATCTAGTTTTAGGTTCTTTCTCCCTCTTTGTCTTCTTACTTTCCCTTTCTCAATTTCTGCATCCTTTAAAAAAAAATCTCTTCTTCCATTAGTCAATTACTGTACCAGGACATGAACACAGAATAGTAAGTATAAACAATATAAGCAAGCACACTAATGGAATGTAAGTAAACAATTTTAGCCATGTATTTAACATTAGTTCTCATTCTTGTTATATTAAGTAACACTTTACCACAAAGAACACTAAGCACATGTGCCAGACAGGGACTTCACCGCTTTTGAGACTGTGATCCCAATGCAGAAATGACTTCCCAAGCATACGATTCCACTCATGACAAATGTCAAATTTACTCAGTCAAAGGAAATTCAATCTTTTCCGTTTAACAGTCGTGAGTAAGAGCATCCCCAAACTTACAGCTCCCAACAAACGTTGGTGGCTATTCTAAGTCCGAGACCAAAACTCCATTTTGAATGGAAAGAATTCCAGCCTGTCATTTTGGCAACTCTCCACTGTACCCTGTGGAAACAACTGGATGGGAAAAAATAATTTGAGAAAAAATGTGATTCTGCTTGTTCAAGAGTTTTGTTTGCTTAGGAAAACACCTGCTTCAGAACACCAGGTCTAAAACCACTCTCAGAACGTATTCGCACTTGAGATCTAAGCCAAAACCCACACCCGCTGCCCTCCAATCAATTCCAAAGCAGAGTGAGCTTATAGGGCAAAGTCAAATTGCCTAGTAGGGTTTCAACGGGTTCTCAAGGCTGTACATATTTACAGAAACAGGCTGCCATATCTTTCTCCTGTGGAGTATTTAGTCATTTTGAGCCACTGACTTTTCAGCCAACAACCAAGTACCCAGTCATGATACCCCCACATCCAATGCTCTGAAGGCAAGTCTGACTCATAGCAACCCTACAAAGGAGAGAGTAGAACGGCTCCCTAGGGTTTCCAAGGCTACGAATCTTTACAGAAGGAGAAAACCTCATTTCTTCCTCACAAGATCCACCAGTTGAGTTGAACTACTATCCTTGTGATTAGCAGCCCAATGTATAACCCACGATGCCACCAGACCTCCTGTAACAAACCTTACACTTTAACAGCATATGTAGCATAGTTCTAGTCTGAAACATATGGAGTCATGAGTGAGAATATATTTAACTGCAACTGGGAGAGGTGAAAGTAATCATTGTAATATCATTTATCCATATCTAAGGCTTCTGTGAAGTAAGAATAATAAAAATGAAAGTAATAAATATTTTACTATTATTTAATGTTGGTTGGATTTGCTATAATGAAAAATTCACACATATAAATTCTTTTTATTTTTACTCCACTCCAAATGAGATGAGTATTGTTATTTTACTAATCTTACCAATGAGCAATTCTCATTAGTGAGTAGATTCTCTTCTGATTGCTTCTAAGGGGGATATTTGTGACCTTTCAGCTTCCCAGGCACCAGACACACAGGTCTGTCAGACACTTCTCCCTCCTCTGAAACCACGGCACATTTGGGATGTGATGCTTTTTTACACAGTCTCTCTGAGACTCTCAGAGGGAACTCTAGCCCTATAATGCCTAAATTTTTAATTTCAGGAATTTTTTTTTGTTTTTATTCTTTACTTTCATAGTTATCAATGCATATATTAATATATACATTTTAATTAAATGTTACAAAAACTTCACGCTTGGTGTTATAGGGCTAGAGGTCAGGTAGGTTCATTGTTTCTGTCTCAGATGGTACCATGCCAGCATGCTCCTTTGGGACACCTAATTATTTTAACAAGTGGAATAAAATCTTCTTATCCCCAAAAGGATTACTCCAGACTTTGGAATGTATGTAAATAAGGGATTAGTGGCTGAAGGGTGGACATGCCATGTGGTAGTTATATCATCTGGTGTCAATTTGGGACTTGAGAGAATTAAGAGTGAAGGGGTGGAGTCTGGCCTGTCAACCAGGATATAACCAATGAGGCCCTCTGTGTGGGTAAGGCCCTCTCCTGAGAATTCTGGGAATTCCTGGATTTTCCTCCTTGGAGGCGGGAGACACACTCTCTGCTCACTCCCTTGAAGTCTGTCAACTGACAAGACTGACTTCTGCTGAGATACCCCTTAGGAGAAGCCGCATGGATCACTGCTGATGCAGCCCTGGGTGCTGGAGGAGCCACACAGAGTCCCTGTCAGCACTGAGATGCTTACACCGCCACTGGGTCCGCAAGACTTCCTCCCCACTGGCCTGTGATCGTCTTGCATTTGGCATCATGGCATGTGTTCCTTGAGTCTGAAGAGGATTTTATAGATTAGGATCGGATATATGGCCTAATATCAGACGTATGGGCTTGGACTGAACTGCGTTGGGATGCTTTCTTAATGTACAATTACCCTTTATATAAAACTCTCTATTATACAAATATGAGGTTATATGGATTTGTTTGTCTAGTCTACCCAGACTAACACATGCCGCAAGTAGAAAGACCCGCCTTCTCTCTGCCTATCCCTGCTAGAGACGGTTCTTTCATCGATCGAAGGCAGTTCTCAGGCCTGAATTGTTATACATTGGGTTGCCAACTGGCTGAAATCTCCAGGCACGCAGGAGGCGAGAGATGAGGCTTTCTACTCCCACAGAGGCTGCTCTTCCCTGTCCTATGGGGTCGTTCGAAGCGTGAATCACCTGGATGGCAAGGAGTTTGGTTTTAGTTTCCTGGATGGAAGGCTCCTGGTGGAACTGTGGATAAGGCAGCAGGTTGCTAACTGAAAAGTCAGTGGTGCAAACTCACTAGCCACTCCGTGGAATAAATATACATTTTGCTACTCCAGTAAAACAATATACAGTTTCTGATATCCTGGATCAGATCACTATGAGTAGGAATCCACTTGGTAACAATGGGCTTGTTATGCTTTTGCTTTTTGTTTCCTTGGATGGGATCTCACTGGGGCAGTTTGAATCCCATATCCTCTTCTGAAGACATAAAACATATATATAGCCACAGGAGGTGCTGTTGTGTCCTTTCTCAAAGTGGTTCCACTCCTCAAGGACAAGCAGAAGGGAGTGAGCTAAGTCACCGAAGAATGACTGTGAATTGGCAATGGAGGGGAAAAATATAATTCATTGGATTAAAGTTTCAGTGGAAATGTGAATTGGGGATGGGTTTTAAAAAGGAGTTCCTGTCAGTTACACTGAGGGACTAATAAGCTGATTTTCATCGCCTGGGACAAAGAAGAAGGAGAGTAGAATGAATCACCCTTTTCCACGATAACAATGACAGCTGGAAGACTGCTATGACTCGTCCGATAATAATAATTTCCATTTCGATGGGCTCCTGTACCAAGATGTCGAAAGCACTTTACAAGTGATTTTTTTCCCTTTGCCATCCATCCTCATATTTCAAAGAGACCAGATACAAATACTTGCATCCTCAATTCACAGGCAGCAAATGTGTCTGAAGGTTTTTGAATACTTGGTGCTTTTTCCAAAGAACTTTTTTAATAAGGCATGCCAAAGAAATGGAAGTGTTCAGTCATATCTGAAGAGCAAAAGAAAGGAAGATAGAGTATATAATATTGGGATACCAAATCTTCAACACTTTGTACTGATTTCTTATAGTGTGTCATGAAAAAAAGGTGAAACTAAAAAGCTAATAATATTTTCAGTGAGCATATTTTATGGTGGCGTTTAATTAGCATCTGTGTAAGTCCGTTAGCATTTACTCTTTATGTCTTTGCTTTTCTTTTTGTTTTTGCATTTTGGTTTTCTGATTCCGATGTTGCTATTGAGTCCCACACAGATATCTCCTTTCTTCTCTGCTGACATTTGGCCTGGGGGCGGCCTGCGGCAGATGTTCCATCAGCTTATGTTCACTTGCTGAGTACATGTTAGGTGTGGATCAAAGGTCTACGACGTCACTGAGCACTAGGGGAGCACTGCGGGGTCTAGCCACCAAGAGCAGGGAGCTATGCGCTTGTCTCTCCTGAGAACTTCCTGGTTTCTCAAATTGCTCACAGCTGAGTGCAGAGTTGCACAACAGACTGACTTCTCTACCAGTCTGATGCTTATTAACAAACATAATATCATTTCTGATAATTGTGTATGGACTAAAGTCCCCCAAAGTGCCTATCCCTGGATACCTCTCAGAAGGCTAGGTTACAAGGAAAGGGAGGATTAGGATTGCAGGGAGAATTAAGTGTGCAAATCAAAATAGGGGCATTATCTTAAATTATTTGAGTGAATCCAATATAATGACAGTGGTCCTTAAAAATGGAAGAATGTTGTGATATATCAAAGATAGGACTTGCCATATGGCTTTCCACAGGCAGTAGAATGGGAGCAGCCTCTAGAAAATGGAAAAAGAAGGAAAGAGATAATTCCCTGAAGTTCTAAGAATGGAATGCAAGCATGTGAGACATCGATTATCATCCGGTGACACCCATTGTGAATTTCTGACCTACCAAACACTAATTATTTTATGTTGTTTTCAATCACTGAATTGTTGGTAATTTGGTATAATAACAATAGGAACATGTATTACATTTACTGGCATTCCAAAATCTGGGGCTAGGAGAACTATAGCTCATGGAATAATTTGAAAAGATATAACTAATAATCACGAGAGTAACAATGTCTATATGGTGTCATAAGGGTAACAAAATCTAGAGTCTACAGTGTTTATGATATGTTAATCCTGATTTCACTACTTCACTATTTTGGTGAAGATGAGTATGGTGTTGAAAAAGAAATACATGATTGTTGATGAGTGATCCCAAAGGAGATTTTAGAGATGCTCTAATTGCATGATCATAGTTATAGTACATAGTACTTACTCAGTACTTATCACATGCATTGGTTTAAGCACCTTCCATATATCCAGTTTAAATTCTCTCAACGATATTGCAAGTTATCTTGTTAATGGTTAAAGAGATACTCAAAAATTCATTAATGTCAAGCAGAGACCAATTCATATTGACCCTGTATTGCAGAGTAAAACTGCAGGGTGGGTTTCTGAGACTGCAACTCTTTATGGGAATTGAAACCTTGCCTTTCTCCCGCTGAGCTACTCATGGTTTCGAACTGCTGAACTTGTAGTTAGCAGGGCAATGCATAATTAATATACCACCAGAGCTCAAATAGAAAAATCCATAGTTCAATGTCACAAAGCTAGGAAACAGCAAAGTTAGAATTGGAACTCTTAATCATTCCAGTACACCCTTTCTCAAAATCAACACTCTGAGTTTGCAAGACTAAGTGTAATAATGAACACATGATCAGTGTATTAATAATACGTTTTATTGGTCCATATGAAGGTTGAGAGAAAGAAAATTCAACTTGAACCTGTGTGAAAGTTTAGAGGCAGAGTCCAACCTATCAATCAGGTCACCTTTTTATAAGAGATACAACAGCCTATGCAACCATGAGGTGTCGAAGGGATCAGGT
>NW_022111300.1:27531395-27532414 GCF_000313985.2 Echinops telfairi | reverse complement strand
GGGGGTTTAAGTGGAGAGAAAATGTTTTTAGAAACGATGTACAAATGCGCTTTACACAATTGATGTGTGTATGGATTGGGATAAGAGTTGTATGAGCCCCTAATAAAATGTAAAAAAAAAAAAAAGATACAATGAGAAACCTTCTCTCTCTGACCCTTCACCCTCCCTTCATGCTGGGATTTTGTGACTGCCTCCAAGGGCAGCCCCATGTGGGCCACTAGTAGCCAACTTGGGAGCTACTGGTACCCTGCCATGTGCCCACCTACTTTGATCCACCCCACTCTGTATCCAGCAGCCTATGATGATTCTGTTTCCTACATCACTGTGCTACATCATCGACTTGTGGCTATTTGAATCTGAAGGGGGAATCAAGCAAACATCAGACCTATGGACTTGAGTTGGACTAGGCTGGGACACCTTATTATATATAAATACTTCTCGATATAAAAGTTATAGCTAGATATAGATATAGATATAATTAACACATAATTAGTGTAATAGGAGTGTCACTGGTTCTGTTTCTCAAAGCACCCCAGCCTAACACAGTGTTAGTAGTTGCACCTGTTCAGATGAGTAACTTCTGATATGGTTTGACTTCATGGAAATTAGCAGCGGTCTTACTGAGCCACCAGAGGTAACCACTTGTTATCCACATACCGGTAGTTGGAACTAAATTCCCCACCACCATCAGCAATTTGTTGGGGCTCTCTGTATGAACAATAGCTGGCACGGAATAAGGCTAAATTTCAAAATGTGAAGCTGACTTATATCCCCACTTTCCCCTTCATCTATTCTGACAGTAGCTCTTTGTCGGACACTTCCTCTGACCCCCAGGGTTAGGTCTCTGCAAGTGAAGGCACTGTCTGTCCGAGCCCTGTAGTTCCAGATGCACTACTGCTTCTCACTGCCCCTGGAGAGGGGTCTGCAAATTCACAAGACTGATGCACAGAATTCAAAGGAACTGTTGCGAAGCAGGTGGAATCAGCCCTTGTGCTGCTCACCACAAAGCCAAGCGTTCT
>NW_022111300.1:27530081-27531258 GCF_000313985.2 Echinops telfairi | reverse complement strand
CAAGCCATAAGCCTTCTTAAAAGAACTTTCTGAGGTCTCAGGTCTCTTAATCATTGGGACCTCAATAAATATGCATGACATAGATCTGAACACATAGCTTTGATCCATCCAGTCAATGAATATGCCTGACTGTGTCAAACACTGCTGATGGTACTCTGTCAGATATGGGGCCTGTATCCCTAATTTTCCTGGGTATTTTTGAGAACATAGGCATCTTGATTGCGCACAATTTTTTTTTTTGAAACAAGGTTCAAAGGGTGAAATCAAGTTCTTTGTCCCACATTCTTGAAGATCAATGTATCAGCTCTGTTTAGTCTGACCATACTCCTTACCCATATACTTCTAGAGATGAATCAGGCCCAATAGGCCATTGACCTGTCACTTTTTTACAACCCCTCCATAAAAATCTATGAATCTTCAGTGTCATTCTCTAGGGAAGCTGATGCCCGAAACATAAATGTTGAATCAACCTCCACCAGCTCTGTCTGAACATTTACTTGCTGGAAACTATTTCTTCAATACTTTTATCAACCTCATGAGCCAAGAACATCTATAATGCTGCTTGGCAATCTTCTTTAAATTGACTGTTCCATTTCTATGATGTTTTAAAAATTCATCATATTTGAAAGTCATAATGGATGTGCAAATTCTCATTTTTGTTAAGATCCATCATAATGCCTCACAAGCTATTGAAACAATCACATGCAATCATTACAGGAAAGCTCTCAAAAAGTTTATTACAATAATGTTAAATATAGCTTCCTCAGTGGTTTTTAACTAAAGCAATCTTTTATGTTGGAGTATAGTTTTATGAACCTTGTCTAATGCCAATACTTTGTTGTTAAATCAGGGAAACATATAAAGGAGTGTTTAGTTATTTGACATCTTCTCTGATTATCAATGGTAATTGAATGGATCTCTTTCTCTTCTTTTACTCCACTTAGAATTTTATATACTAGATATTTCTACTCTTTTCCCTATAATGTCGTAGGCTTTTATTTCATAGACTGAGTAACACCTCCCCCACACACGCACACACATATGGAGCTAAAAATCTTGAGAACAGTATGATTTTGTTCACGACTGTTAAAATCAGAACAATCTTATGTTACAGTCAGACTAGAGACAAAGACCGTGTAAGATACCAAATAACAGTAACAATAGATAATCGGTCAAG
>NW_022111300.1:27525077-27527792 GCF_000313985.2 Echinops telfairi | reverse complement strand
AAAAAAACAGTGATCCACACCACTGTCAGACCTTTCCCAACGTCCACTGGGAAATTAGACCTCATCAGTGTCAAGCATCAATTCACAACTACCGCACCAATGTGGCAGAAGTTGCCAGAGTGACACGCTCTGCTGCTGAGGCCAGACTCTTGTCACAGAGAAAAGAAGAAGGGCAATTACCCTGAGATTTGAGTCTGTGTAGACAGTCACCTTATATCATTCAGGACCCCAATCCTCCCACTGTCGGAGCGCCCCCATGATGCTCCCCAACTCCTCCCATGGTCATATGACTTTTTATAGTGCACACCGAGTCTAAACTTGAAATCTACAGAGGGGAAACGGGCCACCACCAAATTACACCTGGTAAATCTTGACAGCTGCAGGGAAGCCGAGATGCCTAGAGCTGTTGTCCCCCCGGAGGCCCCCCTCCAAAATGACACATGTATCTCATGAAGATATTCTAGCAGAAAGCATTTGAAAATAAATAAATAAGTCTCACTATAGAATACTGTCAGGTAATAAGTATTGAGTGGCTTCAGCAACTAAAGACATCAGCCTCTTGGGGATATGTTAATCTGCTTATGTCTGCCAAGAGGAAGGATGAACTGGCAGATGAAAGTCTGAGGCTGTCAGTGCCTACAGGGAAGAGATGGGGGAACATCAAACTTCAATTCAGATGAACATCTCAATGCCTGGGTAGAGATTGCACTATTGGGGTTATTTTGTTGGCAAGAGTCAAAAGGAGAATAACACACCCAAATAAGCATGATACGTATCTGCATCATAACACCACATGGCTTTTACTACTGTACTAAATTCTCGTAAAAGGCACAGGGGGAACGGGGGGGAAGGTGCTGGGCTCAGAGCTCTACAGATGGAGTCTCAATAAATGTTCACAGCAAGAAAGAAGCTTAAAAACTGTCCCCGATGAATTCTGCCCCAAAGTTATTGCAGTGTACCGGTGAAGAAAATCCTACTGATATCAATGTGCTTAGCAAGAAGAAAAACACTTTTAAATAATGGAATGCATATTCTGAAATAATGAAGATTTATGGTAAATAAAGGGAGATTGCAAGGGGCATTGTCATTGCAGCAGAGTATCTTTCTCTGACTATCAGTCATTTTTTAAAGTTATATTTTATTCCATTCCTTGATATATTTATCTAATATTGAATGAATTTGGGGGTGCATATCTTAATTTTTTAAAATGGCAACGAATAAATTTGTTTTTAATTTATCCCATAGCTCTAACAAGAAACAGTAACATATTGAAAATACTCAATGAAAACAAAGAAACAAAATACATCCCATTGGAATGGAGTCCAATCCAAGGCTACTAATCATTATAGGAGCAGCTGGTAGGTTTGAATGTGGTTTGAAAGCAGATTTTTGTGGTTCATATTCCAACACTTAACCTGACAGTCCCACCAGGACCCCTGCATTCTTTGTCTGCACAGAATGCCTTGTCTTGCTTCGGTGAAATGGCTAGTGGAGTTTGTACCCCTGACCTTGCATCCAGCAGCCCAATGTCTAGGCCACAGTGCCACTAGAGCTCTTGCAAATATTCACATGCAAATTTAAATATTAAGTAATAAAAGTGTTTCCCCACTAGTTAATATCTGATTGGCCATAGGATACAGAACCTTAAGCCATCACCTCCCAGCAAAAAATAATAAGTCTATTTAGTTAGCTTTTAAAACTATGCTCCAACTTCTGACTTTTCTTTAAATAGTGTCCATTAATATTTTTATCAACCTTAAAAGTTGCAGTAATTCTCTCCTATAAATAAGTAAACAAAGGCTTAGGGAATCTAAGTTATAAAGCTAGGATTTAAAGATAGCAACTGGTAAGGCAAGAATTTGAATCCAAGGAGTGTAAAATTAGAAACATCACATTGAAGACCTTTCTTATAATGCCTAACACCTATATAGCATCCATAACTGCAAATTAGTAGAAGTTGGTGCTGGGTACTTTCAGTGAGTTAGGTCACACATCAACTGTCACATAGTGAAGATAGTGTAAGGGTGCTTTGAAAAGTTCATGGAAATATGATATAGAAAGATAATGGGATTTTTCTATAAGTGTTTTGAAGACCTCCTTCTTTTTGAAAGCCTCTGAGTAGAGTGGCCAAATGCTTTGAAAAGCAAGGAATTTTACAGAAACAAGCGAGATAGGTGTAGCATTCTTAAGATTGAAGCAAAAATCATAAAGACAATGAAAACTACCATGTGCCTGACTTGGTGATCTCTGTTGATCCTGCTTCTGCCTCCACCAGCCTGTGGTCTTCCTGCTTCCTGCTTGACCAGCCCCCCGCAGCCCCTGACTAAGGAAAAGCTGGAGCTTCACATCTGACCTACAGACTTGAACCACACTAAGGCTTCCTCACTTCAACAAGGGCGTCAGCCATTCCTTATTACGTTTACATAACAGCTTTGCTTCTCTACAGAATTCAGCCTCACACAATCCTTTACAGGGATACTATGGAAATCAAACCACATTGCTTTGCAAACTGAAGACAGTCTGCAACAACCAGATCTCATTTTCATCTGCCAGTCCCTTTCTCTCCTAAGTGCAGTCCTCTTGGCCCATCTTGACCCATGGCTGTCTGAAATGGATATAATGTGTGGTGTTTCTGGTGTGAAATTAAAGAGATTTTTCAAAAGTACAATTTCAGATACAAATACACATATACACAAAAAGATATATAACAACTGC
>NW_022111300.1:27511924-27524404 GCF_000313985.2 Echinops telfairi | reverse complement strand
CGTCATAATTCTGGAGGCTCGAAGCCTGAATCCAAGGCATGGTCTAACCCTGCCTATTCCAGCCATATTAGAAGGGCTTTCCTTGCCCTGGGCTCTTGTAAGAGCTTCTGGTAACAACTGCTTCTTGGTGTTTCTTGACTTTTAGATGTATCTTCACATAGTGTCTGTCATTCCCTGTGTGTCTCTGTTGACATATCCATTTCTTCCTTTTAATCCCAATAAGAAGGGATTAAAAGCTATCTACTTCAGTTTGACTCTGTTAACTGATTACATCTTCAAAGAAAGCCCCTATCTCCTAACAAGGTCACGCTCACAGGGATCTTCCCTCTTGACAAATGAAACAACAAAACAACCCCAAACCTCCCTTTTGGAGTCACTTCTGACAAATAGAAACCTTATATAGCGTTCTGGGAGCAGGAAGCCCCAGATCTTTCTCAAGTCGTCCAGCTGCTGGGCTGGAGCTGCGGATCTTGTTGATAGCCCCCAAATGTCCAACCCCTTGTTCCGCCCGAACTTCACAGGTCCTGGGGTTAGTGATTCAACACAATTTAATCATAACATAATCCACAATTCAAACATAACCCACAATTCCCAAATAAATACAATTAATTAGTCCATCTTTGTTCTATAATCAGTATGTGTTTAGAAATATTTACATCGATTTAACCTGATTGGTTGTTTTTTTCATACACATCTTTAAATCTCTTCAGATTTGCTTAATAGAATTTTGGATGCCTAAGAAAGAATGGAGAAAGGATGCTCTTTCTATGGCAGAGTATGTAATGGAAACGTATGTAATGGAGTTATGCAGATTGTGACTCTCTTGTCTCGCTCAAGCTACTAGCGGTGTGGGTTGAGTCGAGGTACTCCTGAGAAAGTCTCGGTGGTCTCCTTCCAGACCTTTAACCAGGGAAACCCTTGTGGAGCACCGTTCTCTAGCATCCAGGAGGTTGCCATGAACCCGAGTTGACTCATGGCTAGGATTGTTGCTTTGTAGCTGCTGCTTGTTTGTTTTGGGTAGTGCAATGTGAAGGAGAGAACTGTGGACTAGTCCAATGTTTAGCGGAAAAGATGCTTTCAAAGACCCTACGTTGAAGAAGGGAGTTGGGTGCTCCTTGTGTGCCAATCCAGGAGATCATTTGCTGAAAGGGAAGAATTATTATATGTGCTGTGAAACCATGGTTAAAATTAAGGAATTTTTATAACATCACAATGAGAAATGTTCAAGTCACTCAAGAATCAACACGTGAGAGAAATCAGAAAGATAAAATTGTGTATGTTGAAATACCAATACCATTACAATGTCTTGACAAAATTAATTAAATTTCACATAGGGGTTTTATTGTGGGACTAGACTAACATATGTAAATGTCTCCTTAATATTTTATCTATGTTAATTAAAATTATATATATATTTAATAGAGGGTTACTATATTTAATAAATGTATGTATAGATATAATATCTATTAGTTGTTATTGTTGTAAAGTACCGCCGAGTTGGTTTGAACTTGCAGGGACCCTGTGTACCACAGAACGAAACATTGCCTGGTCCTGTCATCTTCCCAATTATTCCAATGCTTAAGCCCATGGTGACAGTCACTAAGCCACTTCATTTCCTGATGTTCTTCCACTTTTAGGCTGACCTTCTACCCTACCCAAAATGCAGTCCTCTTCAAGGGACTGATTTCTCCTTATAATGTAATGTGTCTGTGTTTGTATGTGCATGTTTGCATGTATTATATATATTTTCAAAATCTGAGTTTAGGGATACATTTGATATACTCCTTTTAGTTCGCAATCAAAATTCATTATATTACTTGAGACAATAGTATGGGACATCGCCAATCATGTTGAAATAGGATAAATAAAATAGGCTTTTATGGTTGATAATCTGACCTCACCCCAATGTGGCACAGAAGAAAAACCTCAAGATGTACTTCAAGGTTATAGCCCTTTAAAATCCCATGCATACAGCTCAGCTGTGCCATATGGGGCTCTCAGGAGTTGGAATTGAGTAAACTGGCTTGGTTTTCTTAATGGTAAACACTATGAAATATCAACACAACACACAATTAAAAATACACACTCATATATTAAAAAGTTAGAATTATTATGATTGAGGACTAAAGATCTACAGCAAAAGCTAGGTCACGAGTGGGCAGGGATAGAACCTCAGACGAAGAATGATAAACTTGAAAACTTCATCTATATCCACCCAAGATATGGTTGCCCTGAATTCAGACATGCTCTACCTCATGCTAGGCATATCAACATTCCTGACCCCACATTGACTAATTAAGTGACAGATTATAATTTGAATTTCCTATGGAATCTATCAGAGGAGATAATGGTGTTCAGATCATAGATTTATTCAAGTACATTGGCAGTTATTTTACCCACTGTCAATTATTATGGTTACGGATTAGAGTGTGGACATATGACCTTGCATCTGTTGATTTATGCCCAGGGTACTTATGATGAAAAGTTTTTGTTCATTTGTTTTGGGTTGTCCTTTCAATATCGGAAGCTAGATCTTAAGAAAAAATGGAATATATGAGTGATATATATCTTAACAAAAATATTGATTTAATACTTAGTATAGCAATCGGTGACTTCTCTTGGTCTCCCAGGAATCGATCTCTTGGTGGCAACACCACAGGTCTCCTGTACCCCTCCACTTAACAAATCCACACAGATAGATCTCAAGTCTTACGATGCGTTCAGTATAGGTTTAGTGATTGTGGAAATAAGAGGAATGAAAAAGAGAATGGTTAGAAAGGATTCAAGTAATCTCAGAATCTCAAAGACTAGGAGTCAAGTATAAGGAATGTTAAAAAACAAGGAAAATAAACAAGTTTAGACAAAGGCAACAAGGCCAGGCAGAATTAATGGTCATTCTAAGGGTATCAAAAAGAATGAAAAAGAAAAGAAACTGCTTTCTGCACAAGAAGGAAGAAAATAAATAGCTAACATGCCCATATACATGCATTTTAAGGGAAAAACCAATGACCATTTGGAGCAGAAAGGACACTTGAGATGACAGTGTCTTAAGGCAAAGGTTTCCATGATATCCCTGATTTTCACAGACCTTTTTCAACCTTCTAATTAGATGATGCTTCATTATGTCCAACATGCCGTCTTATATAATTTAATTGAGTAGAGTCTAGGGATCCTAATTCATTAACAGCATTCCTCTGGCAATTTCATATCCTATTATTATTCAAGTAAAATGCAAATTTTAACCAGAAAAATTCTTAGGATTATTTGCCAATATATATACATATTTCTCTATAAAGTCTCTTCTATGTAATGATATTGGTTGTGTGCTATATTATTACAGTTCTCTAGACTCACTCATTTACACATTTAAGAAATATTTATTTACCACCTGCTCTGGAGGTCTTACAGATGGAGGTCTTACAGGTGGCATAAACAGGGCCACCCCATGCACAACTCTGGTGGCCCCATCAACACCTTAGACTAGCACCCTGGAGTTGTCAATCTGAAAGCTGCCAGGCTCTCTGAAACGACTTGTCACCAGGCTCACCGAAAGGTGTGAGCTGTCAAAGACTTCAGCCATCTGACTCCTGCACTGAAGGTAGTAGCTCCAAAACCTCCAAGATATATTATTTTGAACAAGCCACAAATGAGAGTCTGATTGGAGCATTAAATCGGTAATACCACTCACCTCTGTGTTGTGTGAAGGGAAAAATCCTAATGCTGTGTGAAGTTTCAAGAATTGTAAATCTTTCATAGGAATGGTAAGATACTTTTCTTTTCTCTTTAGCTTTAGGTGAATTCAGGTCTCCTCGGGCCTACTGGATGAATTGGAGATCCCTGAAGGTAGATGGGGTAGAATAGATGACAATAAAGGGTCTGGGTAAGGAAGACACTAGCTGAGATTGAACAGTAGTTACGTGCCCAACGGAGCACTACAAATCTTCACAGGAAGTAGATAAAGGCTAATTTGGGTGAAGGAGAATCTAAGCTATTGAAGGTTGGATTTACCTAGCATAACAATGATTTTTACTTGGAATGGAGATTTGTCCATGTGGCTTTGATAGCGCAAAGCTAGAGATAATATTTAGAAAATTGGTATTTGCTCTTTACCCAATATTTAGTGCCACCAGGAAAAAAGAAAGTGGTAATGATAGGAAGGAAGAGAGTCTTCCTAAAGCCCATGCACCCAGTGGGGTTGAGGAAATCATTGAATTGAATGTAACAATTCTGAGTCTGTTAATGCTCAGCCGTATTCCTTCTGCTATCAGGAACGGTGATGCTAGTAGGCTGGTATATCTCTGGGCAGCTGGATTCCAACTATGTTGGGCACCTGGGAAGCAAAAGTGCAAGAATGGAGGGCAGGCAGAGAGGAATATCAAGTGTTTTTTCCTCCCTTTTTTGTCTGGGTCAGATGTGTTATGGTAGATTAGCTGGTTCCACGTCATGTGGACCCTGTGCAGCACACAAGGAAACACTGCCTGGTATGCTCCTTCCTCAAAACCTTACTCTGTTTGAGCCTATTGTTTCTGCCACCATGTTACGTCATCTCCTTAAGGATCCTTCTCTTTTCCTTTGACTTTCTACTTTATGGTCTCCTTTTCCAGGGACGGGTCCTTCCTAATAATGTAATCAAAGTTCATAAGAGGAAAGCTTTCCATCCTCCCTTCCAAGGAGCGATCAGCCTGCACTTTTTCATAGACCTCTTTGTTTCTTCTTCTATTGTCAGTCCAAAGTATATTTGATATTATTTGCCTATACCATGTTTCAAAGACCACAGTTATTCTTTGATCTTTCACATGCATCTTAAAATGCTATGGCTGCATCCGGTAAACCCGAGTCCTCAGAATGACAGGTGTTTTTTTGGTTTGTTTGTCTGATTGTTTTACTTTTTTAAAGAGGTCTTGTACCAATGAAATCTGTCTTTAGATTTTTTTTGTTACTACTTCCATGGGTATTGATTGCAAATCCAAGTGAAATGAAATGTAACCATGTCACTATGTCCTCCATTTATTATGATGTTCTTATTGGTCCAGTTTTGAACATTTTTGTTTTACTTATGTTGGGGTATAATCTTGCATCAGACAGCATCTCTGGAATTGGCATCCATCTTCCCTTAGAACCCACTCCCATTGAATAAGTTTTTTTTTATTTGAGTAATGCTGCATTCTCTTTCTCTCATCCCAGATTTTGAGTGTGGTCTCCTTTCCCAGTGTTCCATTTCTGGGTTGATTCGTCATTTCCATTTGCTTTTATAGCTTGGCCATAGGATGTGTAATGTCTTTTTGTCGTTAGGTTCCATTGAGTCAGTTCTGACCAATAGTGAGCCTACGTAAAACAGAACAAAACACTGCCTGGTCCTGTGCCATCTTCCCAATTGTCCCTATGCCTGCTCCTGGTGTTGCAGCCATGGTGTCAATCCATCTTGTCAAGAGCCTTCCTTTTTCTCACTCTCCTTCCGCTTTCTCAAGCATGATGTCCTTCTCCAGAAACTTTTCTCTCCTGAAAATATGTCCACAGTATGTAACACAAAGTCTTGCCATCCCAGCCCATAAGGAGAATTTTGGCCGCTTTTCTTACAAGACAGACCTAGTTGTCCTTTTAGCAGTCCATGGTGCTTGCAATAATATTCTCCAGCACCACAATTTCAATACATCAATGCTTCTATTGTGGTTTCCTTATCCAGTGCTCAACTTTCACACACACAGGATGCAATGGAAAAGACCATGGCTTGGATCTGGGCACACCTTAGTCCTCAAAGTAACATCTTTGCTTTTCAACAAAAGCACTAGGGTCTTCTTCTCACTGCATGGTAATCCACACTGAAGGTTGCAATCCTTGGTCTTTATCAGCAAGTGCTTGAAGTCCTCATCACTTTAAGCAAGCAAGGCTGTGTCACCTTAATTAGCCTTCTTCCAATCCCAATGGCACATTCTTCTTCATGTAAGTCAACTTCTCTGATGATTTGCCACACATTTAGATTGCAAACATGAGGAAAAGAAACAACCATGAGCACACCTTTCCTTCTTTTAAACCATGTAGTATCCATTCCCTTGCTCTGTTCTAACAACTACCTCTTGATCCATGTACAAGTTCCACAAGGGCCACCATGAGCGTTCTGGACTTACCATCCTCATCACGATTAACAATGTGCTTTTGATCCACACTGTTGGATGTCTTGGCATAGTCAACAAAATAATAATAAACATTTTTCTGGTATTCTCTTCTTCCAGCCAAGATCCATCTAATATCAGCCTTGGTATTCCTGGTTTCACAGCCTCTTCTGAATCTGGCTAGAACCTCTTGCCGCTCCCTGCCAATGTACTGCTGCAAACTTTGTTGGATGATCTTAAGCAAAAATTTATTTCCATGTGATTACAATGATATTATTCTATAGTTTAATCATTCTGGTGGGTCATCTTTTATTTTTGGAATGGGCACAAATATGGATCATTTCCTGTCAGTTGGCCGATTCACTGTCTTCCAAATTTCCCGATAGAGATGAGTAAGTGCTTCCAGTGCTTCATCAGCTTGTTGAAGCATTTCAGTTCGCATTCTATCAGTTTCTTGAGCCTTGTGTTTGGCTAATGCTTTCATGCAGCTGAACGTTTTCCTTCGGCTCCACTGGTCCTTGCTCACGTGCTACCTTCGGCAATGGGGGACTGTCCACTAGTTATCTGGGCACACTACGTCTTTTGTCTTTTTTCTATCTTCTTTGGCTGCTTTCTGCATCATTCAACATTTTCCCTGTAGAATTTTTCATATTCAAAATTGAGGCTTGAAAATTGTTTCCAGTTCTTTCAGTTTCAGATAGGCTGAGTGTTCTTCCCTTTTGATTTTCTACTTCTAGGTCTTTGCAGACTGAATTACATTTGGCTTCATTCTGTCTTCCATTTGCCTTAGTTACTCTACAATTTAAAGCAAGTTTCAGATTCTCTTCTGACATCCCTTTGATCTTTTCTTTCCTTTCTTTCTAATCACACTATATATTCTTCATGGATGATGTTCTTGATGTCTTCCCACAACTCATAAGTCTTCTGTCATTAGTGTTCAATGCATCAGATTTGTGCTCAATACATTGTTGAAACTAATGTTAGTTAGACTCCAAATGGTATTTTGTCTCTTGTGGACTTGTTTTCATCAATTGCTCATATGTAAGTTTAGGTTAAAGCTGGGAAAAAAGTGTACTATAGTCACTATATTATAACCCCTCCATTACAAGGAAAAAAAGTTTCTCTTCTTTGTTGCCTTTGTTATTTGCCTTTACGTCGATTCCAACTCCTGGCAGTCCCATGTGTGTAGAATACAACTGGTCCACAGGGGGTTCAAGGTTGTGACCTTGCAGAAAGAGATTGTTCAGCCTGTCTTCCAAGGCATTTTGGGTGGGTTCACACTCCCAGTCTATTGACTAGTAGTTAAGAGCTGAACCACATGTGTTACCCATAAATCTCTGATTAGTCAATGTGTGCGATTGTCTCCTATACAAAGGAAAGCTAGACACTGAATCTGGAAGACTGAAGTAGAATTGACGCCTTTGACTTATGTGATAACAAAGAATACGGAAAATACTATGGTCTGCCAAAGGAATAAACATATCTGTCTTGAAAGAAGTACTGCCAGAATGTTCCTGGGAGGCAGACTTGACAAGATTTTGTCTCACATAATTTGGACATGTCAGAAGAGACCAGTCCCTGGAGAAGGACATCATGCTTGGTAAAGTATCAGGGCAGTGAAAAAGAGAAGACCTTTGACCAGATGGATTGGCACAGTGGCTGAAACAATGAGCTCAAACCTAAGAACAATGATGAGGATGATACAGGGCCCAGCAATGGTTTTTTTGTTGTCCATCAGGTTGCTAAGAATCAGAGCTGACTCAAAGGCAATAACGTACAACAACAATATCTGCTACCTGGGACAGAGCTTAGGGATAGAGGCAGTGGGACTTTAATACTCTTAGGTTTCAGAGGTTGCTATATACGAATCACTTGACAAAGGAACCTGGAACATACTGGCAATATCATTATTTAATTAGGGTAATAGATGTTTATAAACCCTTTGCTATCAATTTTACTCTAAAGAAGTAGAAGTGTCTTATAGGATTTCCAAGGTTATTAGTTTTGAGGAAGCAGACTGATAGCGCTTACTCCCTCAGAGTACTCTTGGGTTAGAACTCCCAATCTGTTAGTTAGTAGTCAATCACTAATCATTATACCATGAAAAAAATATATAAGGACCTTGCTGTATTTGCAAATCAGTGCCCTAAAAGTTACCTCTTCTGGGTTTCTGAGATTTTGAAAAGTGAGGAAAATCGTGAGAGGTTTTAGAAACCTAAGATTATTTCATTATTTCCTTTTTTATTTTGTTATAATGGTGAGTAGTGTAGTGCTGGTTTGTTTGTTGTTTTTTTCAAGAAAACTTTGGAATTTGATCTAATCCTAAAATAAAAAATAGAGTAATACTACATGATTAGAGATGATAATAGATATTGTACTTACACAATGGAAAACTGTTCTCTTTTTTGCCGAGACACTTCTGATATCAAAGATAAATGGACTACAATGCATGTAGATTCCATTCAACCCATCATTATGAAAGAGCCTGATATTTTGTCTATGAATTATGAGAATACTCATCTCAACTTAACTAGAAACTTGGAGTTTGTTTTCTGGTGTGTGTTTTTTTTATTTCTTCCACTGCTTTGAAGCATTAAACAAACTCTTCAACAGCTACACCATTAGCAATTGACTTTTCACTGGGGAAATACATTAAAAACAGTTCAGTTTTATGATGTATTTGCAACTTTAGAAAAATCAAGTTCCCAGCTTCAAAGAGCTTCAGTGAAAACAGCAATTCCTAGGGAGACTACCTTATGGATGGGCACAGCTTGGACGTTTCTGAGGTTCAGTTCAGTGAAGTCCTACAGGTTAGAATAGCCTCTAATGTGTCTGAATATGTTGCATCTATAAATTGAATGTGAAAATATCCTCAGGATATTCTTTATTTTGAAGCTTGTTTACTACTAATTCTCCCTCTTTCAAATACAGAGTATAAGACAATATCCCATTCTCTTCATCTTCTCCACACTTGATAGGTCATGCTGCACAAGTTGAGCTAACTGTTGTTAAATTTGATTCTTTTTTTTTTTCTTTTTTAGGAATGTGATTCATGTTGCTATGCCCATATGGTTAAGTGATTAGAGAGGCATCAAGAAGTAGACTGGGTTCAGATACCAATGAAAATACAAACAGATGATTAGGATTAAACAATAGAATCTCCAGGATGGAAAAGCGATAAAGTTGTAGGGGTAAATAGGGTGGAAAGAGTCATGTGACTTATTTTTACTATAATGTGCGTCATATTTTATTTTGTAACAAATTGTGTGCCAATACTTTTAAAAGGTAAAATAAAAACAAACTGAGCTCACTGCCATTGAGTTGATTCTGACACACAGTAGTTCTACCCCTTTAGGCCATGGTTGAACTCCCTCTGTGTGTATCTGAGACTGTGACTCTTCATGGGACAATACATTTAACTTGTCTGAATGTGTCTTTCTCCTGCAGAGAGGCTGATGGTTTCAAACTTCTGATCTTGTGGGTGTAAACTCAACCCATAACCACTACACAATCAGGGTTTTTAAACATATCCAAAATATTTTAGTAAAATATATCATAAATACACTTTAGTCAAGTATATCATAAATAGACCTTTAGATTCCTGAGCAATTCCTGAAAATCAAACACACACACACACACACACACACATTGAATAAGACTATTTCATAAAATGAGGAAGAGATGAAAATTTAAGCAGAATATTTATGAAACCCTAAGTAGGGAAACAGAGCTTTTGCTACCAATTCTTTTGATCATGCTAGTAAAAATGTATAGTATTTAATCTTGAGGAACAATTAGATTTACAACAAGTATTGGATTGAAAAAATCTGTTTTACAGAAAAAGATGTTAAAAAATTTTAATATAAAGTATGCTTGTATCATGGGATTTACAGAATAGTATGAGCTTAAATAAAAAAATACAGCAATATTGTAAAATTGTTAAAATGTAAGCCATCCTGTTTTAATGCAAATAAAATTCAATTCTTAAAAACATTGAAGGCTGAAAACCAGTGATCTTCTTTAGGAACTGGAATGGCAAGTGTACAGTGTATGGTCTTAAAATAAAACTAGATTAGGAAAACTGCAGAAGAAAATGCAATGAGATTGTGTCCTTTGAGGTCAAAATGATTGTTGTGGTGCTGAAAAGTAAATATCAAGAATTTCCAGAAAAAATGTTCTCAAAATCATATGCTTGGGATTTGTATTTAATTTTAGGGAAAAGAAAGAATACCTACATTAGATTTTTTTATAAAAAGAATATTTAGAAATTTTTCTTTAAAAATAAAGCATCTTATTATTTATGTGGCCTATATGTCTGGAGATTTTCATCATGCAGCAATTGTATAAAAGGAAACCTGGGAGAATCAATAGACTTTTGGGATACAAACTTTTCAGATTACCTGGAAATGAGCTATTTACCATTTAGTTGCCTTGAGGAAAGGTGGAAATATCTAAGCTACACTGTGCCACAGTTTGCGCTAAGTACTTAGAACCATGTTGCTCTTGTTTCCATGTGGTGGACTCCAAAGCAGAGCAGTTCTAGATGACAGGGAGAACTGCCCGAACGGGTTCCTAGACTGGACTCTGTGAGGGAGTAGAGGGTTTGCTCTGTTCTCCAGAGGCTGCACTTGTGGGCTTAGATTAATAGCCAGTGCTTAACCCCAGCTCCGACTCTACACGGCATGTGCTTCATTTAAATTTCAGAGAAGGGAGAACATGAAAGGGAGTTCCTTGTCCTTTAAAAGGAGAGCCATGCGTGGTTCTTACTGTCCCTCATTCCCTGCAGGCTCTCTTCACTGGCAGTTAGCGAAATGTCATGCTTGGTTTTGCTCCATGTGGACTGCAATATTTTACTTTTCTATCAGAAAAAATCAGTTAGTCAACAGTATTGGCATGCCATGAGACACCTAAGAACTTGTGTCTCTATTAGCTGAGTTGGACTATTGCGAGCGATTGAATAGTGTTGAAGTCCTGGCACCTAATCTGTGGAAGGGAGCCCTGACGGTGCAGTGGTTGCACATTGGGCGGTAATGCACATGGTCCACAGTTCAAACCACCAACAGCTCCATATGAGAAAGAATGGGCTTTCTACTCCTGTAAACAGTTGCAGATAATTAAAGAGAGGTTGTTGAACTATTCACAATTGTATGGGAATGACTAACACATATCAAGAAAAAATGGGAAATCATTGAAGTGCTAAACATAGGGAATACGGAAGGATGAACCTTTTTAAGGCTTCACTGAAAGCTGTAGCAATCAATATTGTCACAGCTGTAACAATGTCCACATGGTCAACTCATATCAAAAGGAGCTGTGACATTCAGTACAGGACAGAGGTACTGGCAACTTTTGCTCTGCATAGAGGAAACCAGACAGATAAAAATATGATGTCTTCCTCCTCTCTCCAATTTGATTAATTCCTACTAACCAAAACAAATCAGAAGTCAAAGGGTAAAGGAGCCTGGTTAAAATATCCCACAGGGGCCAGGCACCTAGAGCAAAAACAGGGTGAAAAGGAGTGGCAGATAAAGCTGAAGAGGCCAATGGAAAAATAAAATTCTGCGTGCTAAGCTGATGCACTCATTGCCTGTTGATGTGATACGGCTTTGAGACAAATAAATCTGCTGATTTGAAATAAAGTTATTCTCTAATACCCTGTAGCATTGTGACATTTCATTGCCCTTAATTATTTTCTGGATTCCTTTCAGACTGCAGGCACTCATATCTCATTTATGCTCAATGTTTCCATCGAGTCAGAGCTGTTTCACACTATACTGTCAGCCCTGGTCGTCTCCACTGCGTTTTTGATTTTCTGAGCCACAGAATAAGGAGAAGATGGACCTTCCCTCAATGTGGTAACTAAACAAGTTTCCTTTTCATTCATGCTTTAATTTTGGAGAGGGGTGGTGCAGTGAGGTTTTGACCAACACTGTTAGGCCAGGTTAACTATGAAAACAAATCCAGAGACACTCATATATGTGTAAGGGAGAGCTTTATATCAAGAGATAACTACGTATATCAAGAAAACATTCCAGCCCAGCCAGCCCAGAACAAATCCATTCATCTGATACTAGTCCATAAACCCAATACTAATTCATAAATCCCTTTTCAGACATGCAAGGATGCAGAATGCAGGAAGAGCACTGGCCAGTGGCTGCAAAGTTCTGTGAATCCAATGCCAGTGATGACAGCACAAGGCTGGCAGCAACCAGGGTCAGTCAGCAGGAAGGAGAAGGCAGAGAGAGAGATAGAGAGAGAGAGGATGTTCCCTTGGTCCTCTTTATGAGAAGATCATGCCCACCAGGAGGCACCATCAGGCTGTGATCTAATTGGTAGGATAGGCTCCACCCATACATTTTTGTGGGTGCCA
>NW_022111300.1:27476969-27510693 GCF_000313985.2 Echinops telfairi | reverse complement strand
TGCAGGAAGTGAGCCTTGCCAGCTGAAGCAGGAAACTGTCTAAGGCAGCTGCACCCTGGTCCAACCATCAGAGAGGAAGAGACCCAAGAACTAGAAAGGGGAGGCTTACCAAGCCATTTATCTCCCCACCCTTAAATTAACCCCACATATATTTATTGGCCAGGTTGGCACAGTAAACCTTAACTATCTCAATAATCAATTTTGAGAATTTATTGAGCATCTACATTAAATTGGATGCTCCATTTGGGATGAAGTGAAATAAAAAAACAGAGATTATCCTCTGAAATTCCAGTGGCCTGACTGCCAACATGGAACCAACTCTGATGTCTATACCAAGGAAGCAGAAAAGCCATCTTGACCATAAGGCTCGTCATTTGCTTCTGTAGAGGAGAGAGGAGACACTAATCATCTGATAGGAATATGCTATGTAGCTGGCTCTCTTCCTTCTTGAAACAGGGGGATAATCCTACTCACACTTATTAACAGTATACTCACTAATACATGAAACTTGGATCTGCAATCACACCATACGTTTTGTGCGTCTTTCACATGGCAGCTTGATAAGAGTCAGGCAGTCCCCCTCCACCTTGTAGCTGTGCCAACCACAGTGTCTGTGCTTCAAGATCACTGAGCAAGAAACTGAGCTGAATTTGGCACACTCATTCTTGATTGTCTTCGTCAGAAAAGATACCCATTTCTCTCCTGGTCCACAAGCCAGAAGTAGTGACATGGTCGCTTCTCTGTAACAAGGATTCCTAGAAAACACAGGGTAGTGAGTGAAATGTTTGCTAAAAGGCTTTGGTTAGTTTTGTCCCTTTCAAAAAGAGCCCTGGTAGCATGGGGGATTAGGTGACTCACTGAGTCTGAGTTGAGTCAATAGCAGTGTTTTATATTTTTGTTATTGTTTCTGTTCTTTTTTAAAGAGGGGGCATGGTGTATTAGCTATAGAGATAACTAATTAAATGTGTGTAAAGGGATCTGTTTCTTATTATACAGATAGTAATTAAAGGTGTGCTAGAAGATTTATCTCCCAAGAGTAAGGAAGTTAGATTTTAATTCATACACTAGTTACAAATTGTACAATACAGTGATCCATGCATTCATTCCAAAGTAGGATGTAGGGTATTGTTTGCACACCCCTGTTTACATTTTCTGATCCCTATCACAGTCTGGCCAAACTGCTAAAATATGACTTCAAGGATAATCTATTTTAAATTGTATAATTAATTTTGGTTATATGTTAGATTATATAATAGATTTTCCTTGACACAGAAAAAATGTATAATTTAAAGGGTAAACCATAAACACCATACAATTGGCCTCAAAAATTCTGAAGAACAAGCTAGTGTGACTCTGGTGTGCTGCTTCTGTCGACATTGGGCTAAAACTAGCACTATATAATTCAGCAGAACATGATTTTCTCCTCAAATTGAGTAGGCATATGGCTTTCCATTACAATTCAATGACCATGACGAATCTTGAGATCTAAATGTGGCTCACGCTCCCTCTTTTGAGATGGTGGACTTGGGCAAGCCACCAACAGCAGAAGTACCAGGCAGGTGTTCCCGAATCAATTGCTGGTTTCCATTTGGTTATTCTTCAGGTCCTTTGGCAAGGATGCATGCTGCTAAATTCAAACCTGCTCCTTGTTTGGGATCCCTGGTTCAGCAAATGGATGTCTTCAGTGGATGGCTTCATGTGCAGCTGACATCCCAGGGTCTCTATTTACCTACGAGACTGTGGGGGGCAACGTTTGATTACAAACCATATGCTGAAACAGCAGGATTTAAATAAATACAAACCAACGGTACCATTTGGCTTGGACATATTGATAAATAAGAGCAAACTAGGTTTCCGGATGATATTTAGGTTACAAATGGGCTGATTAAAATTCTGAGGATTGTCTTTGGGATTCAAGAGGTCCAAAGTTGTCTAGATCGTAGAGACATTAACATGAATGAGTGTATGGTCTGCTGAAGAACTAGCTTGTTCCAGTGCAATCAAATCCCTGATGTCTGAACAATGTGTGCATTGAGATCTGGATTAAAATAACAGGTAAAAATGTTTCATCATTTAGTAAATAACTTCTAATAAAATATTTAGGAATTGTTTAAGCGGAAAAGATTCAGCTTGCTCACAGCTTATATTGAAGGTCACATTTTTATAAATAAACAAACAAAAAACTTTTTTTTCCTGTCTGTAATATAATGGGTAGACTAAAAATCACTATAATGCTGATCAAATGCTGATCAAAAGAAAATGGTTGAATTACCCGCTTTTCCTAATAGACTGAGTGCTAATGCCCAAAGCGATTTCAATGCATAATCAGAGTTGAGAATCACAGTTCAAATACTTGGGGTTATAGACAGATTCTGTACTTTGGGTTATTGAAATTTAATTTAAACCTGGAGGCTCAGGAACATAGTCTCAGGGACACGAGGGCCCAATGGCATAACAGAGTCAACAAAGATAAGACTCTACATCCTGTTTTATTGGGTAGCAACTGGGGCCTTAGAAGCTCGTGTGTGGCCATCTAAGGTGCCACTATTGGCCCCTTTCTTCCTGGAAGAAAGAAAAGTCATGAAAATATGAAAAAACATAAAAACAATAGATGAACAAGTAAACTCATCAAGTGGATTCTGACTCATCGCTCTGCTATAGGACAGGGTAGAACTGCCCTGGTGGGTTTCTGAGACCATAATGCTTTATGGAAGTCATAAGCCTTGTCTTGCTCCCCAAATGGGCTGGGTTTTCAAAGTGTTGACCTCATGGGTGGCAGCTCAATGCATAACCTCGATGCAACCAGGGCTCCTCTGAAAACCAAAGATGCATAGAAACCGTCAGTGAAATGGCTGAATAGACCTTGCAGAGATCAGTCTCCACAGCAATGAGAACAAAGACCTAGATTGTGCCGTGCTGCTACGCCAAAAGGAATAAGAGCCTTAGAAGGTCCCAGATGAAATGAGAGGGAAAGTGTGAAACAAACTTCAAAAGCAAAAAGGACGTTTGACAGGCTTACTGGTAACAAGGAGACTGGTCGAATCTCTATGGACCTTAGTCACCTTTGAGGTGTGGAACTGATCTCACCTTCATGGCTCAATTTATTGCCAAACAATAGACCTCTCTACAAGAGTGCAATAAATGGCATTCAGGGGTGGAGGACAGCATGGTGGGAGTGGTGGTCCAATCTGCCTTCTTCTGGCCTCTCTATTGTCATGAGTGAGGAATCAGGGATGTATTTACATGCAATCCTTCTTTTGCCCCTTCTGAAGCCAACCACTCCTTCCCTCACACTCTACTTCTATGCTGCTGTTGATCATTTATTGCAATGGCCACACCAAATTCACGGACAATACTCATAATTAAGGGGATTCGTTACCTAAATTAAGAGAGTACCATAAGTCAGGGCCAGCAAACAGTCAGGATCTAGTCATTGGTCCACAGTAACAACTCTCTTCAGCCACAAGCCACGTCCCACTACTGTTCTCATCCTCTCAGCCATGTGACAGTTAATTTTTCCAGGGTCTTTAGTCTCTCAGTCACATACTCCCTTGGCGTTTGCTTTCATGGGAAGGGAAGCCGGTCCTCCTGCTGCTCTGTCTCACAGGCCCAGAGCCTTGAGCCAGCCAAGGAGAAAGTGCCCCAGAATCATGGTGCACCTTCACGGAGTCGTCAAGCCACAGTCTCTGGTGCGTCTGGTCTCGATGGCCTCTGTCACTTCAAAAAGAGGTCTTGGATGTGGTCTTGTGATTTCTCTCTGTAGCTCAGATGACTCTGATAGATTGAGAAATGGTTTTGATGTTGGTGTGGTTTATATTGCAGTCGATCATACTCCCAAAGGTAATGAAGGATGATCTCTTAATTCATACCCTCTACTAAAGTTTGGTCTAAGGATACCCCCAAGACAACAAAGGGTGTGACTTGGTTGATGTCCTCTACTAAGGTCTCAATCCCATCTTAGACCTGCCCATTAGTATGGTAGAAACACCCTTCAAAATGGGATTATAGCCACAGACATAGAGGAGTCTGGGGTTTTAGTACATCGAATAAGGAGCTGTAGTTTGGAGGGACATTTTAATTGACTACATCTCAAAGGAGAACAATAATTGAAAAAGACACATATCTCAGGATAATTAAGAAGTCTTGAATAGCTCAAGTCAAAGCTCAAAATGTTTACAAAGAAGAATGAAAACAGGAAGGGAGGAAGTTAGATGGATAAATGATATTAGACGAGGGAGCTGCAATGAATGAGATGAAATTAAAATATATATGAATTATATGTAAAGCAGATGTTCTTCTCTATGATCCTTTACATAACTAATAATAAAAAGTTAAATACAAGCAACAACAGCAACAGAAATATATATTTTGAGGGTAGAAGTGATTAACACATTCTGTATCTAACATACTGATAACAGGGTATTCACTTTATATTATGAATAAATATCAATGGGGATGCAGTAAAGGTAGTAAGAAAAGGAGAAAAACTCATACAAAAGGAAGACGCCAGTATAAAAAATAACTTTGATTTATTTAAGGGACACACCAGTACCCAAACCAAGTTTTGACTTGGTTTTCTGACAAGGAAAATCCCCTTAGCTTTGTTATAAGTGACCTAGTATGCAATTTGGAAAGGGCACAAGGCTAGAAGATAAACTAGGTTATATTAATTTTCTTCTGTTTCAATTTTCTCATTGGAGATGTAGGATAATAGAAAATAATTCCATTAAATTCCTTTATAGGTTCAAATTTTTTTTATGACTCAAAGGTGAAACTGGGGTATGTATTGATTGATTCCTTTCTTGATTCTTCAAACAAAGCTTTGAAAAAAAAACATCTTCGTTTATCCTTTGATTTTTAAGGCATTTAGTTGGGCTCCATAAATTGCGAAGTTGAAAGAACGTGTAAACTTGAATGCAGTGTGTTTGTGAGGGATTCTCTGGGCCTTCACACAAAACTGCACTCATATGATCCAAAGTACCTGTTAACACAGTATTGTGATGCTTCAGATTGACCTCAGCTAGGAGGTGCTTTGTAGAAATGTATACTTAGGACCAGCAAGGAAGAAATGTGTGCCTTTTGCAAACCATAAGCATCAAATCATGCAGTTAGTACACACAAATCAATTGCCCAAAAGACGAAACAAGTTTGTCTCCATATAATAGCCACTATTTTCATGATAAAGCCAGGAATATTCAGTGACAACTCAGAAAAATCAAGTAAAAGTTCCATAATATCTACAGTCAGGTGAAAGTGACATGAAATTAACTTCCAACCCCCTTGATTTTGAATTGCAGACTCTTTATGATGACATATTTTCATTAATGAATTATTTACCCAAAGTTTTGATATGTCTTGAAGGACTATTGATAAGTCGCCCTCATTGTTCCCTTTTAGAAAAGAAGGGCAAGTGATTCACCACTGACTTGGTTAAATATATAGATGAGCAAATAAAGATAGAAAGGAGTTTAATTGGAATCTTTGAATCAAAGAACAAAATATCCTTAGTCCAAATCTTCATCTATCTCAAGAATCCTAAAATTAGTAGATGGTTGGTTTTGCCTAATGTCATTTAGCCAAGTAGTCATAGTAAGGGAACTAGAGTATCAGGCCCCATCCTCTGAAATATTTCATGTTGCTTTCATTTGGATAAAATTACATAAATACTTAGGAGTAGTCCTATTCCTAAAACTCAATATTCTCTCAGGAAAATGTCTCCCATGTAGTGTGAAATCTTCCCTAGAAGTTCACTTTCTCAGCTCCCAGACACTGGGAGGTCCGCATAATATGATATGATCACAATGTCCCAAACAAAAGTTTGAAGATAATAACCCTATTAATTATACTCTTGGAAATTTTCGTAGAATTGTCTTATGACTGTGAGGCCCCTCAAGGTTCCAAGGCTCTCTTTTGTCAATACTTGTCCTTCTCATATAAAAAAATAATAATAATAGAATTCAGACAAAGGATAGCCTTCAGACCAGAGTCAGAGAAAGGATTTAAATCAACGATTCTCAAATTGTGGGTTGCAACTCCTTTGGGGGTCACCCAAGACAATCGGAAAACACAGATTTCCAATGGTACTAGGAACCGAGACACCGCTCCTATATCTGTCTCCATGCTGGTCTGCCCACATGCAGTTATGCTGATCTGGTGATAAAGAAGCTATTTCAACCTTTGCACTAACATTGACTTTTTATGCATACTGTTGCAAAATGTAGCACTGTAATTTACTGTTGTTACATGAAGACTGTTACCCATGCAACACCATGTTTCAAGACAAAATTTCATTTATTTGTAATTTAAAATAAATATTTCACAATATATAGTTACATATTGTCTTTGTGATGAATCACTACACTATAGTTAGGTTCAATTTGTAACAATGAAAATATATCCTGCATATCAGATATTTGAATGACAATTCCTAACAGTAGCAAAATGACAGTGATGAAGTAGCAACGAAAATAATTTTATGGTTGGGGGTCACCACAACTCAAGGAACTGTACTAAAGGTTCACAGCATTAGGAAGGTTGAGGACCACTGATTTAAATAGAACAATCGGGTGTATTAAGGAGCTACTAGGTTTGAAACACCAAAGGGTCTCTGCTAATCTAAGGGTCTAGTAGAATGAAGAGCCAGTTTGTTATTCCAACTAAGAGCAGACCTTCGGCCATTGGTTGTCTTTCTGGCAGGTCTTCTGCTATGGACTCCAGTTCTCTAGTGCACTTCCCCTTTCCAAGTATGCGTAGCCCTGCACCCCAGATTTCATGCTGTGTCCTTGTCGCCAGGCCCTGAAATGTAGGGTAATTTCAACTATTATTGCAGTATTGTGCGCATCTTCTTTCTTGAAGTAAACCCTTTCATTATCTCTTTCTTTTCTATTGGTATGGAAAGATATCTCATCTGCCTATGAGTCAGTATCAACATGATGGCAGTGAGTAAGCCCTTTCACCTAAGGGTGTCCTGAACCATAGTGGTCACATGTTGGGGTGCTTACTACAAGGTCAGTAGTCTGAGACCACCAGCTACATCTTAGGAGACAGACAAGGATTTCTACTTACTCCTGTAAAGAGACAGAGTCTTGGAAACTCATGGGGGCAATTCGATCTCACCACTTGGAAGTACATAGAGCTAAGGCCAAATGGTGTATTGCACTGGACAAATCTGCTGCACGTGGTTTCTTTAAGGTTTTGAAGAGCCAGGATGTCATCTTGACACATCTGGCTCAAGCCAGGGAATTTCCAGTCACCTCATAGGCATGTGACAGTTGAAAAATGAATGAGAAGAACTGAAGAATTGAGGCATTTGACTTATGGTGCAGGTGAAGAATATTGAAAATGCTTTGGACTGCCCGAACTAGCAAATCTGTCTTCACAGAATTACAAATAGACTGCTGCCTAGAAGCGAGAAGAGTAAGGCTTCATGTCACTGGCTTTGAGCATATTATCAGGAGAAATTGGTCCCTGGAAAAGGATATCATACACGGTAGAGATTAGTGAAAAAGAAGAGCCTCTAGGAGAGAGACTGACACAGTGGCTGCAGCGAGGGGTTCAAACGCAACAACACCATGGAGAGTGCCTCGGGGACAGGCAGCTTTTAGTTCTATTGTAAGTTGTTCTATTGTAGGTCGGGTTGCTGTGGGTCAGAACAGACAGAGGGGCAGCTAACCACAAAGCATAGCCAAAGAGTACTTGCAATTCACTTATTGATCTGAACAGGTTCCAAACAAGCTGTCAAAACAATCCAGGACATGGTTTGATAACGTATCTAAAATGTTCCAATGGGTTTTTTATCCTAACTTCCTGTGGTAGACCGAATGGGTTTTATACTTCAAATTGGACTTGTGTTCTAAGTAGATGCAGAACATTCAAAATCTGCCCGATTTTATGTTATTTATCCTAGTCTGAATGTAGATAATGAAAATTAAATAAAGTAAGGAAGCTAGATGCATAATGGGGTTTATAGTTTGTGTAATTTGTTTTCTATTATTTGGTGATTAAATTGTCAATTCCTATAGTTTGGTGATCAAAAACTGTTACATTCAAGATTTCAGGATTGTTTGATTGCTTTCAGAGATTGAACACCCCACACCCACCCACAGGTCCCTTGCACTCTGCCTACTTATATTTTTATTAAAATGAACTTGGTGTATTACCAACATTGGTTCCTAGTGAGAAAGGACTTTGGTCTTCCTTAAGAGCTTCACTTTATGAATAAGCTCATTAGATTTTATTTAGGTAAAAGAAGTTTTTGTGTCATCTTCCACAACCTAAAGTCCCACGGGGCCAATTTCAGACGATAAGCACAAATTGTGTTGGGTCACATCTATTTCAACTATTAATTTATTTTCCTCATGATGAAAATCCAGTTATTTTGTGTCAAGTGATGCTTGTTTTGATTTCTGACATCGCCCTGTCCCCAGTTACGCCAGTGTCAGAGTTGCTTTCAAATGGTATTTTCAAGCAAAATTGAGAATGAATCTCTTACATAAAATGTAGGGATGACAACCTTTCTTCCAGGTGTTTGGAGAATAGAGACGGTATTGGGCTAGTGGGCAAGTTCTAATTTGGATTTCAATAATGTCATCCCCAAGCAAGTAGCCTAACACGCAAGAGGAATTAAGGAGGAGGGGGAGGAAAAACAGGAAATTTTGAACAGCAGCATAACAGGCAGCTAAATGGGACTCAATTTTGTTCACCCTGAGGTAAGACACCCTGGAGGATCAGGGTAAAGTGTTGCTTTGCCTTGCTTAGTGAAGGATGGTTGCCTAACCTCCTGCAGCTCCTTAATGACCTCCTTTTGTTGAGATGGCAGTTGGCAATTGAGTGGTGCGCAGTTTCTCTTCTGTGGCTGTTGTTTGTTTTAAATGGACCACTGTGTGTCTGGTTTTCCGAACAAATTGTTGAGATAAATGAGATAATCTCTATGTATTTCTTAAGTCTTTTGGTGCAAATGTCTGCAGTACTAGAGCTGTAATATTGTTTTAATACAAAATGAGTAAAAGCTTGCTGCTACTGAAATAGGTGGGCTTTTGACCATAGGATTAATTTAACCAGTGCTCTAAAAGTGCACAGAGAAACCGATGGATAACTGTCAAGGTATTGAATCTTGGAGTAGGTTGTGTTTGTGAAAGAACATTGCATAAAGCAAGCATTTGAGAGGGAAAACAAGGGTGAAAATAAAAGGCCTGGTGATCCCATACTGGACACACGGGGGGAGGGGGGGTGTCTGGAGACATCACTGGAAGGATGAAGAACACACTTGACAAGAAAGATGATCATCTCGCCACCCCACCCGTGCTTCCTGACATGATGGAAAATAACACTGCCTGACAAATCTATCCCTCTAATTCTGGAATGGATTTTCCAATTGTCCTTTTAGAAAATCAGACTTTTAGTATGGTAATTAGCTAGTTTACTTAACTGAGAAGCAAACATCTCTGTGATCACTCAGGCAGACAGAGAGAAAGAGAACAGGAGAGCTCATCCTTATTCTAATGACTGCAGATGGCAACACCATCCTACAGCTCATCTGTTCCTAGGTGGAAATTTTCTTATTAATGCACAAACTTATGTCCATTTCAGACTGGGAGTTTTTTCTTATTATTCTGTGTATGTGTGTGTGTGTGTGTGACCACTCATTTCCCACTGGGGTTTATAATTAAAACCTCTCCAGAGTAGATAATAGTTCATCTAAGTTTGTTCTTCCCTCCAGAGTTTTATAATTATAAAGTTACTACATTTATGGCTTTATACACTACCTCGTGTTTTCTCCATTTCCGTACTAATGCTGTGTTTTTTAAGCCAGAGACATAGCACAATACATAGAAAGAGATTAATTACCAAAGTAACAATGATTGACAGCAGTAAATTATATATATATGCTGAAAAGATGGTCACTTCTGGCACACAGTTGTGAAGTCAACTTCAGTAACAATGATGATGCGGCTGCATTGCCAGATTCCTCATTTGGCCTGGGAACAAAGTGCCTATGGCTCTCCATTCCTGATAGCCACCCTTGTGCTAAAGAAACCTATTGAAAATTTGAGCAGTGGAAACCAACCTCATTGCCTCATAAACAAATCACTCTACTTGCACTGCATTACAGACCCAGTTGCTGCTCATTTTGACAATCTCAAATGATGATCTAGTTATTTAGGTTTCATGCATAAAAGAGCAGTGTTAAAAATTAACACTGCCCTAATATAGTAGATAAGAGTCCTGTGGTGCTGCCTGGAATGCATTAGATGACTAACAGTAAGACTGGCAGTTCAAACCCACCAGCTGCTCTGAGGGAAAAAAGATAAGTCTGTCTGTTCCCTGAAAGATTTATAATCTTGGAAGTTTGAATCAGCATTTGATCCGTGGCAGCGAGTTGAGTTTCCATGTGCTGTAGACATAAAACAAGGAAAAGATACCCTCACAGTTGTTGATTCATTTTTGTAATTTTTTAACGTTCTACCTAAGAAACATAAAAATGAGATATATATTTGGAAGCTTATACGTTAGTTTGAATAAACTGTGTTTTACACAGCAGTGGGCTGCTAAACGCTCTTCCTCCTGTTGGTGAACACATAAAGATCTCTTTGAACTTAGGGGTTAGTCACATTTTGTACTACAAATTTAATGATAAACACCTTTGAAAGGTATAAATGTCACTGTGAGGCCAGATCTAAAGTCAAGGTGTTCAATGTATTTTCACTCATAGAATAATGTTATTATTTCGCATGGAGATAACAAGCCAGGGCTTATGGCTAAGCTGCTTGTTTCCCATTTTACTGTTGGATTTGTGCAAAAGCATCGTGAATGTCACCCCAAAAGGCGTCCAACAGCAGACAGCCATGTGATCCCTAAGCCTTTCTCATGAAGCCCATACCCCTCCCTCTCATGTTACCTAGGGTCTGTCCCAATATGGCTGAAAAAGGGACTTATTTGGTTAAGGGGTATGAGTAATTAAGCTGAGCTTAATAACCATCTAAATTTTATGAATTCTAGTGAATTTGAATTAAAAGTTTAAAAAGGTATTGTAAAACAATCTGTTTTACAATATTTATAACAATTTTTATAAATTGTTAAATGTACAAAATATTTATACAATATTTACAACAATTATAAATATTTCTCACCAACATTTTGGATAGTTTCTTAAAATAGAAATGAATCAGATAAAAGTGATGAAAATAAAGTGAAATTATTATGTTCAGTATTAATTCATAATCAATGTCAAAGGCCTTCAGTGAATAAGTTGTGATATTTAGTATAAGACAGTTCACAGGAATAAAATATACAGTGATTGTCTGTCGTAAAGAAGTTCACATTTTAAATGCCATGCGGAATTTAATCTAATTGTGTAAAGTTATCTTTTGAGATTCCTGAAAACTATTTGTTTTCTAATAGCCAAATGACTTATCATGCTATCATTTTTCTTCTTGCAGAATTTTCCTGTGCTCTGCTATTTGGCCAATATGACAACTGTGCAACTTTACATTCATAATAAAGGGGCCTTTATGGTACACTGGTTAACATTCAGCTGCTAAGAGAACAGTCAGCACCTAGGAATAAGTCAGTGGCTCTGAAGGAGAAAGAATTGACGACCGATTTGCTTCAGTGACAGTTGTTGGTGATGCATTATGAGTTCCTGTTGAATCTGCTGAAGACCCCCTTGGGGTTTTCAATTCTGCAATATTTATGGGAGCAGATCTCTAGGACTTCTCCCACGGATCTCTGGGTGGGTTCAAATCATCAACACACTTAGTAACGAAGTTTGTCATCATTTTACAACAGCCTAGAAAATCCTAGAGAGACCAGTGTACTCTCCCCATAGGGGCATTATGAGTAGACAACAGATCGGATGGCACCTAGTCACAATAATATCAATAACATCAGTTAAATAGATTATAATGCTTAAGATAAAGAAGATTTTGTGGCCATTTCTTGGAGATAAAAAATATTATTTTGAAAGTAAATATAATGTGGTAGCTCAGTTTCTAATTTTCAAACTTTAATCTTTCAATAATAAGAATTTTTATCTTTTAAAAAGTTTCGTTTTATTAAGTTAACAGGCAAATAACTCCAGAGAAAAGCAGACCCCGCTCCCCCCACACAACAACCGATGGAGTAGGAAGCAGCAACAGTAGGCAAAAATACCTCTAGAACCTGGGTTCCCAAACGTGACTGAGCACTGGAATCACCTGAGGATCTAGGGGACCCACAGTGGGTGGCGGCTGCTCTCACAGCGGCCGCTCTAGACCTTTGGAAAACACATAAATATTTCACAATATATAATTACGCGTTGTTTTGTGATTAATCACTATGCTTTCATTATCTTATAATGTTCAATTTGTAACAATGAAAATACATCCTGCCGATCAGATATTTACATGACGATTCGTAACAGTAGCAAAATGACAGTTACGAAGTAGCAACGAAAATAATTTTATGGTGGGGGGTCATCACCACATGAGGAACTGTATGAAAGGGTCGCTGCATGAGGAAGGTTGAGGGTCACTGATCTAGGGGAAACGACAGACTTCTGGGCTCTATTGGAAACCTGATGAATCAGAATACCGAGGGTGTGGCCCAGTAGTTTCACCAGATCCCCAGGTGATGCCAGTGATCAACCAAGTTTGGGAACCCAGGATCTACAAGGTTGTTTTAAAATTGACAATTAAAATTGGCCTATCAGTCTATATAAAACAGAATGGCGACCAGAAAAATATTCATTATTGTTACAGGTATAAAATATCACAAAGGTTTTCACCTCTTTCTCATATGGGATCTTTTCTGGGTCCTTTGGGTTTAATATCTGATTATTATAAAGAGAGTAATCCAGGTCACTAGTTGTATAACTATGCAAGTATTATTAAAGTGAAATTTACAGATGAGGAAACTGAGGCAGACTGTAGATAACTCTTTTTTTCTTAGGTGGAGTCTCAAGTACTGTACTCATCAAACCTAGGACTGGAAGAAACCAATTTTAATTTTAAGATATTTATTCCAAGAAACAAAAGCTTCCTCAAATCAATAAGCTGGCCTTAATGGGCCATTAGCAGAGCAAAAACAATCTCTGCATTCCCTTCAACATTCTTTGTGCTGGTGTGAGCCTGAAATCAAAGGGGTTGACCATTAAGATACGCCAGGGCAAACTCATTGTGTCATTGATTTTCAATCCTCAACCTTTTGCTTAGTGACATTTGGTTTTAAGATTGAGGTGCTTAAAAGGCACACTATGAAGCTACTCTCTAAGGAAAGGAGCTTTGGGAGGCTCCATCCAGCTCAGGTCTCCCGTCAAATCTGTGGTTCCCAAACTTCAGCATGCATGGGGATTAACTGAAAGATTAATAAAAGAGAGTTCTTATTTTAAGGAACAATATCCAGAAATCTTCATGCTAAATAGACCCATAAGTCACATTGATGCAATGATTCAGGGATTTTGTTTTGTGTAGAACTGATCTAATATGCTTTGAATTAGTTTTAGGTATCTGGATGAAAAAAAAACCAAACAAATTAGCAGACGAGGTAGGTGAGTATAAGGCACCAGCTAAGATGAATAGCAATGTTGCATTTATCCACGAAATAGATTCTGTTAAAGAGAGTATGTCCCCCCAAATAGCCCGTGCAGTTAGTCGGACAACCTCTGGATAAGTGGTGGAGCACAATTATCGTGGCCCATTTAGGTCTTTCTTCTCTGTCTGTCAACCAAGGGGCCAATTAGTGAAGATGTTTGTGGTACTTTTTTCAAACACAAATCCCTTCCCACTAGAGAATGATATAAGCTCACCAACATATTTTGCATAACATGAAATATCAGTTCTATTGGGGGGCTGCCAGTCTGACTGTGGGCAGGAGGAAAATAAAATCATTCCTTGTTGGCAGGTGAGTGAAAGGGTGTCTGTCCTTTGTGGGTGGGGACTTGGGCAAAGCAGGACCCAACTTTGCAAAGGCGCTGTCTCATCGAGAAGATGCTCTTGTGTATGTGCTATGTCTGAAAGTATAACAATGAATGCTCATATCCGCTTTCATACAGCATCCAAATAATGCACTCCATATGGATTCAGGGCTGTTAGGTAAACAACACAACATGAAGAAGCCTTGATACATTGAAAGAGAAACAAAATGCAGTCCTTGACCCTGAAATATTGTAGCTCTATTTCATAAAATCTTCCTGTTATAGGAAGCTTTTCATTTATCACCCAACTTCTAAGTTGCTCATTGAAAATACATTTTTATTGAATTGCATTTAAATTATTTAGCTATTTTATAAGCATCAGCTATGTAAGTAGCACACAGCTTCCCAAACATCCCTAATGGTTGCAGTCTTTGTGCTAATTAAAGCCACACCACTGTCAAGAGCAAAGAGTTTGAGGTTTTGTTTTGTGTGTTTTTTTCTCCTTTCTTTTCATTTCTGTTCTTTTGCATTATGCTCGGTCCTCTTCTTCAGAAAGGGAGGGGAAAGTAAAGGTCAGCTGGTAATTAGCTACTTTTGAAAAGTATCCATTAATATTACATAAATTACTGCCTACAAATCCAATTAAATCCTCAGGTCATATTGGAACTAAATAGATGATTTAATTTTGGGGGCACATTATGAAATGAGGTCTATAGGAGAAATCAATACAGATAGAGCAAAGGACTAAGGTGTGTGTGTGTGTGTGTGTGTGTGTGTGTGCATCTCCAGTTCTACATACTTTCCAAGGCCTTTACGTTCTACTTTGATTAGATAAATGTATTCTAGAGCCTCAGTTAACTTTCTTTGACCATTGGTTTGCCACTGGGAACCACAGCTAACATTCCCTCTCAGTGATTAAAAATAGAATAAAGAAACAAAACACAAAATACTTATTTTACAATTGAAATTTTTGAATACTTTCCAGAAAATTTAGTAATTTAGAAAATTTTCCATCTGAACACAAGAAACTGAGTTTTGTATTTGTACAATGAGCTATCTATGTAGAAGTTCAGAAAATATTCACACAACGTCACTATATGAAGTATGTATGTAAGTATGAAAATTAAATTCTATCCTTGTGGTAGGAAAATATATTCAAAGGACATATGCAGGATAATGAAGCCATTATCTTCTGAATTCTCTTTAAATCAATAGTTTATTCAATGTTAATTTTGCCTCTTGAGTGTCCTTTGAAGGGTACCAGAGTATACTATAAAGAATTGTGCACGTAGGTAAAATAGCAAAAAGATTTCTAGTACTCTAAGCAATACATTGCAGTGGTTAAATCCCTTACTGTAAAGTCACAAGTAGGTGTAAATAATAATTCTCTTCCGTACTAATTGAGAGAGGTATTGTTATTTAGTTGTCTCTCAGTAGGCTCTGAATTATGGTGATCCCATACGAAATGGAAGGAAACATTGCCTTGCTCTGTGCCATCATAGAAATCACGGGATGTTTCACTTTGTGACTATGGATATTGTGTCAGTACAGCTCATTTTCCTCGTTGTTACTGACCTAATTTAACACACTGTCATTTCCTAGTGACTGATCTTTACTGATGCCTTGTATGGAGTGATTAAGACAAAATCTCACCACCATCACTTCTAGAAATCATTCTAGTTTAATTTCTTTCAAGCCAGATTAATTAATTATTCTGGAAGTTTACCATATATTCAACATTTCTCACAGACATCGTGATTTGGAATCATTTTGTCTCTTCCATTTTAATTGCCTAACTTTCTTGTGCATATAAAGCAATTAAAAAGATCATGGATTGGATAAAACATACATTAATTATCACAGTTTTTTTAAAAAAAACACATCATATGATTTAGCCTCACTAAGTTTCACTTTTAGGATGTGCATAATTAAAATATATTTCTGAAAGTTTGAGGACTAAAGAAATATGTTTAATCATTCACCAGGTGATGGAAATTTAGTGTTTTTACTTTAGGGGCTATGGTGAATGATGCTGTATTAATATGTATGCAGAAGTTTTTGCTTGTATTTATGTTCTAGTTTTTTTCTTGGGCAATTCCTTAAACCTATCATTTCAGACTTGCGTGATAAATTCTACTTGACTTTTATAAAACATTCCACATTGTTTTCCAAAGTGGCTGTACCATGATGGTCATTCCATTAGTTGCCAATGTTACCTTAAGGAGCAAATCTGTTATTTTGTCAAAATTGTCTTTGCTATTCTGGATTTTGGCATGACTATGTAAATATAGGCCAGAATTCACTGAATCTATTGATAGATTTGAGGAGAATTTTCATTTAACAACGTTGTTCCCAATCCATGCACATGGAGTGTTATTTATTCTATTTATATCTAATTTATTGATGTCTTTCTATTTAGCCAATAGCAATCAGTATACTTTAGTACCAATTTATGATTATTGCCCATATTAAATGATTATATTTTAATATTATTGCGTTTATAATAAATAACAAAGTTATCTATTGTTACTCAGATATATAACTTCAGTGCAGTGAATTATTTAATATGGTTCTTCTGGACATAGCCCTTGTTATGCACACCAAATGACCTTGGTTTTCCAGGTTGATCAGGGGAAGAAAATGAGGGGAGATACTGATTGAAATTTAATTCAGCTGTGAGTTGATGGTGATTGCAATCTTGCTGGTCATGTGACAAATCACCTCAGAAGCAGAAAGTTGGGATTTTATTGTCACCAAAAGAGAAGAGCCAGGAATGGACTATGTCCTTCTATGGACCCTGAGATACATGTGCCTTGAAACTCCTTGAGCCAAGAAACAGCTGTGACACTAGAGGATTGGCAAAGGTGATGTAGCAGTAGAACCACTTGCCAGAGAATGAGACGGTGGTCGAGTTCCCAGCCCAGAGCGCAAGTAAAGCTGTGTACTTTCGGGCAGGAGTTTGGCTTGTGCAATAGGTTTCTGGACACTGAATTGGGAGAGCTGCATTTTGATGATTTTGAAGTTAGAACTAGATGCCTGCAGGCTTGGTTTTACATTGGAGTGTCATGCCCTTTGGGAATTTATTGGCAGCCCAAAGAGAACTTTACATTTCCTGACCTGGGTAGAGGCCAACCCAGAGAGGCTGAGGGTCAGAGAGAGGGCTGCTTTCCAGCAAAGCAGAGAAGGCACTGTGCTGACTGAACAATTATATCCTGAACATATTTCACTAGTATTGTAAGTTGTTAACTTCCCTAATAAACTCTATATTGGAGAATATTGTCTGTGCAGTATGTGTGGCCACGGCAATGAATTATCAAACTCATCTGAAGAATAGAGGGTTGTGGGAGAAAAAGCAATCACAAATACCCAGAATAGATCAGCAGGGATTAAAGATCAAGGTAAATCCAGATCCAACCAAGTTTTCCCTCTTCAGGTCTGTTGTTGCCTCTTCTCCCTCATGATCTCAGTTGTGCATTGTAGTGTAGATGTTGTGGTGCTATGTGTATTGGAATAGCGGTACACTGGCAGCAAGTTAAATGGGAGGAAGGAACTAAAACTTTCTATGCAACATGATAAAGGTAAACTAATTTCAGTTCTGATTCAGCAACGCTTCCAAGGGAGATTCTACAATTTTAACTGATCCTTGTGGCATACACATTTCATTCAGGAATTTTCTGAAATGAGCAGCTGACTGCCTGCCCTCAAGTTCTCATTCAGATGGTTCCAGATTCATTAGTAAAGATTTTGCAGGGTGGAGGTTATCCTTGTGGTGGGACTAATGTACATGAACTTCAATAAACTCATGAAAAAATAGTGAATTGTTTTCCATGTAATTATTGAAACCCCTTTGTGTGCATGTGCACACAAACATAAACAATTTTCTCAAAGATGTCACAGCAGAAGAGGAAGTAAAACAAATATGTAGAAAGGAGATAGAGTAAGTGGAGACTATTTGAATCAGGAAAACGAAGTGCAATTTTGATCCTGGATACATATTTTGATCCATTTTGTATTCCCTTTTGCCCATTCTTCCTCCCTTTCTAACTTTTTTCCAACTTGCCTTGTGTTTTGAAAATCTCCTTCCTTGTTGCGCTCCTTCCCTTCACGAGTGTGGTCTTCCTTTCCCCCTCGCCCCACATCTCTTTCTTTCTGTCTCACAAAATGTCACACACGCACTTGTTTCTCTTTGTCTTTTCTATACCATTCCAAACATGGCCAAGTATATTGGGAGCAGTTTACACCCTCCAAATAACCCACTCCAAGAAGCCGTTAATGCTATCTTTCTAATAAACAATTTCAATTCTAGTAGCCATAGATATCTCAAAGACTATTCTCACTACAACATTTTCATTAAAGCTGGGGCTTTGTTTGGTGTTTTGGTTTCAAACAAACACTCGTCCCAGCAGTTCAGCTCACCAATATAGAACAGAATTACAATGCACTTCCAGCCAAATTCAGTTTATTGTCAATTTCAGTAGTGTTTCTTATGGTAGCAATTATTCTCTGTAAGCCTGCAAGCAAGCAGCAGAAAACTGAAATCATCAAAGAGTTTTTATCTGCAGCAATTCCAGAAATGGCAGGTAGCTGATAGTTTAAACTTTCGTTCTCCTCAGTGGAAGAGTGCAAATAAGCGAATGCCATCTGCCTGCTCCTGGAGGCTTTCTGAAAAAATATACCCACGCTAATAAAGTTTCGGGGTGATATTCAATGGCTTTGGTTACTTTTGCACTGAATGCTGTGGCAAATCTATGACCCTGTGCTGCTTGCTGTACTAGACACGCCTGAGACAAATTTCACTGGCAAGAGTGACATTTCTTTTTTCATATAAGAATTAAATTGTTGGAGATAGCTCCATTATATAATCACCTGAAGCAAAGTCTTCCGTATGGAACTCCGGTGGTTTAACCTGGAAAATAGGGTGATTGCTGGGATTTACATGAACAGAAACAACTACAAAATAATTAATGAACAACCAACTATGTATTCTGGGAATAGCTTCCCTAAGGAACTTGCAAGATCAAAGATCATTAAATCTTAGGGAGAAAAAGAAAACAAAACAAAGAGGATTCAGGTATGTTTGTAAAACCCTGCCCACTTTGTTTCTTCCCCCAGCCCCTGGAGAGAATTT
The DNA here is from genome assembly GCF_000313985.2 of Echinops telfairi. Lineage (NCBI taxonomy): Eukaryota > Metazoa > Chordata > Mammalia > Afrosoricida > Tenrecidae > Echinops > Echinops telfairi. Next base: position 27,491,674 of record NW_022111300.1, on the reverse strand, counting down.
ATTGAAGTCATCCTAGATAACAAGTGGATTGTCATTGCCTACAAATGACCTTTTCCTTCTTTCTTTAGTCATTAACTATTGTTGATGTCTTTCTTTCCTGTGCTTTGAGAACAAAGTGACAGTGAAAGCTTGGAGCTTAAAACCGTGAACCAAATCAAATTGTTCTCCTCTAGTTTATATTCTAAGAGAGAAGACTACTATTATAATTGTAGTAAGTGAACAAAGGACCCAATTAGTGTGTGCTTTGAAGACATAGATGAAACTAATTTTATCCCTAGATGCTCCTTGAAAGATTTGTGGAGTTATGAAGATAAATTGAGATAAACTAGGCAAGTGAGGACTTGAAACACTTGCTGATAAAAATCAAGGATCATAGACTTTAATATGGATTACAACTTCATGGAAAGAAACCCCAAATCTTCAATGCTGGACCGATAGGCAGCATCATGATCAATGGAGAAATAAATGAAATTGTGAAGCATTTTGTCATGCTTGCATCTATAATCAAAGCACATGGAAGTAGCAGTCAAGAGATCAAAGGAATTGGTGGTTAATCGGTGAAACTAGATCATTAAAGTATTCTAGAGCAAGGATGTTATGTTGTGGACGAAGGTGTGCCTGACCAAAGTCATGCTATTTTCAATTGGCTCCTATGTATTGGAAGTTGGACATGGAATAAGGAAGACTGAAGAAGAATTGATGCATTTCAATTAATTTGCTCACAAAGAACATTGAAAGTACCATGACTTGCCAAAGGAACAAACAAATCTGTCCTGTAAAAAATATAGCAACAATGTTCTTTAGAGACAAGGATGATTTATTTCATGTATTTAAGACACATCAAGAGAGACCAGTCCCTGAAGGAGGACCTCATGTTTGGTAAGGTAGGGAGACACAGAAGTATATTTTCTCCACATTTTCCTTCCACTCTCTCCAGGACTTTGTAGCATGATTTCCTTCTGAGCAATCATTACGTGGTAGCTGGACATCATCTAGTTCTTAAGGTCTCAGAGTCCTGGAGACTGATGTCCATGTGGTCCACTGGCTCACTGGATTAATTGGTATCATATATCCTCACTTTGCATCACACTTTTCCCTTAGGACAAATGTGAGTATTTTTAAGGGTTTTAAGTGGCAGAGTGACGTGTACTGGGGATGAATGTAATATCCATTTGAGATAAAGGGGATCAAAATTGATTCCCGTATCTTTGGTTTGTGGAACTGCAGGTACATCGGTGGGATTAATATAGATATTAAGTAAAAAGTGTTAGCTAGATCTTATGTGTTAATTAGATCTTAAATGGAATGGAATAATCTAGGTTGGGCCATAATAGCAGGGATTAACAGCATAGTTGTGGTCATTGAGGCAGTGCTTAAATCCATTGGAAGAGAAAAGGGAGTAAGAAATCATTTAAGTTAGATGATGATCCTTGGTTAGAGGATGATGTTGGTTAGCAACATATATAGGCAGAGGTAAGAGCGGGGAGAAAGGAGGGTGGGGTGGGGTAGGAATCATCACCAGAAATTCAAGAAGCTTGGTGTTTTATGAACAAGAGATTTGTATAGCCCAACTGTGCTGTTAATCCCTACTATTTTGACCCAGCCTACCTAATGCGTCTGTGGCAAATGACCTAGTGATCTGCTTTTGAGAAGATCATAAAAAAAAAAGAAAAATATGAAGCTCAGTTCTATTCCATAGCACATGGGATCACTTCTGCTCCATAACACAGGGGATCGCTGTGCCTGAGGGGCCCACTTGACAACACCGCATAACAACATGGTAAAAGGGAAAGCAGAGAAAGGTCTGACTCCTTTGTACCATGTGAGCCTATACGGTTAAACAGAGCAATGGCAGTCTTTAAGGAATTAGATTTGCAGATGGACACAGGGGCCCTAATTTTGACTTCTTTTGGTGTTGTTTTCAAAGTTTCTGTAAAAATATGATAGAAATAAAAGCCACATTAATAAGTCACCTGCATCTAATTGGTGGTGCTCAACTAAGAGATTATTCTCAGAGTTTTAGGATTCAAGGACTTGGTTTAATAAATTCATGGTAAGATTCACTGGATTCTTAAGGTGTGTTAATATTAATGATAAAAATATATAAAGCATAGCCTCACATGGAGAGTACTGGTTCCAGTACCATTCTCTTCAGAGGAAATATCAAGCTTAAATTCCACTCTTGCTACAAAAATCTTTATTGCAGATGGCTCTGTCTGGCTTATGTACCTCAATTAAAAATATCTGTAAAGACTCCTTAAGGTTATTATTATCATTTTATTATGATGATCAAAACACCAGTTATGGTTATTGGAACTTCAGTACTTATGAAATATAAAATTTCCCAGTGTACATATAGTCACATACATAATGACCAAAAAAAACCATGTACATTGTGACATTTTATTGAGATACAACTCACATAAGAAATTGATGATTTGAAATAGATTATTTAGAGAGGTTTTTGGCGAATAAATCCCAAACCTTATCACTAGGACTTGATTAAAAACCATTCAATAAGTGAGATGATATGAGTTGAAATTCTGATAGGGGATTTGCAGACTAATCTCCACAAGGAATTCAGGAGGCGGCCACGTTAGTGATCGTGGAGCTCTCCCTGTCCTTCAAGATTCTTGAAGATTGTGAAGCTGCTTTAAGCCCATTTTGCATGGGCTTTACTAAAACATTTCTGATCATTCACTAAATAATAGATCTTGCCTTCTTCTGCATAGTCCACAGTGTATGATGATTAGAAATAGTCTTACTGTAACCTGGCTTTTAGTGTTAAAATGACAAATGGCATTTTATATTCAATTCTTTAAAATTTTATGGTGTTCAGTTTCAAAAATTGTAAAAGCTATTTTGGCTATAAATGAAATAGTCGTTTTTGATGGTTTCTAGCTTTTGTCGCTGATCATTTGAAATGTGTCTTTCCAGGTTCTTTCTTATTTTAAAAACAATATTTTTCCTTTTGGAACTGTTATTGCTACTCTCTGTTCAGATCCCCTTACCTTTTTATGGGACTTTATACTTTACCAATGTTTTTAAAAATAGTGATACTTTTACTTATCACTCCGCTAAAGCCCTCAGCTGTGCTTGAGTATTTCACATTTACCATCTGGTGACATTGTTTCAGGCTGAAATAACTGAACAATAGCAACAACAAAAATCAAGCCTTGCTTTGTGATATTGATGGATCCAATGTGCAAAAATAACCAAATGACATAGTGTGGTGACGTGAAATCATTTACGTAGGCTCTTCTAAACATTGATCTAGGAGCTAGAGAGTGAGCCTTGTGTTGGACTGCTGGCCTCAAGCTCAGCAGTTTGAAACCACCAGCTGCTCTGAGGAGGAAAATGGAGGCTTTTACTCCTGTAAGGTTTACAGGTCCAACACTGACAGCAGCAGTTTTACTCTGTCCTATAGGGTTGCTATTCATCAGAATTAACTTGATGGCAGTGAGTTTTCTATCCATTTATCTCTAACTACAACCAAATGATTGGATAGGTCATGCACACGTGTTTGGATCACTGTGACCGTTAACCTGGGTGTCAGAGAGACATCAAGGGCGCCGAGAACGGAAATTCCGCAATCATTAAGAACGAAAACCCCAAACCGCCCGTGGGCTGTGTGAGCGATCTCTGCCTGCATTGGCAGAGGCACTGCAGGGGGCACCATGGATCACAGCACGGAACAGAGAAGCCACACTGAATAAACAAGGCAAAGCGGAGAACAGCATCCAGAGTGGGAGGCAGGGAGCGGGGCTTCCTGGCCCACAGAAGGAGTCGGAGAACAAGGGTCTACCTGGTGGAGAGGGACAAAAACTGTACCCTTACTATTTATTTCTTTGTTAGTTTATTTTGAATGTCATTTGTGGTAACCTGTTTACTTCCCTCATAACCCCTTCATAATTGTGCCTATTTTCTGTGAATTCTATTCAGTCACTGCAATTGAATATAAAACCCAGCAGAGAAATGGTGTGCCATGGGAGGAATCGTTGGTGTCAGATACAGTAAAACAAGAAAGACAAATGTCCTTGAGCTAATGTTGAGTTAGATTCTCTTTCACCCTGTGGAAGCTGTAGGGGTCCGATGTGCCTCCCATGCTGTTTTCTTACATAGGAAGCCTGAAAGAAGTTGAAAGGAATGCACAAAATCACTGTGTTAGACAGGTTTGACCGGAGAAACAAATCCAGTGCACTCATATATGTGTAAGAGAGAACTGTATATCCAGAAGTAGTTATTTACCAGGAAAATATGTGGACACATCTCCAGGGCTCTGACAGCAACCCGAGTTAGCCAGCAGGGAAGTTGAAGGCAGGGGGTGTGGAGGACTTGGAGGCATGGTTCCCAGGGCAGTCTTTGTGAGGAGGTCATGCCCAAAAGGAGGCACCATCAGGCTGTGACCTTATTGACAGGTTGAATGCCACCCCTACAGTATTATGTATCTTCAAGTTGACATGAAATTATATAACTACCACAATCACTTTTCCAAAAAGCAAGAATTGGTGTATATTCAGCCACTTCAAGAAGTAGCATATAATCAAAAGTCAAGTTATTGAAGAAATCCAAGCTGTACTGAAAGCCTTAGCAGAAAAAAAGGTGTGTGTATGTGTGTGTGAATGAATAAAACACAAAGTCAGATGTTTTCAAAAAATGCAATGTTTGAAGAATTCTCTTTTCTAGGTCCAAACGTTTAGAAGTTAACTACCTGGCTGATTCACTGCAAGAGATCCATATTTGTACCCTTTCCAAGGTAAAATGATCTGACAAAAGACACAAGTTACCAAATGATACCATGAATATCATACACAAATAACATTTTGCTAAGGATTGCTTACAAGTGGTTACTGTGTACACCCACAAGGAACAACCAGAAATTCAAGTCAGATTCAGAACAGAAAGCAGAATGAGGGATATCGCTACTACGGCCAGATGGATCCTGGTGGAAAGTAGGTAATACTCGTTTGCTTGTCTTATTAACTAGGCAAAGGCATTCAACAGTCTGGGGCAAAATAATTTATGCACAAGATTGGGGAGAATGGGAATTCCAGAAAACTACACTCATGTGAGATCTCCACATAGACCAAGAAGCAGTCCTTTGAAAATGGGGTGCTGCCTAGTTCAAAATCAGGAAAATTGTGCACCAACATTGTATCGTCTCATTTTATGTCCTCAGTTTGTATGCTAAATAAGTAATCCTAGAAGCTGAACTGTATGAAGAAGTATTCAGTATCAGAATTAGAGGAAGTTTCATTAAAACCTGGCAGTATTCAAATGACACCACCTTGTTTGCTAAAAGTGAAAAGAACATAAAGGATTTAATGAGGAAAATCAAAGATAACAATTTTCTTTGTGGATTATACTGTAATTTAAAAAATCAATAATCCTCACATCTTGATCAATAAACAAAATCATGATAAATAGAGAAAAGGTAGACGTTAAACATTTCACAATCACTGCCCATGGAAACAGCACTTTAGAAATACAAGGACATATTGTATTGGGCAAAGTTATTTTGAAACACCTGTTTAAAGTGGTAAGAAGCAAAAATGTTATTCTGAGGATAAAGAACTAGGATGTGTGCCTGATCTAAACCTATATTATTTTCTGTATTCTCATAATTTGGGGAAGCTGGACAATGAGTAATGAAGACTGAAGATGAATTGATGCCCATGAAGTATGGTGTTGGTAAAGAATATTGAGTATATCCTAGATTTCCAAAAGAACTAACAAATGAGTCTTGGGGAAAGTACAGCCAGAATGCCTCTTCTTCGAAGTGAGGATGACAAGCTTTGGCTCATCTACTTTGGGCGTGATGTCAGAGAAGACAGGTCCCTGGAAAAAGTCTTGTGTTTAGTAATGTACCAAAACCCTAAAGCCAGACTCACTGCCATCACGTTGATTGCAACTCACCATGGCCCTATTGGACAGAGTAGAACTACTCCTGTGAATTTCCAGATTGTAACTCTTTATAGGAGTAGAACCTTATTTTCCTTCTGAGGAGTGGCTGGTGGTTTTGAACTGCTCACCACTAAGCCACCAGAGCTTAGATCCACCACCACTGGATCCACAAGACTTTCCACCCCCTGGCCTGTGATCTTCCTGCATTCTATGTCATTGCATGGTTGTGTGAGTCTAAAGAGGAATTGATGGACTAGTATCGTCATATGGGGTAATATCGGACTTATGGGCTTGAACTGGACTGGGCTGGGATGTTTTCTTAATACACAATTGTTCTTTGATATAAATTTCTCTCTTACACACAAATGGGTCTCCTTGGATTTGTTTCTCTAGTCTACCGGGACTAACACACATTTAACAGCAACTACAAAAATGTATCAATGTTCTGTTTTGATCAATAATGTTTTACAAGCTAGTTTTTAGAAATTGATTGCTAGGTCTTTCTTTCTATTCTGCCAGTCTGAAAGCTACCTAGAAATGTCACCACTGGTTATCTTGCTAGTGCTTGAAATGCCAGTTGGAAACCTTTAGCATCATAGCAACGTGCAATCAATCTATCACAGTACTATAAAGTGACCGAAAGTGGTGTCTGTGAAACCAAATCTGTTGTATAAAGGGGTGCTATGGGTTGAAATTGACTTGTTGGCTCCCTGCTACATGGGTAACCACCTAGCCAAAGACAGACCCTGGCTTTCAGGTCAAGAGATCATTGAATCTGGCCTTTCAGGTAATGGCATGGTAAAGCTGTCTGATGCTTATATCCTATTTATCCATGCCTTATTTGTACATCCTAAAGGATATTTTTCACAGAAGTCCTCACTTCAGCTGGGGACAGTGCCTTAGGAGGGGTGTAGGAGCGTCCCTGTCACCTCTGTTGTGTGGACATATTGGTGTTCAATACACTCCACTGGGAATGGATGACCAAGAGGAGCAAGGGATGTGTCTGTCTCAAAGATGATCTGACTTCTGTTGGGTGTGGAGAAAGTGGCTTACTCATGGTTAAAATGCTTGCCATTGCTTCTGTAGTTCCCCAAGGGTGAGAATCTGCCTTGTACAATATGGTCACTCGTGTGTTTTCAATTGAGTTTTTTAAGTCCTTGGTGACCCAGACACCATAGTACAGGCCACCTGGATTTTTTAGATCTTTTTTCTTTTGAGTTATAAGGCATATGACAGAAACCACAGCAGAGAGATCCACATAGGGCAACCCACAGGTGAACGGGGCTTTACCTTCAACATACCAGTTTCCGATTAAAGGAAGTAATATACTTTTTTGGAGCTCTACTGGCGTAGTGAATTCAAGTTGGGCTGCTAACAAGAAGTTATCCATTGGAAACCATCAGTTACACCTTGGAGAAAGATGGGGAGTGCTTTTAGGGTGATGCTAAAGGTGTAACTGCATGTCTTGAGAGTATGTATAAGCAGCCCCAAAAGAGCTTTGTAACATTGCCAAAGCAAAGCAGAAGACAGACCAGAGAGACCGAGACCTAGTCACCTGCCTGTAGGCATGGCAGAGAAGAAACTGTCATGATGAAACAGCGAGATTCAGAGCACTTCTCACCCAGCTTGGAACCTGTTACCTTCTTTAACAATCCCCAACAATCACGACTCTTGTCTGTGAGCTCTGTGTTGCCATTGCCATCAGTTATTGAACCTGCTGAAAAATAGAGAGGGCTTTAGGGGACAAAGCGCTATGTTAGTTCCTTTATATTTTCATAGGGTGTTTGGAAATTGACACTTCTATATTTACAGATATTTTCTGTGCCTGCACAAAATGAGCCCAATGATAGCACAATATTTAAGGCTGCTGTGTTGGGACAGGTTGATGAGAGGAACAAATTCAGGCACACTCATATGTCTGTAGGAGAAAGCTTTATATCAAGAAGTAATTGTGTTTCAAGATAACACCCAGTCCAATCAGGATCAAATCCATAAGTCTGATTCTAGTCCATAAGTCTGATACTCGTCCATAAGTCGCTCTACAAACTCACAAAGCCACATGCAATGATGTAGAATGCGGGAAGATCAGAGGCTGGTGGGTGCAGTTCTGTGGATCCAATGGCTGTAGAAGCATCATAGGCCTTGTTCAGGTCTCCACATAGGGTTAACAAGGTAAAGGCAGAGAGAGGGAAAGGTTCCCAGGACCTTCCTTATGCACAAAAGGAGGCACCATGAGGCTGTGACCTGGTTGCCAGGATAGACTCCACCTCAAGTTGGCATGAAATTATGCAACTACCACAGACAACCTTTGGTCACCTTGACACGTTCACCCGATTCTTTAGCTGTACAATTAAAACAAACAAACAAACAAACACGATAGTAAAATCAATTTTGTGTATAACAGGATAAAGCTAAAATGCATACAACTCAAAATGTGCTTGCTTTATTTTAACATCATATTCTATAAGTGAACAAAACACAAATATTCTATTGTACCATAATTCTATTAAGATATTCACTCACCCATGAAAGTTTGTAAACCCCGACACTTCATGGCTTTATACCCCTCATTTTGGGTATCCAATTTCTATGCTGTCCATTTATATCAGCTCAGTACTCAGAGGCGACAAACCGGTTGTTTGGTGTGGATAATCTTCATTCCAGTTGGACCCTTGTGAGTGCACATCCATAAGCACTCAAATCAAGACAGGTCAGGTTCTGTTCAACTCACTGTAGGCCACCTCCCTTAGCCTCACCAGGGTGCATTGGCCACATTGCCTTTGTCCATGGGCCCCACACAAATTCTCATCGACCCTAACCCCTGGGTTTAGGTAATGCCATAGGCTCAGATTCTTCTCAACTCTAAACTTCAGACCAGCCAGCTGGCTCTCTTCTACTCTAGTACCTGTGAACCAGGTGCACAGGTGTTAGTGGCCAGACTCAACCCATCTTTCTATCGCTGTGTTTCTTCCACTTCCAATGAACAAGTGGATACAGGTGATTACGTAGTGAGCTATGGGCTGTTAATAGGCTTCCTTTAACGTTCAGTCCTAGAGAAAAGAGTTTCTTCATGGCTCCAAATTTTTCCTGCTTTAGGCATAAACCATTAGTTCAAAGTTCAAAAAGGCCAAATTCTTTTTTTTAATGTGACAAATCTCTTTCAGAAAGTCTTTCAAATGCAAATTTACTGAGCACTCAAGGCTCTGGGTGGGGCTCATCTTCTCAAAGCCTTCTTGCAAGCCTGACCTATACCCATTTAAAGGTCCAATTTCATGTCTAAACCAGTGGTTCTCAACCTTCCTAATGCCATGACCCTTTAATAAAGTTCCTCATGTTGTGGTGAACCCCCAAACCATAAAATTATTTCTGTTGCTACTTTATAACTGTAATTTTGCTGCTGTTATGAATCAGGCAACTCCTGTGAAAGGGTTGTTCGACCCACAAAGGGCTCACGACCCACAAATTGAGAACCACTGGTCTAAAGGCAGTGGGATTACAAACTCTGTTCTCATATTTTGATCATACATTATATCAATAACGACAGTTAGAAGAAATCATTATAATCTTAGTGTAGTAAGATCCTAAACACATTCTTGAAACAGTCAAGTTCAATTCTAATCTAAACTATCCCATTGATATGTTATATGGGCTTAGGACTCTGGCTGCATTAAGCCAGGATGGGGCATTTTTCTGCTATTTGAACTGTGCAGCGTGGTCTCAGAGGAAAGTTCAAGGAGCGATTTTACCCATATCACAATCATTTTTACCTTTCCAGACAGGAATCATATCCAAAGGCATCAACCAAAGACAATAATCAAAACTATAACTTCCCATATTCCTTTCAGAAAACAACCCAGTGAACTGCATGGTCATATCTGACTTCTAGCAAGGCAAGAAAAACTACCACAAGGCAGAGGTCAAACAAGCATCCACATTTCATCTTCATGATTTGTTTCTCTAGTACCCCACTTCCAAGGTACTATAGTGTGTTAGGCCAGGTTAACAAAACAAAAACCAAAACCAAAACCAAGGAACACTCATATATGTGTAGGAGAAAGCTTTATATTAAGAAGTAATTACCTTATATAACAAAAAAACATCCAAGCCTAGTTCAAATAAAGTCCATAAATTAGATGCCATCAGTCTGATAAGTCCCTCTTCAGACTTATAGCCACATGCAATGATGCAGAATGCAGGAAGCTCACAGGCTAGTGAGTCTTGTGCATCCAATGGCTGTGGAAGCATCACACAGCTGGCACAGGTTTCCACATGGCATCAACAGGAAGGTGAAGGCAGAGAGAGGGTGGGGGCAGGTCCCAGAACCCTCCTTTTGAGGAGGTCATGCCCACAGGGAGGCACTATCAGGCTGTGAACTAATTGACAGGCTCAACTCCACTCCTACACTTCAAGTTGACACGAAATTAAGTATCTATCTACTACTGCAGCTAACCAAAAGGCTGACAGTTCAAACTCACTAGTATCTCAAAGGAGGGAAAGACCTAGAGATCTGCTCCCATAAATAAGGAGACCTATGGAGCAATTCTTTCCCATACCCCTATTAGTGGAATCCACTCAATGGCACAGGACAATGACAACAAAAGCTTACCTGATTATCCTCCTAGGTTCTTTGTTAATGTTCCCTTAAACCAATTGATTAACTTGGTGAGAATTTTCATATTTAGTATGTCCTGTGTTTCAATCCATAAGCGTGGTATTTCCTCCTCTCCTTTAAGATTTTGAAATTGTCAACATACAAATCCTATTTGTAATTTCCTAGATTTATATCCAAGTATTTCATCTTTTAGTGCTGCTGTAAATGATAGCATGCTTTTAATTTACTTTCAATTGTTTGTTACCATTATATACAAGTCCAGTAGGTTTTCATTTATTGACCTTGTAGTCTATGATCTTGCTTAGCTTGCTAATTAGTAAGCTAATTATTTCTGGGTATTTTGCTATTCTTATTGCTGTATTTGTTAAGCTCTTTTACAGTCAATTATGCCACTTACCCATAAGCTAACTTTTCTTCCATTTTCTTTGAGTGTTGTATGTATAATATTTTTTAAATTTATGATTAATAACATTATGAAGACTTATTGAAGAGAGTGAAAATCCTTGTCTTCCATCTTACAGAAATATCGTAAGTTTAATATCTGCTATATGCTTTCATAGAATTTCTTTCTTAGGCTGAGGACATTTCCATTGATTCCAACTTTGTTAAGTTAAATTTATTGAAATACTTTCTTAGCAACTGCTGTTATGTTTGCTTCTTTGCACCAATATTAACAAGATGAGCTACACCAATAATTTTCAAGAATTATAACTGTAATTTCTAGAATGTAATGCATTTGGTCATAAGTTTATCCTTTTTGTAAAACGCTGAAATCCAATCACTATTTTTTGTATATTCAAATGATATTCATGGAGGTTATTCATCTAAAACTATTTTTATAGTTTGTTTTAGCTGCTTTTGCATGGTTGTAATTTCAAGGTAATGCTTATTCAGTAAAATGAACTGGGGAATGCTTGCTCCTCTGTTAATTTCTGTAAAATATTTTATAGAATTGATATTTATTCCTTAAATGATTGCTAGATTATTTAATTTTTTTGTCGATAATGAAAATCACTTGAATTTTTTTTGTGTGGGGGTGTTAGTTTATAAATATATATCTAGTTAATTTTATAATTATGTAAATGTCTCGTATTGGGTGAGTTTGGGTAGTTTATGATTTTCTAGCAATTAGTCCCTTTCTTTTAAGTTGTCAATGTGTGTCTAGAAATTTTTTTGAAATTTCATTTTTTTTAAAGTTTTAGTGTCCAGAGTAATATCTGCGTACTCTGTTCTGAATTTCAAAGTTTTTATCTTCTTGATTTTGTTTTGTTTTTAATCTGATTAAGTATTGCAGAATAAGATGGGGCTATATTTCCCCGTGAAGATTTACAGCCTCTGAAACAGTATTTTAACTAAGCAATTTGATGGCACAGGGTGAGGTGTTTTGGTTAAGTATTTCTAAAATTATAGGAATTTCATTGATGTTTCGTATGAGCCACCTTTTTAAACTGAATTGTGTTCTTTGTCATTTTTCTGTTTTCAATTTTATTGATTCAGGCTCTTCATTATTTCTGGGTGTTGGATTGATTTGTGTTCAATTTATTTTTGTTATTCAATTAATTTATTCTTTTACCCCCTCAAGGTTAAAATTTGGATTACGGTCTTTATTGTTTTCTTTTTATCTGTCATAGCATTGCATAGCTATTTTTAAATATCATTTTACCTATATCTCAAAAACCTTAACATTTGTGCATTCATTTTTACTTAGCATTATATCTGTTCTAAATTTCCCTGGCACTTCTTCTATAATTCATGGAAATACTTAGGCCTATATTGTTTAACTACCAAGTGTTATCTTCATACTAGCTATTTATCATTTAATTTCACATGTTTAAAGAACAAGCCCCTATATAATTTTAAGTATTATAGGTTTGTTCAGATGGCTACAGGACAGGAATTGGGTTTATATTGATGAATGTTCCATGTACATTTGAAAAGATCAGGTATTCTGTTGTTGGTGGTGGTGTTTTACAATTGACCCAGATTTCTATTAGATAATAGTGTTTTTTAGGTTTTTTTTTAAAGCATCTTTGATAGTATTGGGCTGACAGATCCTACTGTCAATAGATTCTATACCATATAGCATTGATTTTAAACTACTATATTGAGTAAAGTGAAAATAAATCTTTCCATTCACATGATGTAGTGTGGGAGATACTACCCACCTTTAGTAAAATTGTCTATTTTTTTCTGTTTGATATATCTATCCTTGGTCTTAGTTATATAACTTCTTTGGTCAATTAATATGAGCAGAAGTAATGTGTATCAATTCTCAGTAAAAGCAGTCCGAGACAGTGTGCCATTTTCTACACTTTCTTCACTTTATTTGGAACTGTGATGGTATAAAAATGCCACTATAAAAAAATAGCCTAGAATAGGGACTTAACACCTGGATGAAATGAATTTTGAGATTTATTTCCTCTCCAATCATTATAGAGAAAGTAATATAAAAACACTTTAAATTGTATGCCACTGATATTTAGGTACTTTTTAAAAGTTCTAATTGCTGCATGACTTAACTCGATGAACACACACACATACCACACTGCTCAGAATATGTGTTTTCCACCTTCTTCATTTTAGGTGGTTTCTTTCCTACCAGACCACGTGCTCCACTTCTTTCTCTCACTTAGATACATTTCCCTAGGTCTCAGGTTCTCCTGCACTTTTGCTTTTTTTATTAAATGTCCTATGCGTGTTTGTCCTTTCTTACCATATAATAAGTAAATACTAAGATATGATAACAATTTGTTAAACTTGTTATTTCACTTACCCTATTTTGTGTCATTTTATTTTTAATAATTATTTGCAAAATAAAGCATTTGTAGTAGGATCATCTTATATATTTTTCAATAATTTATCAAATCAGAGTGAGGCTAGGATGTTTAAAATATAGATGTCTTCTCTCTCTCTCCTATTCATATATATACATATATGAGTACAATTTTATATACAAAAAATGATATTTTACAATATTTTATGGATAAGATACATATATCTTATCCATAAAATATTGTAAAATGTGTTAAACAGCAGCCATGGTGATATATTTGTAAAATGTGCAGTTTACAGGGACAATAAATTATTTGGATTAAATGGTCCTTTGAAATAATAATAATAAAAAGCAGGTTGCATTCATTTATTTGGCCATTCATTCTCTCACTTCAAAATATTACTGACTGGTTTCAGTCCATACCCCAAAGCTATAGCACATGTTTTATAACAGATGTTTTATTGCCTGGCACTTTACAAAACTCATCCATCCAAAATAGTATAATATGCCCCCAACCCCAACCACTACTGGAAATAAAACAGCAAGAATGCAAAGTAACTCAAAAATGAGCCTAAAAAGTCATTCTGTAGTCTCAGAACCCTTTTGCCCTTAATTTCTCCACACGAGATGCTTTCTATTTATCAAAATTTCTTCTTAAATTGTAAGTCCTGTGAGAGGATATTCTCTCTGTAAGTCTGTCTCCCTGTCTATGTCTCTGTCTGTCTCTCTGTGTCTCCCCCTTTGCATCAGTGTTTCCTGTTCATCCAAAATCATGTTTGTTGGTGATGTTAATTGTACAGGACCACTTCTGTTAAGAATTGGCTTAAGATTAAGAATATAATTCAGGTTGATCAGAACGCTCTTAGAATTCTGAACATAAATAAAGATGGTGATGGTGCAATTGTTAGGTGCTGTTCCGTCATTTTTTCAATTCATAGTGACCTCAGGTCCAGCAGAAGAAACCACTATCCACCTGGTTCTGTGCCATTCTCATCATTTTTATGTTGAAATTCACGGCTACAGGTGCTGGGTCCATCCGTCCAGTTGAGAGTCTTCCTTGTTTCGGGTGCTTTTCTACATTACCAAACAAAATGTCTTTTTCCAGGGATGGTCTGGTAGTACAGTGGTTACATTGGCTGTGAGCTACAAGGTCAGTAGTTCCAAACCACCAGCTGTTCCGCAGGAGCCAAAAAAGGCCTTTCTAATTTCCATAAACAGTTACAGTCTAGGGAACTTCCAGGGCAGTTCAATCCTGTCCTATAGACTCGCTAAAAGTTGGCATTGACTTAATGGCAGTCTATTTGGTTTTGATTTGGTTTGGTCACTCTTCGGGAGAAGGATATATCTGACCAGAGCACACAGGAACAGATGACGGGGGAGGAGGAGAGACTGGAGCACATACTGACCCACTAGGCC
>NW_022111300.1:27473889-27475018 GCF_000313985.2 Echinops telfairi | reverse complement strand
AATAATAATAATAAAGAAGGTACTAAGATGAATAGCTATTGTCCTTTTTATATACATCTGTAAAGAGGAATCATGACGGTTCTCCTGCCTGTCCAACAAGGTTAGCAGTTGTTTGACATGTCCACATGTGTCTATTGAGGAAGCCAGAAAGCAAGCCAGTCAACGTAAAGAAGCTGGGTTAGAAACCAAAAAATGATAAAGTAATGAATGAATGCAAACTCCCAAGTAAGATGGTTTTGGATCAGAAAATTTACCTTTGTTCTGCCAGTTTGAGTTTGTACCTCTTGCTTTAACTAATACCTCTTTTACCTGTACATTACTTGTATCAGACTTATGTAAAGATTCATACTAGAAAGAATAGTTTGCACTGAAATCTTTAAAATATGGTATATATAAAAACTATCTGAAAAACTTTGATATGAATCAAGGCTGACACTCAAGGCGTCTCCTCTCTTCTGTCTTTTCATCGATGTTCTGCCTTTCATAGTTTATAGCTAACACCCCTAAACAGCAGCACCCTATTTTCTTTTTTCAAATCTCTATTGGTAACTCCCCTAATCATTCATGTTTTATGTGGTGATGTCCAAACAGCACTCTGGTCGTACTTCTTCCAAGACCGATGTGTTTATTTAGTCATTTTAGCATCCAGGGTACTTTCAATATTATTCTCCAGCACTATAATTCAAATGCATTGATTCCTCAGTCTTCCTTATTCAACGTCCAACTTCCACATGCAATGAACAGGATTCTGATTCAGGCCTAACTTTAGTAGAGGGTGTGAACATGCCACGCTCTTTTCCTTGGGGGCATCTTTAAGACTACCCGATGACAAGAATGCAGAGTGTGTGAGCCATGCCACACTATTTGTTGCCTTGGATGGGGTATATATGGTGCTGCCACCATAGAATTCAGGCACATATCACATCACCTGGAAAGTCCAACTTTGGTGGAATCAAGAAAATCTACTGTGATTTTGGACATGTTTGCTTCTATCTCTAGACCCTGCATTTGGCTTGTCTCGGCGTGACCTTTAGGTGGGACTGAATACCATCCAACACCACATAGGACATTTCCTCAAAATATTGTGAGTTCCTGTGGGATATTGCAGTGAATCAGAGAACCCAGAGGC
>NW_022111300.1:27469221-27472983 GCF_000313985.2 Echinops telfairi | reverse complement strand
GAGTCAATTCCAACTCATAGCAACTCTATGAGCCTTATGCTAACATGGCTCCTTAACCTACATAAACCACCTGATAAGACTTTATTTGCTCCCAGATTAGTAATAGCCTTTACTCACTTAACCCTATGAGGTAGATTAAATAAATGCTCCTTATTTTAAAATGGAAGCCCAGGTGCAGTAATGGTTACAATTGGGCTGCAGCCCACATGTTTGGCAGTTCAGAAGCACCAGCAGCAACATGGTAGAAAGACTGGGCTTCCTATTCTGATAAAGTTACAATCTCAGAAATCCACAGGGGGAACTCTGAATTGACATTGATTCAAAGGCAGCAAGTTGAGGTTTGGGGATATGTTAAAATAGGCAAGGATTGCTAAATCACGGCAAATGGCAGAAGTTCTTTCCCAGGCACAACTCAGGACACATGAGCATGGTCAGCCTAAAAGGTGTGACTCTGAAAATGAGAGGTACTTATAGGATATATGAGACTATAAGAAATCCATCATTAATCATATTCACTTAATTTCAAGTTTCAAATATAAAAATGTGATGAGGTTCTAGAAATTAGAATCTCGTTGTGTTCTGCTTTTGTCTTTATAGATTTTCAGTTGGGTCTTTTTGTATTTTTTGGTAGATGCAAAGCGTGGAACTAGGGGCTATTACACTGCCGGGTTCCTGGTGCTTCTGCAGGCTCCATCACTGACAACCAACCCTGCCTTTCTTTGCACCAGAAACACATCCTAAGCCACATTTAGGCCCAAGTCGTAACAGTTTTGTATTCTCTATATTCTAATTTCTCAATAATGTTCTATGGATTGGTTTTAAAAGCCACCCCTTTTTGTCACTTTATAGTACTGATACTTTTGTAGTATGCATTTTTCCCTTTAGGGGATGATCAAGTAACTCTCTCAGTTAGTGCACCTAGTTGGCATCACCTGGGAAGCTTCTCTCTGGTCACAGTGAATTTTTTCATAAAAGCAGTTTCACTCAAACTTTGTTTGTTGTGATGGCCAATTTAAGAGAATAGCGCATGGCTGTGAAATTTGGTTTCCTGCTCAGGAAAAATGCTGCGGAAACTGCTGTTTATGTTGTGATGTTGAACACAGCTCACAGGAACTGCGCTATGGGAAAAACTCAATATGAGTGGTTCTCTCATTGTAAAAAAAATATGAAATATTGATTGATGACAAATCTCATTCTGGACATCTGTCAACTTCCCAGACAGATGAAAATGTCGACTCACAGTGCATTTGGAGTTTGTTCCACCAGGTCAGACTGTTAATCAAGCCTTCTATTTAGAGATTCTGAAAAGTGTGCGATGAAAAAGGGCCGATTTGTAGCAACCGGGGGACTGGTTCTGCCACCGCGGCAACAGACCTGCTCACGAGGCCATCTCAGTGCACCAGTTTTGGGCAAAAAGCAGCATGTCTCTCTTGCCACCACCTACCCCACCCCCCTGACCCCCCCAAGTTGACTCACCTGATCTCCTGGCTCCTTGTGACTTCCTTTTGTTTCTGCGAATGAAGAGGGACATGAAAGGACAGCTATTTTAAGACCTAGAAGTGGTGAAAAAAAGAACGAGGGAGATGCTATTAGCCATCCAAGCACACATGTTTGAAAAGTGTCCCCAAGCATGAAATCCCAGATTTGATAAATGTTGTAAGTGTGGTGGAGATTTCTTTGAAGGTTATAAGGTAGTTTTGTGAAAAAGAAAAAAAAAATTAAATTCATAGCTTTGAAAACAAAATTCTGGAGTTTTTTGCTACCGGCCTCCTATGATCAGCATGCAGATGAAGTAAGTATTGTGAAAGGACACAATCTGCACACATTCTTTACTAATTTTAAACCAGCATCCATTTGACCTGTTCTTGTAATGCCTCTGTGTCCGCGTATAGGCTCTTCAGTCCCTGCTTTTAGCCAAGTATCATCTGACATCAACAATGAGATGCCTTGTCCTCTTCAGAATTCAGCTTGAATTTCTGGCAGCTCCCTTTTGATGTACTGCTGAAACTGCTTGTGAATTACCTTCAATAAAATTTTACTTGCATGTGATACTAATGGTATTGTTTGACAGCTTGATAACAATCAACTACAAATTTTCAGAGAGAGGGTGATGTCCTAGAAGCCATATATCCATCCCATCCTTCTAACCTGATTGATAAAAGAAACACAATAGAGCTGCTATTGTGAGAGCTCTAAAAGTATTGCCTGTTCAGAGACACATAGACACTGAGACGCAAAGATGAGGAAGTGAGTGTATGTGATTAAAACAGATGGGGCAAGAAGGTGACTTAGCTTGCTAATTATGGAATGATGGACTTACATAGAAGACAAGTTTAGATTGTAATTCCGATATGATCTGGGCCAAAGGCAATGTAATTGGAGCAACATAATTTATTGCTAACCTTCTGTATTCTGATCTCTTTGGGCTCAGCAGAAGTGGCTCTCTCTGTGAACCCAGCCACTGAGGATATTTCTTACAGCAGGTCATCCAAGCCTTAGAAAAATGCCTAATCCCAAATGCCTAATCGGGAGCATACTTCAGCTCCATAATTATGATTTGGATTCAATCACACCCTTCTCCTTTGTGAGGAATGACTTTGGGTTTAGGTGGAATAATATGACTGGTAGATAACTCTCTGGGCCTTTAGCTCACGAGATACACTTAATCCTGCAAACTGAAGCCTAACACAGCGCAATCCCCAACATCCCTGGTTGTTTTATGGTTATCTTTCCCTTGTTCTTTAAAGCAGAGACTCTCTCATGCTTGGGTTCTTATTCTTTCTGAACACTCATAAACTATCAGCAAAAGGGAAAAACAATATAATGTTAGTTGTTATGTGATCACTTTCCTCCCTCTGCCCCCTTCCCCCTCTGGAATTTATAGGGCTTGATGTGAAAAAAATCAGAATTTCACCATCACTATTTTCTGACCTCAAACTCGTTCTGCTTTCAGGGGCAAGAGAAATCAGGGGATCAGATCGAGTGCTATAAGGACCAGCTCACAGATCCATCTATGAAATTGCCAGCCTTACCAGAGGCCCTGACTAGCCAGAAGTCTGACACAAAGCCTTGTAATAAAGCTGCAAAACATCCACTTGGACTCTTATAGTCACTAGTTCATTGTTATAACATGGGCCTCATAAAATTATGTAAAAAACTCATTTTACGGCTGTCAGGGGAAATAACTACCCAGATAAATAGGCATGAAAATACCATAACTACAGCAGAGCAAGCCAATTCCAAATTGGGCCCCAAACCCAATCTCTTAATTGGCCTTATTATAGTGTCATAGGAATGAAAAGTTTTATTAACAATAATTTTAGGTTTAACCAACTGTTCTGTAAGATACTGCTCCATATGCATTATTGATTAGAGATTTGATGGTATTGTTCTATCTTATAAAAAGGGTACTTTATTGTTTCCTGTGTGGATTTGGAGTACTTTGGCAAAAATAAAAGGAATATCTGTTGCTCGAGTCAGAAAATAAAATGAATATCTCTTGCTCAGTTTTTGGCACTTTTTGTATATCAAGAAATATTTTATTTTTAATTAAGTTAACATATAATCAGTAATATTTATAAATATGTTTTCCACTTGTCATTGCAACTTTCCTTTTGATTCCATATTCTCTATTAAAATAGAAAATAATGCAAAACGCTGTTTCTGTTATTTCTTGAGAGCAAGAAGAGTCACAATCTTTCTGGGTTCTTGGAGGCAGAAACCTCTGGTGGTGGTGGTGGTGGTGGTGGTGGTGGTGGTGGT
>NW_022111300.1:27453508-27469121 GCF_000313985.2 Echinops telfairi | reverse complement strand
GAGAGAGAGAGAGAGTAAGCAATTATTGAAAAACCTCAGGACACCCATTACTTTATTAATAACAACGTACCTTAATAAACGACTTTGTGTGTATGAGGATAGACATATTCATGTTTACAAATATTCCAAAAGCCAAACTCACAGCCATTGAGTCAACTCTCACTCACAGTGACCCTATCGGGCAGACTAGAAGTGCTCCTCAGATTTTCCAAGAGTGTAACTTTTAATAGATTAGAAAACACCATATTTCTCCCGGGGATAGTTTCGAACTAATGACCCTGTGGACCACAGCCCACCAAATAACCAGTGCATCAAGATGATCCTGTGTGTAAACATGTTGTGGGGGGTGGGGTGGGAGGGGGCTGAATGAAATGAAGTTAGAATGAGGAGACAACATTGTGCATATTAATATATATGTACATGTGTGTACATAAAACACATATGTATACACAGACACACCCACAGCTGAAACCTATAGTGGAGATTCTTACATGATCTGATCTACCAGGTGTTCCTCTGTGAGTAACTTTCACATCTATGCTTAGAAAGACTGAGTTTTCCAGAAATTCTAAGACTTAGGGGCAGTGTTTTGACTCTTTTAATCCCACGAAGATAGATGGGACAAATAAAAAGTTTTGTTACATTAGTGAGCTGGTGACGTAGATTTGAAATTTAGTCAAGGGAAGATGGATTGCTCTGCCCTTTTGGTACCGTTAGTCGTATTAAAAGGGGCATGGCTTGGCTGTAGTGTGTGGTATAAGGAACTCTTTTTTGTTGTATGGGTAGAGAGCACTCTCCCTAACTCTAGAACAATGGCATGATGTTCAGAGAATGATGACTCTATGAACAGTAAATATATGTTTTTCAGTTTATCTTCATCAAGTATGAATACAATAAAATAAAATAATTAA
Organism: Echinops telfairi; assembly: GCF_000313985.2. Taxonomy (NCBI): domain Eukaryota; kingdom Metazoa; phylum Chordata; class Mammalia; order Afrosoricida; family Tenrecidae; genus Echinops; species Echinops telfairi. Next base: position 27,468,210 of record NW_022111300.1, on the reverse strand, counting down.
AAGAAATTAATCCAAAGAACTTGTGTATTTCTGTATTGTGCATCATACTCATCTATGAACTTGTACTAAAGAGTGTCTAAAACACATGTTTCCCACACTGCTTTCTAGGCCGAAACTCAAAGCAGATGAGTTGGGAGCAAAATGGTGTGAGGCAGTGGAGCACAGCTCTGAACAGTTCATGCGAAGGCAATAGACACAGTCGGACCCTTATTTATTTATTTTAATGACGTTGTTTCCTCCTATTAAACGCTCCCTCCTTTGTTCTTAATTTGAACGCAGTTGCATCCCCATTTAATTACAGAACTTTGATTGACAGGAACGACGGACAGAGGGGAAGAAAAGAAAGCTGTCAGCAATATGTCCTGTTTGACACAATATAATGCATATGTGATGGCTAGTTGATCTTTTTCCTTGACAACTTAAATACTGGAAGATGAAATGTGGACTTGAAAAGCATAATGTGAGGTGAGCAGAAAGAAAGAGAGAGAAAGAGAGACTTAGTTCTTGTGTGGGTTCATTGGACCGGGAACCAACTACACTAATCACTTGTGAATTTGCCTAATGGTTTAATACCTGCCAACTTGGTGTAGGGGTTCCTTGTAACTGTAATAAGAATTTCCATCACTTGTCCTTCCCAGGCAGAGAGGAATGAGCAAATAGACTGTGTCCGCCGGATGCCCTGGTCCTGTGTTTGATTATGTTTACTGTATAATCCCATCCTCCCCAGGCCACCAGCATGCTTGAGGGGTAGGGAAGGCAGCAGTGGCTGCTCCCTCTTGGCCCCCTGTCTTTCAGAGCCACCCTAAGGTACTTAAGAATGACAGTATAAAGAATATCTGTGCAGATGAGCCTGTAGATTTGGGGAATTGGCTGCTTATAGACAGGGATTCTTTTGGTAGACTTAATTCCTTTAGCAAGGGTGAAGTACCATCTGTGGGGATTCCTGTCATGGATAAGGAAGTTAGTCCTGCTCTCTGTGGAGCTGAGTTTCTTGAATTTTAATGAAACCTATGTCAATCTGTCTCCTCTATACCCTAGTGTTAAAATCAGTGGTCAGCTCCCCAACAATCACAACAGTAAATCACAGCAGATAAACCAACCAGGACAGTTCTGAAGAATTTAAGGTTGTATTTCCCCCTCCAACCCCCTTCACAACCAGGACACTGACAGAATACGTAATGAGCCGGGGGCATTTCTGCTTTATAGGGACAGTCTTGTGTTCAAACCCAGGATTCTAGTTTGTTTGTTTATTTGTTTAACATTCTTCTTTTTTTAGGAAGTTTCTATTTCTCGTTATTATTGGTATTTCTTTTAAGAGGTTTGTCATAGATTCTGGAGCTTGTGTACAGGTTTTGTATGGCAAAGCTGGATTTCTGCAAAATACTCAGAGAGAAATGCTGATTCTCACCAAAAGAAAATGAACTGTTATGAAGAAATTAAGAGAAAATGATGTGCATGCCACCTGAATATCAATTAGCTATGAATGATGTAACCAGGGAAGCAGGTGGCAGTTCTCTATGAGATATTTACAATTAGCTGTATGCATCACTCTGAGAGCACCGTGTAGGAAATAGCTCACCCAGATTGGATTGGCTCCCAGTGGGTTATAATAGCATTACAGACCCCAAGGTAACTTTCTAATTCTTCTATGATGTGTCACCACTGTCTCAAAGAGAAGGTCACTGGAACACAACTTTCATTGTCACTTTGTTTGCATGCACAAGCCAAAAATGTTTCTGTGGGGAGAACTGACAGAGCAAGTTGGAACTGAAAGTTCTTTTTGGCAGACCAGGCCTGGCAGAGAATAGAACTCTAACTGGTTCCTTAACGGTTCAAGCTACAACCTCCATTTGTCTTCTGGTTTGAGCTAGTCGTTGAAATGACTGGCTGGTGCTTGCACCATCTATTGCCTCTGTCTGGTGCCATGCCTCCCTTTATTTTGCTCTTCTTGTTCTTCCTGGTGACTCAGGCCGCCTTGCCAGGATCCTTCTTTTGCCTTTTGGATCAAAACTGATATCCTCTTTTGCAAATGAATTAATATCTGGATCCCAACTACTTATTTTGGAGAAGCCAGCTAGACTATTCACTAACCTGACCCACGTGAAATCATCCAGTAAAATGTAGCATAACTGACACGTGGATTGCATGATGCTTCCCCCTTCCATTTCCATGGCTGTGTCCCTGAGGGTCCCGGGAAGGACACTGATCAAAATGCTGAGATGCAATGAAAGGACATCATGTAGAGAAAAGTTGGACTCCTTTTAAAACCCTAGCAATCTGTCTTTAGCTTTTAGAAAATGAAATAAAAAGCAACTTGCATTTGGCAGTTGGCAATCACTGCTTTATGTATTTTTAATTGATTCAATGTAGAGCAGCTCACTGGTACTCAATACATCCATTTAATTAATGATAGAATAGTATATTAGGTATTATACTTGAGATAGTTAGGGTTATTGTGCCAACCTGGTCGATAAATACATGTGGGATTCACTGAAGGGCAGAGAGATAAATGGCTTGGTGAGCCTTGCCTTTCTGGTTCTTGGGTCTCTTGCTTTCTGATGGTCGGGCCAGGGGGCAGCTGCCTCAGCCAGTTCCCTGCTTCAGCTAGCAAGGCTCACTTCCTGCAAGACATCCTCAAGGAGAAGCCACATGGACCTCTCCCGATGCTGCCCTGGGTGCTGGAGCAGCTGCATGGAGACCCCTGCCAGTGCTGAGCTGCTTACATGCTCACTGATTCGGCTTTCCTCCTACAGTCAGTGTCATTGCGTGTGTTTTGTGAAATGGAGGGACACTTTGTAGATTGGTATTGGACAGATGAGTTAATGTTGGATTTATGGGCTTGGACAGCACTGGGTTGGGATGCTTTCTTAATGTACACTTACCCTTTATATAAAACTCTCTCAAATATATATATATATTTATGACTTTTTGTGGATTTTCCCCCCTAGTTTACCCAGACTAACACAAGACTATACTACAAAATTAGTGTGAGAAAAGATGCAAACGTTATGCACTGTAGTGAACTACCTGTATGGCTCTTCTCACCACCATCTCTATAATTCCCGTTAAATTCCCTTTCCCTAATGGGTCTGTGCGGTGGGGTGGAGATACTGAAAAGATTCCATTCTGAGTGCTTTTTAACAGGATTCATTGCGGTTGCTATCATATCACACTTTAAAGTGTAAATGAACATATTTTAAAATGAACCATCTCAGAAGCAGGAAGGTACCAGCAAGAAAGCTGAGTCAGGAGTATGTAGCATCCTTTGGGTTCTGCATCTGGTTTGTCTTTCTGCTGAACCTCTGGTTCTTGAAACTTGAGTGGCTGTCTGTCACCTAACCTGCTTTCTCCTCCCCCCACAGCCCGGAGGAGGAAGGGGCTCCTCCCTAAGTACATTTAAGTTTAGGATTTGGTATCTACCAGTGCCCACAAGGCATGAGCCATTTTCCTTTACCTGCGTGTTCTGTGTGGCCATTGCAGCAGACTGAAGACCCCAGCCCAAGGAACGTATACTAAGAGGAATAGGTGTGGTTGATGTCACAGGCGATGGAGTGAGAGAACAGCTTGGAAAGGTGGTATATATGTGACCTTCAACTTCTTGGAATTAGTCTCCTGTTGATTTTCCTGAAAGAAATTGTTAACTTCACTTTGTATCTTATTATTTCAGATTTACCTTTCCTATAGAGATATGAACAATATTTGAACCCACTATGTTGACAGACATAATACCTAATAACTATTGAGTGGTTATTGTGTGCCATGTTATAATTGGTCTCCTTTTGTAATGCATAAAACACTCCAGAAAGAAATAATACAATTTGTTCTAAGTAACACAATGCTATTTCCTGATACCATAATTAAATCCTCACATTTTCTTTTATCAAACTATATTTTCTCCTTCATACAAATCATCATGAATTTTGGCAATCATACCAATTGAAACCTATAGTATGCTACCCAAGTTTTCCTTTAGCACCATGATACTCCTTGCCATTGTCAGGACTGTTAGCAGTTGATTGTTCACATTTGGATACTTTACAGGAAAAAAAAAATTCCCTTTCAATATGAGGTCCTTTGATTTCTATCCCTTTCTTTGAGCAGCCTTTATCCACTGACTGATCAATGTGGGTTCCAAAGGTCTGGCTTCTTTGCCCCAAGGAAGTCTTTGTAGAATCATCCATATCCAGAAATCTGATGGGATTGGCTGAAACCTTTGTTGTAATCACATCATGGTTCAATTTCACCTTCTGACTAATCCTGCATTCCTCACTCCCTGAAAGGTAATGTCCCCAGGGAGGACACTCTAACAAACTACAGGGACTCAATTTTCTTCCTAAACTATTTCCTGAGAGACCTAATCTGTATTTGGCCTCAGTAGCTGTCATTGATAAGGTGTGGTCTGTGAGTTACATGAGGTCACATGGTCAGGAAGATGAAGAGAAAGTTAAAAACACGTGGCATTTGAGGTATGAAAAGTCAGGGACAAAATCAAAATTAGACCCCTGATAGAATCTTAACAGAAAAAACACACACTCGTGTCTATTTCCTTTATTGCATCGTTTCCTTAAATGTGTCTACTCGAGATCAGCAAACATTCTCAGCTGATTGTTTTATGTTGGCAACTTCTGTATTCCTCTACAATGCCAATCGTGGCCCACATCTGGTCACTTGAAGAGTATCTGGGAATGTGCCAACACTTGAAGGAACCTTGGTGGTGTCGTGGTTCTGAGTTGGTGTGTGGTCTGCATGGTTGGCAGTTTGAAACCACCGGAAGCTCCTCAGGAGAAAGACTGGACTTTCTACTCCTAGAAACAGAAACCCAAAGCAAAGTTACTGTGACTCAGCATTAACTCAATGGGAGTGAGTTGGGTTTTTTTGTCTCAGCATTTGATACTTATTAAAAATGAGAAGCAAAGTCAATAAATTTATTTTTAGAAGATTTTGTAAAATATTTGGAAAATTTCAAAAGTCTTGAAATTTCCATAAAGTATCGCCCCTTTCTTGATGCCCTAGTTAGCTAGAGTTAGCTGTACATAATGTGAGACTTGAAATGATGAGTTTTGAATATGAGTTCTAACGCTGTCCAGAAATAACTATATTAAAATATCTAAATAAACAATAGAGAATCAAAGAAAAATCAAAACCACTGAATTACATCATGCCTAATTTGTAAGTATAGTGCAGTGGAGTTACAAATTCCTTATAAAATAAGGCAAATATCTCATTCCATTTGTGAAAAATGACTATGTCATCTGTTTACAGTTATAAATAACCAAAAAGTAATACTTTATGAATAGTTTTCTTTCTGAAACTTGTGCCTTATCAGGATGTAGATTTCTGTGCCTTGATAGCTCCATACTGGTTGATTTTGATATTGTCGTTGCTGCCTTGGCCATGTTCTGTTATCCTTCGGTTTATGTGTTTACTTTGGTTGAATGTCAGAGGGTGGGTCTCTGCACCTTCTGCGGTGTGTGCCGCTCCTCGTCTTCAGTAAAGCACGCATCCTATTAGAGGAGCTGTGCAGACTTTCATTTGATCACTTAGAGGCCATCAGATATCATCAAGAGCCCTTTCTCCTCTCTGACATAATGAATGGGGTGATTTCTTTCTTATTTCATTTTGGAAATCTCAGTAAAAATTAATCAAGCATGTTTTACTAAACCCCAGTTGTTAAGCCTCACAATTGATATATTCATTGCCTCTGCTTAAAAAGATGGGTTGGGATAGGTCAGAAGACGTATTCGTTCCTTTCCATTAATGCACATAAATGGATTGTAAGAATTTCAATTATGGTATTTGCATCTATGGCTTTATTTTTAAGATTGAATTTGGTGCCCCATGATTGCTTATTTGTTATTCATAAAGTATATGTTACTTTGATTTCATACATTAATGGTCTTCGCAACAGCAAAGATATCACATCCAAACCAATTTCTCTGTGGTTACTGGCATCCGCATGAAACTACTTTTGCATGTTTCAAGTTTTGTAATTTATAAAATGTATCCACTTTCAAGAAGAACCACATGAATATTATTTTATAAAGTTTCTTTTTAAAAATCAAACACCACTACTCAATTTTGAACACTCAAACATAGAACATCAAAACAAATACAAATATATCATGCTAACAAACAAACAAAAACAACTTATGGTGTGGTCATAAGGCATTTGAAACAATTTATTGAAACCATTCTCCAGGTCAGTCTCATTTCAACATATATATATCGTTTTCTCATCATTTAATAGTAGGTTTATAACTCTCCCACCAAGAGCTAAGTAAAATCATGCATTCTAGTTTATGTTCAAATTAATAATGCAAACTTTTAATAGTACTCATGATCTCATACTTTCTTGAAAAAAAAATGAAAGAAAATACGGGGAACTGAAGTTCATTCTCTCCTCGCTTCTTTGGGTTTTTCTCCAACCTTGCAACAGCTTCTTCAGTCTTCAGAGTCAGAAAGATGACCCACAGCAGCCGGATGATCCAGTAATAGCAACGGGCACTATGTGGAACTTGAAATATCTACGTAAACGTCCATTTTAGCCCAGAGAGTGCATGAGCCACAGAAAGTACTGATGTAGTAGATTACTGATATGAAAAGTCAAGATTCCAAAGACCCAAAGTTAATCATCTCATAGAGAGGTGGATGTTTATCCTACTAATTCTAACATGTGCTAAAAATTGAGATACCATGTTGTGTGTGCTCCTGCCTAATAAAGCAGCAATTAACTTTCAGTTGGAAAGTGTCTTGGAATTTATAAGCTGGCATGGAAGATCACTTAAATAAAATATCCTACATACCTGTCACATACTGTAAAATGTAAAGTGAAATGTTTTCTGCCTTAATTGTTTTCCTTAGCTAATGAGCAGTATAAGGTCAATAGTTTGCTAAGCATTTAATCAGAATGTGTAATTCAAGAAGGAACTAAGAAATCTAAATTTCCTTTCTTGCACTAAAGAATGCATCCAAGTTAGCAACCTGTATCAAACCAGTAAACAGTGATCCTCGGGACTTCTGCTACCCTTCAGCGCATCTCAGAAAGAATACGGAAACGCGTGCACTTTCCGGTCGGCAAGTCTTCTGCTAATATTTGTGTACAGAATAGGTCTCACTCCGTTCACTTAAAATATTCTCCGACATAGCAACCTCATCATAACGTTTCACATCCAAAGCCTTCTTTCTTTTTTTACGATAGTAAAACAAATGATATTTTTCACGTTTAGTTTTTGTATTGGAAGAAGAAAGAAAAGAGTTCTCTGAGATTGGGATATGGATTTCCGGGGTAGCACGAATGGCTGCTCACTCAGCCACTAGCTGGGAGTTTGGTATTTCAGACGCACCCGGAGTTGCTTCAAAAGACGCTCCTGGCAATCGGCTTCTGCCCACTCACGTAGGACCCCCCCGGGAACTGCAGCCCACCGGCGAGCAGCCAGCAGCCAAAAGAACCTGGGATGAGTTCTTTCCAATGTGCTTCTCCTTTAAATGTTCTCCTTTTTTCAAAAACTACACGTGTTTTAGTATAAAATTAGCATTGAGTAACATGGGTTACTGAGCACAGTTTTCCATTTTGTTTGGAAAATCTTCAGAAACTACATGCTTACTGAATCCAAAGGAGTCACTGTCAATCTTAGGTACAATTGAATGAATAATTACCTATAAGTTGAATGATCACACTTTGAAGGAATCCATGAGCAAACTATCGAATGATTCAGAATGCATCAAAAGAACATGGAATAAATACAGAGTCACTGTCCCCAAAAAAGTTCATGGAGGACATTCGATCATTTCAAGAGATACCACTTAGTCACAAACCAGAGTTTTAGAAAAATGAAGTGCAAGCTACACTAAGCCAAAACCAAACATCAAGGTTCCAGGAACCGACAATGTACCTATTGAAATGCTTCAATAAACTGAAACCGCACTGGAAGCACTCACTTGACTATACTAATAACTTTGAAAAATAGCTAAGTAATCAATCAATGGGAAAGCAACTATATCTGCCCCTACTAAAGAAAATTGATCGAACATAATATGGATCTGATTAAACAATATCATTAATATCACGTTGAGTAAAAATTTGCTGACGATAATTCAGAAACAGGCCATAGTATATCAACAGAGAATTGTAAGAAATTGAAGCTTTATTCAGATGAGGACAGGGAACTTGGGGGTGGAGGGTGGGGGGGTATAAGCAATGATGCCAGAGATGGCTGAAAGCATAAACTCTCAGAAAGATGTTTATTTGTGCTTCATGGACTACGCAAAGACATTGGCCTGTGTGTATTATAACAAACTATGGATAACATTGTGAAGAATAGGAATTCCAGAACACATAATTGTGCTCATGTGTAACCTGTATACAGACTAAGGGGTAGTCATTTGAACATCAAGGGGATAGGGAATGGTTTACAATCAGGAAAGGCTTTTTTTTTTCCACCATACTTATTCAATTTTATGGTGAGCAAATAATCTAAAATGGACTACTTAAAGGAAACTATGGAGCAGGATTGATGGGAGAGTCATCAACAACCTGGCACAAGACTGACATACCTTGCTTCCTGAAAGCCCAAATGACTTGACAAACCTCCTGGTGAAGACAGAAAAATGACACTGTTCAGTTTGGACCACAACTCAACGGAAAGGGGAAACGATCCTCAAAAATGGATCAATAGACAACATAACGATAAACAGAAAAAAGATTAAAGTTATTAAAGATTTCATTTTACTTGGACCCACAAGTAAATGCTCAGGGGAGCAGCAGTAAATAAATCAAATGATGAACTGCATTGGGGAAATCTGCACAAGACCTCTTTAAAGTATGAATGAGCAAAGCTATTTCTTTGAGGGCTAAGGTGACCTAAATCAGCCATGGTATTTCCTGTGACTTTATTTGCATTTGAAAGCAGAAAAATGATTAAGGAAGACCAGAGAACATTTGATGCATATGAGTCACAGTGTTGGTGAGGAATATTGAAAGTCCTAATGGCTGTCAGAAGAAGAAATAAATCTACCTAGGGAGAACCAGAATTTTCCTTAGAAGCGAGGATGGCCAGACTTCAACTCATATACTTTGGATACATTATCAGGAGAGACCAGTTTCTGGAACAGGACATTATCCTTGGTAAAGTGGAGAGTTTGTGAAAAGTAGAAAGATCCCTACCTACATGAACTGATAGAGTAACTGCAACAATGGGCTCAAATACAACAAGTTTGGGGATGGGACAGCACTGGGCGCTGTTTTGTTATGTTGTCCATGGATTGGCTGTGAGGACAGCCTGCTGGATGGCAGGTAAGAGCAACTTGTTAGTAGTTATTCTACTGGAAATAAAAGTGTAGGGGTGAAAGGCAGAGAAGGAATCATCTTAATGAAGTTTTTATGTGCTAGATTACAAGTACAATGGCCAGAATGAAAACTTAAAACACTCATTAGCAATGCTGTTTATCGGTTTTACTTATTTGTTTCTTATTTAGAAAAGATTCAATAGCTAGTTTTGACCTTACCATGACCTTTCTGAATTATTGATGGTCCTAATATTAATTTCAGAAGTGTGGTTCAAAATCTGAACTCCCTCCTTGGTTGTCAGTTAAAGTTAAAAACAATCAAAGTGAAATTATGAAATAAAATAAAACCATAATGTGCCAAAGAGCGATGTTTATAAGTTTTCAAATAACAGCTGAAAAACACCAATAAAGTTTGGATTCAGCTCAAATGTACCATCAACCTCAGGCAGCTACTCTCTCCCTCCCCGCTTTTAATGGTCCATTTGTCTAGTCCCCCTGGAAGATCTATAGAGAAAATTACTGAGGCAGAATGTAGATCCAATTGCACATCCTGCTACAGGAGAAACGATTCCTGTTCTCATCATTGGGATCAATAATTTGCTAACACAGTATTAGCAAGAGCAACAACTCCACCAGGTTAAAGGAGTTTTACACTGAATAATGACGGCTCAGAAAAGGGAAAAGCCAAGCGAGTAAATCCTGGCAGCCTTTTACTATTGAGAGACTGCATGCCAGTGAATCGATAGTGGCCCTGGTGAGTCTGGGTTGTAAAGATGCTTTATAGTTCTGCCTAAGTACATTGGCAGAGATGCCCCTCTTAATATTTGTGCACAGAAGCCACTGGGATCCTGGCCTGCCCTAATAACAAAAGCACTTCCTCTTCAGAAGAATGGAAGTTCTCTCCAGTCACCCAGAGCATGGATGCTTCATGACTCCATTGAAACTTCCAAGGGAAAGCACAGTTGGGAGATGAAATGTGGAAAAGAATCACAAGCTCCCAAAGGCTCCTTTATCACTGAGGACTTCCACTACCTGTTCAAAAGGTGTCTTCCTGAGTTGCGTATCTGAATCTGCATTGGTAGAAACTGGACTACTGAAAATAATACTATTCTTTTTTAATCATTTTATTGGCATCAACCTCACATATCATATGATATAGTTGTCCAGCCATGTTAAAGAGTTGTGCAATTATCACCACAATCAATTTCAGAACACTTCCTTCTCCTACTCTTTGTTGTTAGTTCCCCACCCCTACCCCCATCCTCCCCTGCTATGCCCTAGGTAATTATTAATCCAGTTACTGTCTCAATAGACATGCTTATCCAGGATTTCATCAAGAGAAAATCATACAAAATGTAAACAAGAGGCAAACAAACAATAACAACAAAAAAACAGCAACAATGGCTGGAGCAAATGAAGAAAAACATCAATCAAAAAGAAAGCCAAATATATTAAAAAATGAAACGACTTTAAAATAGGTTATAAAGGAGATCAAATGATGAAGTATTTATTGTAATCTAACTATGTCTGCCAGAAGACACTTTAAAGTGTTCTCTGTCTTATAACAAAGTTGTTCACATCTTTAGACCATGGTCAGAGGAGATTAACAAGAGGCTTAATTCATGTAGACTCCCAGCAAATGAATTTGGGACCCCATTGCCATCCATAACCATCTGCAAATTTGGAGTTCACAATTTTTTTTCTTTTTAAAATCATTTTATTGGGGGCTCGTTCAACTCTTATCACAATCCATACATACCTCCATTGTGTTAAGAACATTCATACACCTGCTGCCATCATCATTCTCAAAACATTTTCTTTCTACTTGAGCCCTTGGTATCAGTTACTCATATCCCCCCTCAATTTTAAGCTCTGGGACCAATCCATTCTTCAGATACAGATTTTGATTATTTACTGATGTACCTTTACCATGTGGATTTAGTTGAAACTTCACTTAGATGGCTACATATTTTAAGACAAGACACACTTTTTTTTCCCTAATAGCCAGGGACAATATGACCTCTTCATTACTCTTTACTATGGTGCCCATACCTTCAATGATCTCTTCAGGAGGGTGAGCATTGAGCAGGGCCATGTCATAAGAACTAATTGTCTTAGATTTGGGGCTAGAATTAAATGCAAGACCAAAATCTGTTCACATATTTATGCTTTACATATGTTTTTGGTTCATTTTAGAGACATCATTCTCATTTTATGATAGAGAACAATGTCAATCATTCCCCTGTGTCATAAGGAAATTCAATTGATAGTGTCATTAATTTAGCCAATGGTATGTAATTTAAACCACTGTTGAGAAAAGGAAATTATAAAACTATAGGCCAGCTTCAGAAAAATATATGAATTGACTTGTCTAGATTAAATGCCTAAGTAAATGGACACTGTTTAAACATAAACAATGAGCGGTGCCAGTAGGGTGAAACTGTCAATGACAGTAATTCACATAGGTAGAAGTATACTTATCCAAAAAAAATCATGTCACAGTCAAGCAGAAGGCATAAAAATAATAAATATATGATAGTCCCTGGGCTAACCTTCATTGGACACATTCAAAACGAGATCTTAACCAAAGTCCGGTGATCACCAATCCCATAACCTTGAGTAAGCAGTCATTTGCTCCTTAAATCTGCACCAGGTGGGTTTGAAGTAAAGCCCTGTTCACTTTGTGGGATTTCCGTACAGAATTCTTCTGGTGTGACTTATGAAGGTTGTTGTGCACTTTGAAAGGACAGAGGCTAAAGTACCAGTAGTCTATAGCACATAGCCCAGGTCACCAAGGGCTGGATAAAAGGGAGGTCAAAATGTCCAATTATGAATACAAAAATGGGAATATTCTCCCATTGGGTTCTATATAAGTGTGGCTCATCTTTTTTTGTTCTTGATGGGAGGTTGGTCCTTCTGGTTTACCCACCAACAGAGGTGTAATCACGTTCTCTCAGACTTGCATGCTCCCCTCACCACATCTTGATTTCCATTTCCAATAAGGTTAGTTTATTATTCTTGTAAGAGTGTCTGTAGATTTTAGGTGACCTTAGAATAATGTCCACCACTTGTCTATCAGGTAACAGGAGTATACTGACATGGAACTGCCACAGGTTCAGTCTGGATACAGAAGTGGAAGTGGACCAAGGGATCCCATTGCTGATGTGTAATGGATCTCAACTGAAAGCAGAGGATACCAGAAAGATAGCTACTTGTGTTTCATTGAATATGCCAAGGCATTCGACTGTGTGGATAATAACAAACTGTAGATAACCTGGAGGAAAAATGAGGATTCCAGAACACTTTATTGTGTTCAATGAGAAACTTACATATGGATCCAGAAGCAGTGTGTGAACACAGCACGGGCATACTATATCACATAAAATCAGGAGAGGTGTGCAACAGGGCTGTATCCTCTCACCAGACTTATTCCATCTGTGTGCTGAGCACATCATCAGAGAAGCCGGGCTATATGGAGAAGAATGTGGCATCAGGATGGGAGGAAGGCCTAATACAACCTGCGGTATGCAGATGACACAACCTCGCTTGCTGAAAGTGAGGAGGATTTAAAGCACTTGTTGATGAAGATCAAGGATTGAAGCCGTAAGTATGGAGAACTATCCAATGTAAAACAGAACAAATTCTGCACAATTGGACCATTAGGCAACATCAGAATAAATGGAGAAAAGATTGCGATGTCGAGGATTTCATCTTGCTTGGATCCACAATCAATGCCCATGGAAGCAACCATTACGAGATCATATAATATATTTGATTGGGTAAATTTGCTGCACAAGACCTCTTTAAAGTGTGGAAAAGGTAAGAATGCTACTTTGAGGACTGAGGTAGACTTGGGCCCAGCCATGGCACTTTTAATAGCCACGTGGGCATGTGAAATTTGCAGGGTGAATAAGGAAGACTGAAGAAAACTCATGCATTTGAATTATGGTGCTGTCCTAGAAGGTTATTGATAGTACCGTCTCCAAAGAACAAGCACCTGCCGTGGAAGGAGAACAGCCAGAAGGGTCCTTAAAAGCAAAGATGGGGAAACTTCATCTCACGTATTCTGGACATGTACGTTATCGGGAGACACCGTGCCAGGAGAAGGATGCCATTCTTGGTAAAAATGGAGGGGTGAAAAAGAAAGGCGGAAGGTGCTCAACAAGATGACTTGTCCCCAGGGCTGTAGCAATGGGCTACACCTAAAAAGAATTGTGAAGATGGAGTAAGACCAGGGGCTGTTTTGGGGTACAGAGGTCTCTATGAGTTACCCCCAGCTGGAAGGCTCTTACCAAAAGCAACAAGGGTCTATACATTTTTGAACAGCTCTTTTCTATTTTACTTCTGAGCAAGGCGATTTAATAGGCAATGCTAGACTCATCAGAATATTTTCCCTAGTCTTTTTGAGGTAGTAGCTGTTTTTCTCTCTCTGTGTGTGTGTGTGTGTGTATGTGTGTGTTTGGCTTGTTTTTGTTTGTTTCTTTTTGCTGGAGTATCAGATTAAGGAACTACAGATAAGATTCCTGTTAAACCACCAAAAACTCCTAAAAGCAAGAAAAAACATGTTATTATGAATCCTTAAACCGTGAGATTTTAGCTACTACCACATAATCTAGCCTTATCTGAGGAGGAAAGGGACTACTTTTATAGTATATGGCTTCACCTTTAAGCTAGTGTTACACCTACAGAAGATGGTCACCAATAAAGAGTGCACAACTGTATGTAAATGGAATATAGTAAATTAATCTTTAAATGACTTAATATTTTACCTATGTCTTTCTATGAGATATTTTCCCTCATTATCACGTCCTAGAACTGAAAGTTAGAAAATTATACTAACTAGTGAATGGTATCAGATTTTTCCTGGAGTTAAAATAGTTATTGCAAAGCTCATAGAATAATGGTTCTGCACAATTGTAGGAAGTTTCATAATGTCCTCTTCAAAGTCCCCCTGAAGTAGACATTTTAGAGCAGTGATCAGAATGGGCTCCGTAACATGCAATTGGCTAATAAAGGACACTTAGAGTTCTGCTAGCTGGATAGAATCCCACACATGCTTTGAACATTGTCCCTTATAAAGTGATTTTCTAATGATGCCTGTGCTAATTTCATACTATGTCTCCTGAAATGGCTTATAGAAAGAAGTCAGTCATTTGATAGGGTTGGAAGGCCTGGGTATTTAATACTTTCCTAAACTTCAGTACTAGTTTTATAAGGTCTTCATTGTATACACAAGTTTATAGTTTAATAAAAGAAGGACTTTGCTTGGAGATTTACCACTAGCTTTGAGTCCTATGGCCTGGTACTTTATGGAAAGAGCTACTGTTTTAAAGGTAATGACCCTTCATATTGGCAACCAGATGAGATTGATGTCCTATTTGTTCTTGTAATGTGCTTACATTATGCTGTGGCTTGAG
>NW_022111300.1:27410681-27452807 GCF_000313985.2 Echinops telfairi | reverse complement strand
TGAATCATATCTATTTAAATGCGGAATTCAATACTTGTCGGCTGTTGAGTCTCAAAATTATCCTAAGATACTTTATTTGTGAACTCAGAAGTAACCTGCATGTTTCTGATGTACTTGAAAAAAGTTTACATTCTATCAAACTTTATTTCATTTATTTTCAGGTGAAGATCCAAATGATAGTGTAATGTGCTGAAACAAACAAGAAGGCAATGGATCTACATTATTTGTGTTCTACAAATATTTTTTTGTCAAATTTTCTTCCCGCCCCTGACAATTCCCTTCTTTTAGTTTCCTCAGAACCCTTTGCATCAGTCCCTAGCTTTATGCATTGTGTCCCGTGTACTTTGTAGCTTCCTTTAACAATTTCTTCCATGTCTGGCCAAAATACATCAAATTATTTATAGATTTACATACATATACATATATATGTAAATTTTTGGTATTCAAACGCCATACTTCTACTTCATGAACATCATAAGCATGTGTTCAAATGCAGAAATTTGTATAAGATGATCCAATATATTTTACTAATGTGCACAATTTCAAAATAACATTGAATGTTTCTAAATTTATCTTTTAAAATAAGGTTTCCATTAATAATTTGGAAAATGTATTCATCTCTTTATTCTGCTGTATACATTGAATAGACTACATAATCACATCTATTCATTAAGTTATTGACTTATACCTGGAGTGATCCAATTTTGGGGTGCAAAATAAACTAATCTAATGCCCATATGTATTCAGAAGCTAACAGTCCAGTTACTCAAACAGCCATCAAATGGAGCCTGGCTCAGAAAGGTCCTATAACACAGGGTAGAAAAGGCCCTGTGCATTCCCAAGCCTTTAACTGTGTACAGGAAGAGGAAAAACCTCATTTCTCTCCCATGGAGCCACTGAACTGCTGGCCTCCCAGCTAGCAGTGCAATTCATAAACTTCCACACAACCAAGGAGCCCAGCACTCCAGCGGTGGAGGGGAAACAATTCAAATAGCAATGTTTCAGAATATCCAATTAATTCATAAAAGGTGAACTATAAATAATAATTGAATCAGTAGTTGCAAGACAGTAAGATCGATGGAGATTACAATGTATGTGGAAGTCTTTATGATGCTGTAACAAAGCAAATTTATCAATTTAGATGCAATTAGATAAAGTATGGCAGATACTGCTAAGTTTCTTCTGAGTTTATTTTCTTCTGTATAATAAAACACGAGCTCTGATATTTTCATCATTATCTCCATAGAAATAAATCACCTCATTGTGTCTACCTATCAATCTATCTATCTATCATCTAACTATTTATCTACCTATCATCTTTGTCTTCTTTGCTTTTGATGGTAGGGATGGTACACATTTGATAAACATCTAATCAAAAAGGTAGACTCAAATCTTTTCTCTACACTTTTTAAATTTTCTGTTTTTACTTTCTTTCATTTATTTTTAAAATGCAAAAAAAATCACAGACTCTTGCAAAACAGATAACAATAGAGTAGCACACAGGAAAATAATATTGCTAGTGTGTTTGGTTTTTGTATATTTGTTCATTTTAAGAGTACAAGTTTGATCATATGTATATATTTTTTGTTTTGCTTTTTAAAACTCGGTCTATCTTAAAGATGTCACACTTCCACATAATCTATTCCAACAACTACCCTCTAGGTCACGGTGGAATTTTCCCTGGGGATTTTCAAGACTGTAACTCTTTACAGGAGTAGAAAAATTCATCTTTCTTCCAAGAGCTGGCCTTATAGGACAAGGTAGAACTGCCTCTGTGCATTTCTGAGGCTGTAACTTGTTTGGGGAGTAGCAAACACCATCCTTCTGTGCAAGACTGGTTGGTGGTTTTGAACTGCTGACATTGCTAGTAGCAACCCAACTCGTAACCATTCGCCAGTGAGACTCCCAGAGGTGTCCTAGGACAGACTCAAATTTCCAATGTTCCACTTAGCTGCTAAGTATGGTAACACTTTCCATTATTCAAAGGGTACAAAATATATATTTAGTAGATGAATGAGTAAAATGCATGTGTTAAATTTAACCCTACATTCTTCTCTTTAAGAGTTTGGTATTCTTCTTACCTAGGTATAAAAATGGATGTTCTAGCATCTCAATTTTACTTAATGGTACTGCCAAGTACAGCTTTGGAATGCTAACCATAACGTCAGTAGTTGACAACCACCAGCTGACCTGCAGGGAAAGATAGGGCAGCCTACAAAGACTCGCAGCCCCAAACCCTGCAGAGGGTTACTCTGAGTCAGGATCTAGTCCCCAGAAGTGGACTTGGTTCTGCTTTGTCAGGCCATCATTAGTTGGAGCCTTAAGAACCCAACTGAGCACATGCATTGAGAATTTCACCATACTGAGACTCCTGAGTCCAGAATGTTTGATCTCTATAATTATGAAGGGGCATCCATTAAGGCTTGAAAAAAAAAATCCGTTATGAAAAACATTCATTTAATTCAATGTAGCTAGTGAACTTTTGAAACACATTTTGTGATGATATATTCAACCTAGTCTACCTCAAGTTTGCTTCATTCTTGGTTGTATTACCTGTAGAATCCACTTCCACTTGAATAGTCAGAAAATATTTAACAATTGTAAAAAGTAAATGGGGCAACACTTGATCTCCTCAAACTTCTACAGAGGCAGTAAGATTCACCATTAGTATCAGCCCAAAGCTTATTCCTATAAAGAAGATTCCAGATATTCCTCCAACCATTTGACCAAGTCTGACGATGACTGATTTTCCCAAGACAAGCTCAACTTCGAAAGTTCCTTGCAATGACTACACAGAGTTCATAGCCCATACTCACAGTTCTAGGGTTTTTCAGGAAATTAATTATTGGAATTCAATATTGGGAATGCTTAGGGTACAGTGCTTTAATCTGCATAACTCTTATAAGTCATTCTGGTATGCCTCCCTCCAAACCTCAACCTTTTAGCCACAAAGCCCCCTTTACAGTGTTCTGCTGATAAATGCCCAGAAACACTCTAAGTGACTGACTGGTCCGCCTTTGCCCAAAGATGCTCAATTTCAGCTTTGTAGGTCAGAAAATACACCTCTTCTGATTACAGGCTCAAAATCCCTACCTAAAGGCATTCAACTTTATTTCTTGCTCAGTGGACCTAGAAGCCCACTGCTCTGTCCCCTACCAGTATTTTGTTCTTCTGCCTCTGGTGCTAATGCTGCTCTGCCATAGCTTCTCACCATCTCCCACCATCTCTGTTGTCACAGCTATCTTGTGTATCTAGGAGGTTTAGGACGGGCATATTAGGTCCACAGTGTATGCTCCACTCTGGCTCTTCTTTCTTGAGAGTTCTTTTCTGCCTCTTGGATGGACCATTTTAAAGCTACTTGAATGGTTACTAGCCAATCCCAAATTAGGGGTCTACAGACCATATTTTTAGGGTGCCATGCACCTTATTTATATAATTAGCAAGCTATCTACTACACTTAGTGGACCACAGCACCTCACTTTTGCTTAGTCTGATTCAGTCACTCCAGGGAGAAAAACTGCTCCCATAGTGGTTTATATTCTCTGACGTCCTAGAGTTCTGCTCTGCTTTGCTCATAGAGTCCCTATGAGTCAGAATTGTCTTAATGGTTGTGGGTTTGAACCCAGTTGTTTGGTGGGAGTTATGCTACTACAGCTCACAGACTAAATGGCATAAAGTCAATTTGACTCATAGAAACCATGTAGGACAGAATGCAACTGCCCCTTTACGTTCCCAAAGCTATAAATATTTATGGGAACATGAAGCCTCATCTCTCTTCCGTGGAGTAGCTGATGGGCTCGAACAACTGGCATCGGATTAGCAGCCTGATGTATAAACCAACTATGCAACCAGGGCTACAGCTAAAAGAGTCATATTAAGTAATTCACAACACTACATCACTATAAATCTAAATGAAGACTTCAAATTCTATTCTTGTGTATGATGTTTTCTTCTAGGTCAGATGTTGTATGTTATGTTAACAAGAGAATTACTGGATTTCTAAATATCATATTAGTGGAGGGTTTCAACACACTGCAGTCAATTCCATTTTCAATACTGAAACAGGAGATTGAGGGGGGGGGCGGTGGATTACAAAACAACCCCTCCCAAACATAAGCAGTCTAGCAGGCTCTTCCTACAGTCAAGTCAGGTTGCAGGTATGAGAACGATAGGAGTTGGAAGATTTTGAGAAGAATTGGTACACCAGTGCGAAGCAAGGACCTCACCAATGAATGATGAGATACCAGTCTGCTTGCGGAGGGCAATCACCTCAGCCAGGGAAGGATGAGCTGCTGTTACTGGCAAGCAATGAATCTCGCTGGCTTCTGTTTCTAGAGACCCCAATTCAATGGAGTTTATCCAACTGTCCCTATTCTAATTCCCATCATCAATCCTTTCCTTAGCTTTGGCTGTAATTTTTACTGGAGAGATTTGTCTTTGACTTCCATGCATGCTGTAATGTAGCCATCAACAAGATGACAATTAGGTGTAACATAATAAAACCTTGACTTTGCAGCGGGAAGAAATAAGCGATCATTTCATTGAAAGATAGAAACTCCCATGTCTTTTGGTCAAGCCTTGACTCGATCCTTTAAATACCCAAGTTTTTCATTTTCTTTCTACAAGATATAAAATGCAGTCTAATCCATAGTCTTCGTATCCACAAGTAATATATGTATCAAAATTGTACTATCCAATAACAACTTATTTACTGACACTTTCTAGAATTACTTGCATCTGGACCAAGCATATATGAGCATCCAGAGCCCTTGGGGGCAAAAGTGGCTGGTTGTTTAGAGCCACCCAGCAGCTCTACAGGAGAAATATTTGGGAGCCTACTTCTATAAACATTACAGCTCAGAAAATTCTATGGTGGAATTCAACCCTTCAGAAAAAGTCTAAATCAGCTTGTCAGGAGCCAACAATAGCTATAGCAGCATAGCGTGTACAGCATCAGAAAAATGTTTGTTTCTCCATTGTCATCAATAGACCCAGAGGTAAATAGGTATTTCTGAAATATAATGTAGATCTGAAATACAATGTCAGATTCCTATCCAAATTTAAATATTTGATCATCTCAAAACACAGGTGACCATACAATACATTGTTTCCATCTGAAGAATTCTATTCTGGCCATTACAAGTACTTGGGCAGAAGATACGATGTGAACCCAAGTGTTGGAAGAACTGGTGAAGTGAACGTCATGGAGGTGGGCACTGATAACGTCAACTATGCACGACCAAAAATGATGATTGGTAGGGTTTATCTGGGAAGAACAGGTAAGTATAAAATTTCTAGTAAGCTATGCCAATTCTGAGTTATGTACATGTCCCTGTGTTCTCCCCTCAGAACGCCCCTTAAAAAGAAGAAAAGAAGAGCCACCTACAATAGGTCAAATGATACGAGTATCCATTGAAATCACATTAAGTCTGATCTTTTTTCACTTCACAAATGACTTTGTAAAAGTATGTGATTGTCCCACAACCTATGTTACTTTTTCCCACATTTTCACCAAAAGAGATACTGATCACTTTAATATATACGAATGAAATGAATGCAAAATTAAGTCTTCTGTCCATTTTCAAGGCAATTGAATACATTGTTATTTTCCATTCAAGGCAGATCTATGGTGCTGGTTATATTTTTCCATTTAGACGCGTTTAGAACCCTTAATATTAACTGTGGCTATTCATAAGTTTTTCTTGGGTTTAGGATCTAATCTTAGAGAGCATCTAAGAACAAAGATAGCAAATAGAGAGGGACATATGCATTTCTGTTTTTGATGACTGATTTGGTGCCAAGTCCATGAGCTGAACACCATCGGCCATCACTGTTGCCAGTTTATACATAAAATATCACGCAGGCAATGGCTTTGAAAGGACCTGCCAAGTACAGTGTTGAAACCCCTAGAGATATTGATTTTACAGTTTCTTCAGTGATTCTACATCATGCTGCTTTACTTTCTGGCAATCTTTATAACTTTTACACTGACATAAACTGCCATAAAATACGCATCCAGTACACCCCTCCCCTTCCTCCTCTAGAAATGGTTAAGGACGCTCCATTATTCTATTAACATGTTTGCCCATTAATTCCGTTGATCTCCCTGGGAATGACGAGGTGACTCTATACTTGAAGGGCAATTTGTACTGCCCCACAGATTTATTATTATCCTCTCTAGTGGAAAGCACATGAATTCATCTAAACATTTATTTTCCTTAGTGTGCTGCTATTTTTCTTTTTATGTTTTTTAAAGTAGATTTAGTGGCACAATATTAGTAGCTGAGAATCCCAGAGTTTGTTGTCTACGCAAAAAGGCAGGCAGTTCAGCTCTCTGAATCTGGCCTCAAACACCAGACTTTCCCTTGGCTGTAGTGTGGGAACACCATATGGCTAATAGAGAGGGCAGTAGAGTATTTCCTAATTGGTTAGGAATTAGACAGTTGTTAGGGGAACAAAAAGGGGTCTCTACCATAAAGATAACTTCACTGACAGGACCATGAATTAGCCTATAATAGTACTGTTTTTGTTTTTTAAATTGTTACCTATTACACCAAACTTACAAGGCATGTTTGTTATTTTCCTAACCTTTTATCAGAGCTTTCATATAGAGTTGGAATCAAGGAGTTCGTAATGGAGTGGCACATGTTTGAGGGAAGAAGAGCCTTCGAGTCTTTTCTAACTTACAGAGACTAGCTGTGTTATCTGGCTAACAAGGTGCTTTCTCAACTTTCAAAGTCAGTAATGGTAAGTTGAGATATTACCACCTCTGTCTTCACTATTAAGGATTCTGGTGCTGAATTGATTTATTTAGATAGTCCAGGGAAACTTTCCTTTCTCAAGGTCAGCAGACTAGCAACCTTACTTGCATCTGCACCCATCTTAATTCTCTTTTGCTATGGAAAACATCATAGCCACAGTTTCTAAGGACTGACATATGTGCAGATTTAAAGGCCATTATCATTTTTGCCAAAGTTGATAAGAGTCGGGCTGATCCCTAGCTAATTAAGGATGGGTAAAGCTATATTTACTGGTGTTCTGCAGTCAATCACATGTCCATCCACAGAACAAAATGAAATATAGCAATCATCTAAAAATACTGAATTGCAGGGGACACCAAGGTCCATTGGTAAAACAGTTCTCAAGGAAAATGTTATACTTCCTATTTTGGTGAGAAGCAACGGGATCTTAAATACAGCTAAGGTTCAAGTGCTGAACATTGAAAGATAAATGATCATAATTTTTTCAATGGACAACTAAATTATGCAAGCATCAGCCTCCAGGACATGGAGACCAGAAGGACTAGATTGTGCCGTGCTATCACAACCAACAGCTTTTAAAGGGATGATAGTAGTAGGTCCTGAGGAGAATGGAAGAAAAGGTAGAATATAGTTCAAATTATAAAAAACCTAACAAACAAACAACAACACCAACAAGAAAACCCAGACTACCTGGTTGGAGACAGTCTAGTTAAAAACCAATTCTATGGCCCTAGTCTCCCTTCCAATCTGTAACTGAACCATCCTTATAACTCAGTAGACAAATCTAGAAGGTGAGGGAATCTATAAGGGGAATCTATAATGGAAATACTCTAGTGAAATACACAGACGTTAGAATCATCAAACATCTAACATCAAAAGAGCAGTATTTGTTCAAGGACAGACGTTCAGAAGGGTTAGGAAAGAAGTACAAGCTATGTGAATTTTTGATTGAAAAACTAATGGTTCTTATATAACCTTCAACTAATTCACAATAATAAGGGTTATTTTTGTTGGTTTGGTTTTTGTTTTTTAAGTACTGAAGTAACAGGACTTTTTTTCTCACTAAAAAAATGTATACCATGGTCAATGGATTTTTTGAAAGAATGGCAAGAAATTTTAATGGGGAAAAATAGCTCTTGCAACAACTGGTGCTAAAACAACTGGATATCAACCTGCTCAATCTAAGCAACTTTTTTTTTTTTTAATTATCACCTTCCAAGAGTTTCCTTGGAGATTTTTCATCAGGTCTTTAGACCGAAGATACTGGAGACTGATTTTTTGAGTCAGGCTGAAATTGGAAAAGTGTTCACAAGAAACTAGGCATGTAAGCATGAAAATCCTGGATTGCTATCCGTGGACATATCAAAAAATATGTAAACAAATAGTGGGAAAACAGTCAAGACATTGTGAATTGAAGACAAAAGAAAATATTTTTTTAAATTTTAAATTAAAGAATGCCAAAGGGTTAATTTCATGAAGTATAAAATGCTCCCTGTCATCAAATTGATTCAGAGCCACTATAGTACACAGTGCAAGTGCCTTTGGGTTTAAAAGACTGCAGCTCTCTCAAAAGTAGCATCTCTGTATTTGCCTGTTGTGTTTCCAGAACCTCAAGAGTACCTGCCATCTGGAATCAACGAACTGACTCCTAAATGGTTAAGGCCAGCCCAAAGGTTTGAAAAACTGTATTCTGTGCCTTATTTGCTCTCATATTTGCAGTCTCACAAGATTGCTAGCTATTGATGGCATTTAACAATGAGTAGATTTTGACTCATGAGTTCCCTGTCTCTGTGGAATAGAACTTTTCCACAAGACTCTAAAGGCTCTAAATTTCTGGAAGGAGACCACCTGCCCGACATTGCGAGGAGTCATTTTAGAAGAGAGGGCAAAGATTTTAAATGATTTAGCAGCATCTCTGATTCTAATGAATACTGATCTGGATAGGGAAAAGTATTCCTCTGGGGACTTCTGAATTGGCTGTCAGATAGCTGATACCAATACCACTGATCAGAAAACAAAAGAGCTTTGCATGCTTGAAGAAAATCCATAGACCCTTTAATTAAAGGCAGACTTGGTGAGGTCTTCCCTAAAGAGACTAGATTCCTCTTCTTAGATAAATGAAAGTATGTTATTGAGGAATTCAACTGGGCTAGCCCAAAGCTCTTTGTTGGTATTTGGCACTACGGTTATTGCATTTAGGAATAAAGCAATTGTGAGCATTGTCTTAGAAAGAAAGCTTTCTTAGGGCAATGAACAACAAAATGATTCTGCACTACAGAAAAAAAGTGGTTGTTAAGAGGACCTCAGAAAAGAAATCGCATCTTATGTGTAGTTCATGTAGGAACTTTGAGGCAAGCTGAAAAATATGAGCGGTTTGGTATGGCAAGCAGAATACTGTATTAAGAATGGAAGGAGTCCGTTTCTAGTCTGACCTTTACCATTTCTAGTTATATGACATATACAATACATATAATTCAGATTATAAAGACCTCAGTTTCCATGCTTGCACCAAGGAAAATTTCTGAGCTTTCTTCCTTTGTTCGAATGTTAGGCGCTCAACTGGTTTTTAGGTGCCACAGAGTAGATGCTGACTCTGCACCAAAAAAAAGAAAGAAAGAAAGAAAAAGAAAGCCACTGCCCTGCGCCATCCTCACAATTGTTCTTATGTTTGAGCCCGTTGTTGCAGCCACCGTGACAATCCACCGGGTTGCGGTTCGTCCTCTAGGACGTGAATAGACATCTCCTTCCCGGTGGTTGCGTTCATTACTGTCTGTCTGACCCTGAACGCAGAGGGGCTGCAAGTACCCTCAAAGTTATGAATCACACACAAGGAAAACATTATAAACCAAGGGTACACGTAATGTTGAAAATGTTTCACAAGACCAACCAATTAAGAGAAAAATCTTCAAAACATATTTTTATAGATTTCACATGTAAAAAGGAAGAAAAGAAATAGTATTTTGATCAATTCTTGTCTCAATTACATAATTTAGTAAATGATGGCTACATAAGCTTTAAACTTTAAGAGAATCACTTTAATCTCTTAAAATAAATAGATAAATAAATAGATTTTCTTGTCCTGGTTTCCTTAGCAATATTCATTCTTATTTTCCTGTATCAATATTTGAAGGGCTTATATTATATATACTTATAAGAATTTTCTTAGTATGCATTTCTATAATTTTAAGTATTTTTCTTTGTTTACAGTGTTGAAAATAAAAATTGTTCCATTGGTATAATTATGATAATAGTCCATATATAAAATAAGAATGGGATCAGAAGATGTATTTAAGGAGACATGTATTCAACAATAATACTTCTGAAGAATCAGAAACCATGGGCCAAATGGGAGAAACAAAGTCACATAGATGTTTTGTTTTGCCTTTTCCCTTAAGTTTTGAAAAGTAATAAACATTGGTACAGAAAAGAAGGGAGGGAACTCATTCTCTATTTGGCAAACTCTTTCTTCATTGTTCAGTTTGTCTGACAACAAATGCTGACGGAGCCCCTGTTTCGTCGATGTGATTATCACGTTCATCACTGTTTCTCAAGTACAGTTTCTGTGCAGAGGAAAGGACACGTGTCCTATTGGGATGAACGAAGACTAATTTCTCAGTGGTGACATGAACTATTTTAAGAAGTTTCAGCAGGAAGTCGTCATGTGAAGGGAAGGTGGGGAGGGTGTGGTAGACAGAGATTCACCTGGAAAATTACATTTACTAAAAATATAACGTAGACTCTATGAACTGACAGATAAATAGCAAGACTTGCATTAGACTGGGGAATAAATGGTGGTTTGGGAAATATGTTGGGATATGATTGGGAAGATGTCTCCTGGACCTTTCTAAGACATTGTTCTGTCTTATGTTCAATGTCTTCTGTATTTACTGAAGAAGCAGATATTTTGTGCTGACAGACAGCCTGTCCCCAAGATTTGTGAAACAAAGCCAAGCATGACAATCCGTGTATGGAGATAGTATCCTTTTCTTGTAAGGATGTTCAGTACCAAGGAGGCTTTCTTTTACTCATACCTACTACTTAGAAGTCTCTCCCAGCTTGCTGCAAGTTTTCTGCACTTATCTGGAACACCACCACAGCAAAGCCAGCCATATCTTCAGGCCTAGTTAGCTTCAGCAGTTGACAGGAATTGAAATGCTAATAATCTTTTTTTCCTCCTGAATTCTTATAAAGATTCAAATGAGTCACACAGCTGCAAATCATTTGATGGCAGGAAGAATCTTGACAGCTTCATTTGAAGTTCCAAAGTTCCTGTTTTATGGCTGGTTTAATGTTTGGTAAAAGGCTGTTTAAATTAGAGAAACCTCCTCATAGTAGAATATTCAGTCCCATACAAGTTTTTCAAGAAAAAAGGAAAAAAGAAATTTTTAGAGGGAAGAAGATACACAATCTTGCAAGCTTGTGAACAAACTAGTGTTTCCTTTTCCCTATTTTATTGTTTTCTCTTGGTGCAGAGTTTGCAGTCTTGTACAATCCAAAATATTTCCCAAAATGTGTTCCTTTGATTCAGAGTTTTTTTGTGGATGTGTTTTCCTATAGCTCCATTCAAAAGCGTTTCTGTATGTGTAAATAAAAAAGAAAGCACAAGTTGGAGAAAGATTCAGATTTTTGTGTAATATAGGGGATGAATCAGGACAATCATCATAGTTAGACTGAGAAAATAATTGTTGGAATGGGCAATTCATCACAATTCCTTAATAGGCAGACAGATAGAATCTTGGGATTCCAAGCAAAATGTTTTTTATGTCTATGTCCAGTGGATCAATATTTCATTTTCTTTGTTTCTCCCATCTACATGGTTTAGAGTTCAAAACTGACACTCTTGGTGAGTTTGTTGATATGACAATGATTCATTCAGGCTCAGTTACCTCATTTGGAAAGTCATGAGGAATAACTCTTTCCTGTTCATCTGCTAAGTATATTTCCTTTGGCTGACATGCTAAAATTAATTCATTCTATATGTATTCATTCTGAAAGAAAGTAATCATGGTTCATTTTTAGGTCATACAATTAAAGGGTCTTGAATCATTTACTGTCATATTTTCATCCCCTTGAAATGTTTAATCTATTTGACTTACGGATGATGAGTTTTCTCTCACCTGCTATCTTTATCTGCAGATTGGTCAGGAATCAGAGGTTGGATAAGAGGATGGGGGACAGACTCTGTCCTACATAGTCATTCAGGAACCAGAGTTAATGACTATACATTAGCAAGTACCATTAAGATCACAAAGAAAATATGGTTTATGATATAGCAATTGTTTCTATTTAGATATATTTGTCACTTGTTCATATCTTTTTAGCCAAAGTAAATCACCTGGCTACACATAACTTTACAGGAAGAGACAAAAATTTCTAGCCATAAAAGAGATTTGGAAAATCTGTGAACATCTTGATGACTACCTAGACTTGAGCAATGTTATCATTGTTAGGTGCAGGCTAGTTGGTCCCAATTCATAGTAACCGGGCTACAACAGAATGAATGAAAGACTGCCTGGTTTTACTCCATTCTCACACTTGTGGAGACCATAGTTGGAGACACAGTGTCTGTCCTATTGAAGGTCTTCCTTTTTTTTCTGACCTGCTACTTTACAGTAGGAAGGTATCCAGCCCCACCCCCACCCCCAAGGAAAAAAGCTCTGCTGGGTGGAGCTTTCCTAGTGAGAATTTTTCCAGGCTAGGTAAGAATCAAGCAACTTGCTCTGAGTTAGTGCATCCAGTGGCATCCTCTGGGAACATACTCTTTGGTCAGAGTGATTTTTTTCATAAAAGCAGTTTAGCTCAAACGTCATTTTTTTTGTGATGGATGATTTAAGAGAACGGTGTGTGGCTGTGAAATTTTGTTTTCTGCGTGGGAAAAATGCCACAGAAACTGTTGTTGATTTTGTGGTGTTGAACACAGCTTACGGGGACAGCACTATGGAAAAAACCCAAGTGTATGCATTTCAAAAAAGGTGTAATGTTGATTAATGACAAACCTCATTCTGGACATCTGTCAACATCTCAAATGGATGAAAGTGTTGACTCATAGCACATTTGAAGTTTGTTCTACCAGGTCAGACTGTTAATCAAGCTTTCTATTTAGAGATTCTGACAGGATTGCTGAAACAGTGTGTGACAAAAAGGCTTGATCTGTGGCAGAGGGGGCACTGGTTTTGCCACCCCAACAATGTGCCTGCTCACACAGCTATCTCAGTGTCCCATTTTTTGGCAAAAAAACAGCATGCCTCTCTTGCCCCCAAACACCTTAGTAACCTGATCTCCTTCCATCTGAGTTCTTTTTCTTTCTGAACCTGAAGAGGGACATGGAAGGACAGTGATTTGACAACGTAGAAGAGGTGAAGAAAAAAACAACAAAGGTTTTGTCAGTCATTCAAACAGATGACTTTGAAAACTGTTTCCAAGAATGGAATCACAGATTTGGCTAGTGCATTAAGTGTATTAAGTGTAATTAAGTGTACTTTGAAGTTGATAAGGTTGTTTTGTTTATAAAAGAAAAAAGAAAGAAAGAAGAAAAAACATAGCTTTCAAAACAATAATTCTGGGGTTTTTTTTTGGGGGGGTAACCCCTCATACTGTCTCCAGGCACAGGTCCTTTCTGATCATATGTCCAAAGTATTTGAGACACAGTCTCACCTTCCTCGTGTCTAAGGAGTCTGTCTGTATTTATTTTTAAATACCGATATGCTAAATTCTATCAGTAACTGTATGTGCAATATTCTTTGTCAACATCATAATTCAAATTTATCCCTGCTCATTGTACAAATTTTATATGTCTGAGACCATTGAAAGCACCGTGGCTTGGAAATGACCAGTCAATCCATGGGAGAAAGAGACTTTCTATTCCTGCAAAGAGTTCAGGTTTCAGAAATCCACAAGGGCAGTTGTACACTGTCCTGTCGTCTAGGGCACTATGAGTTGGAGTCAATTCAATGGCAGGGTTTTTGGTTTGGTTGGTTTAACTTAGGCATGTCTTATTCTTCAAAGTGACACTGATGCAACCCTGGGTGCTGGAGCAGCTGCGTGGAGACGCCTGCCAGCACTGAGATCTTATATGCTCACTGATGCAGCTTTCCTTCTGCAATTGGCTTCATTGTGTGTGCTTTGTGAGTTTGAGGAGGACTTTGTAGATCGGTATGGGACATATGGACTAAAGTCAGACTTATGGAATTGGACAGGACTGGGTTGGGATGCTTAAAGTACAATTACCCTTTATATAAAACTCTCATAAAATATGAGTGTTTATGAATGTCATTTCTCTAGTCTACCTAGAGTAACTCAATACTTTTGAATGGCATTTTCATGGGCATTGATTGTGGAAACCAGTAAAATTAAATATTTGACAACTTAAATATTTTCTCCTTTTATCGTTATACTGTGTATTGTTTGAATACTGAGGATTTTTATTTTCTTTACACTGAGTTGTAATCCATACTGAATGCTGAAATCTTCCAACTTCATCAGTAGGGGTTTCAAAACTTTTTAAATTCTGCAAGCAAAATTGTGTTATCTGCATACTTCAGATTGTTAGAAACCCCCTCAAACTAAACCTGGTGTTATACTCTCATTCATAAAGCCCAACTTCTTGGACTGTTTGCTCAGCATACTGATTAAATAAGTATTATAAAAGGATCCAACCCGGGATCACACCTTTCCTAATTTTAAACTATGAAATATTCCTCTGTTCCACTAGAACAACTGCCTTTTGATATATGTAGAAATTTCTTATAAGTACAATTAAATATTATTTAATTTCCATTCTTTGCAATATTATCCATAGTTTGTTATGATCCACACAGCCAGATTATTTTGCATAGTTAATAAAGAACAATAAAACTATCTTTAAATTTTAGAAATATCACCTTATATAGTCTGTGCATGATACAAAAATATGACAAATATAATACAACTTTGACAATTTATCCACCCTATCAAGTGACTCCGAATAAAATTATATCTCTTAAGGTCTTTTTGAAGGTGAAAAAAAGTATTTCAATAGTGCTTTATTTCTTCATGTTGTAAATAATCACTGTTATATGCTTACATATATAATGGTTATTTTCTGCCTCTATGTACTATGTTCAAATATGAACCAGTTATTTTCATATTTGGAGTGTTGTTATTGTTGTCATTGCTGTTTTTATTAGGGGATATAGAGTGGGCTCTGACCCATAGTGACCTGATATATAACAGAATGGATCACCGCACGGTCCAAGGTCATCCTCACAATTGTTACAATGCTTGAGCTCATTTTTGCAGCCACTGGGTCAAACCATTTCATTGATGGTCTTCCTTTCTTTAGCTGCCTCTCTATTTTACCACGAATGATGCTCTTTTCCAGGGACTGGAGGGTAGGGGTCAGGAGAATAAGCAAATAAATTTTCATTTCTTTAGAGAAAAAAAGAATAAGTGAAAATATTTCTGGTCTCCGAGGCTTTCAGTCATGATACAATGAGATCTCACATTCTGCATCCTCTTCTGAGTCTGGTTTGAATTTTGGCACTATCTGCTCAATATCATTCTGCAATAGCACATGAGATTCTAAGCCTCATTGTCACTTAGGAACCCGAGTTGAAATGATCACATGTCTGTTCGTTCCTATGATTACAAAGAAAACACAGTGAATGGCTTGCAGGCTTAAGCTTTCTACCTTGGTGATGTGTTTCCACTTGTCCACCTTCCTCAGCCCCAGTAAGTCACCTGATTACAGCTCATTTTTTAAAATATTGCCATGATATTTAAGGTTATGACACTGGGATTTATTTCAAATGCCACCTGGGTAATCCGTGGAGGAAATGTTGCATGCTGGCAGTGCTTATTGATGAAAACCCAAGACCCCGCCTTCAGTATAGATTACACCTCAGTGTAAAGAAAACAAAAACTCTGACCGCTGGACCAATAGGCAATATCACAATAAACCAAGAAAAGATTGAAGCTACCAAGAATTTCATTTTTGAATTTTGAATCCAAAATCAATGCACATGGAGATAGTAGTCAAGAATGCAAATGGCTCATTACTATGGGCAAATCTACTACAAAAGAGCCCTTTGATGGTTTGAAAAGGAAAAGGTCACTTTGAGGACTGAGATTCATCTGACCCAAGTCATGGTATTTTCAATGCCTTATAAGCATATAAAAGCTGGATAAGGAATA
The DNA here is from genome assembly GCF_000313985.2 of Echinops telfairi. NCBI lineage: Eukaryota > Metazoa > Chordata > Mammalia > Afrosoricida > Tenrecidae > Echinops > Echinops telfairi. Next base: position 27,436,875 of record NW_022111300.1, on the reverse strand, counting down.
AAGAAAACTGCAGAAGAATGGACACAATAGAATCATGGTGCTGGTGAAGAATATGCAAAGTACAATGGATGGGCAGAAGAACCAACAAGTCTGTCGTGGAAGAAGTATAGCCAGAATGCTCCTTGGAATCAAGAGAGGGAGGCTTTTTTTCAAATACTTTGGACATGTTAACCGGAGAGACCACAATAGAGAAGAATACCATGCTTAGTAAAGCAGACGGTCAGGGGATAAGAGAAGTCCCTCAGTAAGATAGATTGATCCCCTGGCTGTAACAATGGGCTGAAGCCTACCACCAATGGAGATAACTCAAGAGCCCTTGACATTTTTTTACTATGCTGGAAGTGTCACAGAGAAAATGATGGTGTCACATTCATTGCTGAAAGGAACATTTAAATATCTATTTGATATATATGTACATAGAGTTGGACAAATACATATCTATGTATATATGCATATATAAACCAGATATATCACTAAATGTTCTTCAATGCATAGGGGAGTTCCCACCAACAAAGCCTATCTAATGCAATTGTCAGTAGTTCTGATTCCTAGAGCCACAGGATATAATGTAGAAATCAGGCTTATTTTATTTCATAGTCTAGATTTAAATATTGTACTCATCTGCTCATCAGTGTTAATAGTTTAATCATTCTTCCTCTAGAGGCCACCAAAAAAAATGAAATCTGCCATGACAGACAGCTAGGAGGAGATGTTAGAGAGCTGACATGTATTTGAGAACACACATCCATTTATCCTGTTAAGCAGTAGAGAGCTTCACATATTTGCAAAGGCAGTTTTGTAATCAACAATTTGTCTGATCTTTTGATTATGAAAATTCTCATATTTGTAGCATGCCTGTCTGTTAAGGTTGCTTTCCAATCACTCCACAAGTCTTTCTTCCTCTCTCCCTATCCCCTCCCTTTTCCTACGATGGATACTTGTCAGCCTACCCCCTCCTATGTTGCAATTTCCCAGAAATCCACAAATGAATTGAATCCAAGAAGAACACTGTTAAGGCAAAAGCTCTAAAAGTAGTAGTCTTATCATCAAAGGTTTCATTTGAGATTGGCTGAATCCTATAGTCTGGACACCAGAGCCTCATGATAGGCCCCAAATAAGCCGGCCTGTCAGAGAGACATGTCTGTGTTGTATTTGTTATCCAGGCTTTGTAATTGCTGAAGAAGATAATGGAATTGTCAGCCCATTGATACCAGTAGATCCTGAAGAACAAGAGGGAGATTTAATGAGCAGCTCACCTCTGTCCTCACAGTGCAATACACCTGCCATCTGAGGCCTGACACCCCTTTGTTCCAACCTTTCCTAACGCATCTGATTTACCAAAGAGAAAGTGGTCAGTTTTCTCGATAATTGCTTCCAAACTTGGGTCTCTGATAAGTGCTTTTCGTGTAGCTCATTTTACAAATCATCCCCCCAAGGTTCATTCTAAGTTTGCTTCCTGCAGGGTATGTCCGGTGACAAGATTGAGTGTGGTGCTTTAGGTAGAGTCTAACAAAGCAAAACACATTTTTCCCAATAATAATAATAAAGCTGAATAATCTTTAATATAGGTTTTTTATTAAAATGACTGAAATATCTCTCCAGGTCAGTATGCTGTAGTACCTTCCCATTAAGCAGATAGCATATCCTTTTATTACATTCGACGAGACTCATTATTCTGCATTTATCTGCATTGAATTTTCCATCTTTTAGCCCAAGCATTTAAGTGAGCTAATTTTTTTCCATACCTGAGAATTGTTTTTCAGGGATGACCTTTCCTCCCAATTTAGCATCATCTACAAACCAGAATGCTGTATTGTAATTAATGCACTTGGAGTCAGTTATTTAAGATCCTTTATCGTAGAATATCCAACATCATTTTCGGACCAGGGTAACTCTGCCACTAGTAACTTAGCTGTGATTATATTCTTTATCTCCTGTTTTATAACACAGAAGGCTTGATTGGAAGGAAAGCAAGAAAAAAGATCTTGATTAGTGCAAAACCTCCCCTTAAGTAGAAGTTTCTTCTGCATGATTTCTTTGTAATGCAATGTCCTCCAAGATGAATCTGCGGAGCACCGCTCGCATTCTGGCAGGTAACTATTCACTTGACAACCCTGGGTCACCAAGATAGACATCACTTAGACCCAGAAAATTGGTGCAATTAATTCCAGGCTTCCACTTCAGGAGTCCCTGAACTGGTAACTGTGGGTCACTGATTCCAAGGGAGGGGTGGGTGGGGTGGGGGAGGGGGCTGAGGGGGTGGTGAGGATAAAAGAAAGCATGGCTCAGTTACTTACTTACGCGCCAAGATTTGTTACGCGAAAATGAGGTGACATACCCAGCCTCCCTTCCCTGAAAGCATGGTGGAGGGAGAAGCCACCAATTTATGAAACCTTTGTGCCTTCAAGAGCGCATTTGATATAATCTGGTTTTGCCTACATAGCATGAGGGAGACAAGGTAGTTCTTTCTGGAGAAAAAAGGAAAAAAACAAAAACGCGGAGTTGTGTGTGTGTGTGTGTGTGTGTGTGTGTGTTTGGAATCACATACTCCTGACAGAAAATAGGTGTTTACGGGACCAGGAAAAGACATATTTCGAATGAGAGACATTAGCCCACAGAGATGAATAGACATCAATAGTCTGGGTAAACCCTATGGTTGTTGCTCTAAAGCAGACAGTCATGCGTTTGTTGTTTTGCGCTGCGGAGGGGTTTCAATAGAGGAGAGTGGCGCGGGTGACAGGGATAGCCGCTCCACCGGGTTTTCATGGCTACAATCGTGATGGAAGCAGATGGCCAGGTGTTTCTCCCACGGAGCTGCTGGCAGAGTTCGAACTCCCAGCTTTGCAGTGAGCTGGCAGTTGCTTAACCTTGGCACTACCAGGGCTCATTAGAACCAACATTTGTGCTTTCCTAGTACATCCCTATCTACGTAGGGGGTGAAAAGCGCATATATTTATCATTTTGTAGTCCTGAAGTGCACAGTTTTGGTAGAGGTCTCACTTGGCTACAATCAATGTATTGATGGGGACATTCCTTTTCGAAGGCTTAAGGAAGATCTATTTCCTGCTGTTTGGTGATGTTTGCAGGGTTCGGTTCGTCACAGTTGTAGGCAACGCCTTACAAGTCTTTGCTGCCTGCCAGTTAAAGATACTTCTCAATATCCAGAGGCTTTCTAATCCCTTGGTTTGTGTCCCCACCCTCCATCTTCAAATCAGCAATGCTGAGTCTGGTGTGTCTTATGTTTGGAATCCAACCCCCCTCCTTCCTTTCTCTGATTTTCAAAGGCCCAGGTGACTAGATAGTGCTCGAAGACCAAGGTGAAGACCATTGAAGAGATGAGAAAGTTATCTGGACAATCTTGGAGCTTGATTCAGCAAATTCTACTGGAAGATGTGGAATTGAGAAGCATCGCTGTGAAATTTGTGCCTCAGGTTCCCATGGACCAGGAAAAAGAGCATCAAGCAGAAACATGCCACACTTTGAAAGAACAGCACTGAGGTGACCCAGATATTTTTCGAAGGAGGCAAGACATGGTGCTATTCTTACAACGCTGAAAGCAAATATCAATCAATCCAGTGGAAGCTGCCATCATCACCTCGCCCCCAAAAAGCTCATCAAGTGAAATCAAATATCAAGATGATGTTCACTTGTTGTTTTATTTTTTTATTATTTTTTAAATCATTTTATTAGGGGCTCATACAACTCTTATCCCAATCCATACACACATCAATTATGTAAAGCGCATTTGTACATTCATTGCCCTCATCATTTTCAAAACATTTTCTCTCCACTTAAACCCCCGGCATTAGGTCCTCACACCAGATCAGACTGTTAATCAAGCATTCTATTTAGAGGTTCTGAAAAGATTGCTTTAACAGTGTGCAACAAGAAAAACAACAACAACAAAACCCTGATTTGTGGCAGATGGGGACTGGTTTTGCCACATCAACACACCTGTTCATGCAAACATCTCAGTGTACCAGTTTTGGGTTAAAAAAAAAAAACCAAAACAGCATGCCTCTCTTGCCCCACACACCTTAACCACCTGAGCTCGCTCCATGCAACTTCTTTTTGTTTCTGAAAATGAAGAGGGACTTGAAAGGACAGTGATTTGACAATGTAGAAAAGGTGAATGAAAAAGCAATGGAGGTGCTTTAAACCAGACAAACAGATGACTTTGAAAAATGTTTCCATGAATGGAATCACAGATTTGACAAATGTATTAAGTGTGATGGAGAGTACTTTGAAGGTGATAAGGTTGTTTTGTAAAAAAAATACATACATACATACATACATATCTTTGGGGGAAATCGATTTTGCAGGGGAGTGGGCACCCCCCCCCCATGGGTCTCAGTTTAAGTTGCACATCTTAACGATTTTTATTCTAGAGCTAGGCTTGGCTAGTTAATCCACTTATATAATCAATGTTTGATCCAGTAGACTGAGTTTCTAACCATGGCCAAAAATATTCCTCATATATTTCTACTATGAGAATACCAAACATGTGCTTTAGCATTAGTCAAGCAATCCTGCATACAGAGAATCGTGGTTTTTTTTAATTTATAGCTTTTATTGGTATCTGAACTTGAGTTAGTTTGAGCATGTCAAGTGGTATTTTGTATTTGAGTTACACAAGTTTAAGCCTCCACAGACAACAATGGAGATCTAGAAACCCAGCTGCCCTACTAGCAGTGACTCTGGCTCAGGGCCCTCCCAAGTGTATCAGAGCAGGATTGTGCTCCAGTAGATTTTCAGCAGCTGACTTCTCAGATGACTTCTCAGTGGCTGACTTCTGAATCTTAGTAGATTTTCAGCAGCTGACTTCTCAGCTGACCTCTCAGTGGCTGACTTCTGAATCTCAGTAGATTTTCCGTGGCTGACTTCTCAGGCTTTTGCTTGAAGTACCTTTAGGTGGACTCAAACTTCCCAGCTTTCAGTTAGCAGACAAGAGCTTTAACCATTTGCAGTACCCAAAAACTGCCCAACATGTAGAGCTCTTTAAAACAACTGTCCAGGTATGTTAAACTACATGAAAAGTTTTTATTATTGAATGGCACACAGTCAGTTACAATTCATGCGATCCTATGTAATACAGAACGACACCTTACCAGTTTGGTGCCATTCTCACAGCCATCTGACTCCACAGGTTCTGCCTCTGTACCAATCCACCCCACTATTGATCTCTTCTTGATTATTTCTATTTTACCAATGATGATGTCCTTCTGAGACTAATCCTGATAATACACTAAGAAACATGAGAGGAAGACTGCACATCCTGGCTTATAAGGAACACCCTAACTGTTCTTCTGGGATAAAGTTGTTGGTTCTTCTGACAGCTTGTAATATATTCAGTGTTTCTCATCCGTACCATAATTCAATAGCATCAGTTCTCCTTTGGTCTTCCCTATTCGTTGTCGAGTTTTGCATACATGTGAAGTGGATGAAAATGCCATGGTTGGGTTAGATTCTTCACAGTACTCAAAGTGATCTTTCTACTTTTTAACCACTTTAAGGAAGATTTTTGCAATGCACTATTACATTTGATATCTTGATTTTTGTTTCCAGGGTGTTTATCATAGAAGCTGCTAAAATGAAATCTTTCACAACTTCAATATTTTCTCTATCATACTATTGCTTATTGGTCTAGCTATGAGGAAGGCGGTTTAGTCATGTTTAGGTAGAATCCACATTGGAGCGCGGATGGTGCAGTGGTTACAAGTTCATCTGGGATCCTCATGGGTGGCACCTAGAACCCACCAGAGCTCCATAGAAGAAAGACTGGGCTTTCTGCTCCTGTGAACAGTTATAATTCCGGAAACCCACAGAGAGTCACTGTGAGTCAGACTTGACGTGGTGGCAGCGAGGTTTTGTTTCCGTTTGTTTGTTTGTTTGCTTTTGTTGTTAATCATCTACGTTGGAGGTTGTAGTCTCTCACCTTTACCAGTAATATCAGTAAAAACAAAAGAAGTTAATTAACAAAAGAAGTTTCAGGTGACATTTATTATTTACTTTATTCAGTGTGCTTTGCATCAACTGTAAAATTTGGAGGATCATACCATGTGTTATCTTGGAATATATATTGAGGTCTTAATCATGATAAAATATGACAATCCATAAATGTACTTCTTGAATTTTCTAAATAGAGATAAATGCATATAACTGACATGAGTTCTTTTTCAGTTCTGTAATTTGCAATCAGGTAGAATATCTTAAAGCATAAGGCTCTGGTTTCTAAAGTCAAACTTCCCAGGTTTAAGTTCATTCTCCATAACTGCCCAGCAAATATTTAGTATAATGGACAAGCTATATCTCCTTTGTAGATTTCCTTTTGGATTAAATTAAATAAACCAACTTGGGCATTTAAAATAGTTCCAGGAATATCAGTAAGTGCTCCATCAAAATTTAATTCTAATTGTTTGCTACAATCCTGGCCAATAAAGTACTGTATTTTAGTGGCACACTTACCATTTGGTTATTAATGCTCTTTTATATACATAGGTTTTTAGGGGAATGAAATTATTTTTAAATAGCCAGTCATTACATAGATATAGAATAACATGCATAACTTTGTCATATTGACCATGTTAAATTGTTATGGATAATATGAAAACTGAAAGCTGAAAAAAATTCCTCAACTTATAGCTACATGTTTAATTCTTCTCCATAACAAATAGTTCATGTATCTACTGGTTTATCAACTCTGCATTTTAAAACAAAACAAAAATAGACTTTCATACTAATAAAATTAAGTTACTATTGTAACTCTCAGTCAGCTTTGTGATAAGGCATCAGGTATTTCCCACCCTACCTGGACATCCATGTCTCATAGGAAAAAATACTCTTCCCCATGGGCACTGATAATGGGGCCGGGTGAGGGCACCAGTCGCTCTTTGTCCCATGCCTGGGGTGAAATGGACTGAAAAAAACAGCTTCCAACTATTGAATGCCGACTAATTCCCTCATCACCCCAGAAACACTACCAAAGTTGTCCAAGGTGTAGAGGCGAAAACAAGTGCCCAAATGCGATCAAAAAAGCTACCCAACGTACTCAGGTAGAAGGTAGAAGAGCTAGGAGCTTTCTAGGCCTCTCTTTCTCCCCACCTCCGACTCTTTCCATTATGTCTTCGCCTTCTCTGGCGTCATATCCATGGTATCAACTTCAGTGTCAGGGCTTCATTCATTTTTTGAACTGGGAACTGTATGAGAACACCATATAGAATTTTGACCTCAGATTATTTTATGTGATGTTCTTATCAAGGCATCTCAATAATCTGAGTCTTGGTTCCCTCTCCTATAAAATATGAATGATTTTTTGATTAAATTAACAAGATAAACATTGCAGGGGGGGGCGGAAAGTACATGAAAACACATCATGTGGGTGTTTTTTAAAACAAAAAAACTCTAGTTTGTGCACTTCATCTAGCACCTCACCATGCATTGAAGGCACTCTACTGGCATAACTCTCTTATTAAGTATGGATGTGTGCCCGTTCTTTGGTAAAAGTCTCAGGGACAACTCCTTTTTTTTGGACTCTCTGGTTCCCTAAGCAGCGGCTACTTAGCGTTAATATTTTCACTCTCTATTTAGTAAAGTACCTGTAAATTAATTAGACAGAATGCCGTGATTAGAAAGTCAGCACTGTGGCTCCTTAGGTACCATTCTATATCTGCAGTGTAAGACTGTCTTATGCAAAGAGCTTGCTATAGCTCACTTTGAGTTTTGGGGGCCTGAATAATGCATACCTAATACTAGGTTATCGTTAAGAGTAAGAACTGTGTTTGCATCATCCAATTAAAGCAAGAGCCTGCTGTCAATGTCCTTTTAACAATATGAAAGAATAGGGGAACCATTTGGTTCATGAAATGCCTGCCCGATGGAAGTGTGCTACAGAAGCACATTCTTTCCACAGCAGACAAGGGAAGCCCAACCTGGTGAAATGTTTTCACCACCCTTCTGCACTCTTAGTAAAAGAGGCTTTTTGAGAAAATGGAAAACTATCAGCTCTGTTCTTGGAGGATGGATTTTCTTTCACCTCTACTGAGTCTTAGAAGCATGGAAGGTGGCATTAAAGATTCCTTGTATTTCACTTTGCACATTGTGATTTTGTACCTTGAAAACATTCACTTGTTTTGTAGATTAAAAACTTCTATTTTTAATTCCTCCTTTGAAGCCATGTTCTTAGTCTTCAATAAGAGTAATCCAGTTCCCGGGGTGTCAGGTGATTTCAATCTGCATCATAGACAAATGGCCAATCTTACACTTGAAGAAGAACCCCAAATCACATAGTTTTTAATACTGAAAACAAAAACAACTATGTATTATTACTGGCGGTAATACGAATGTCATTTTTCCCTATTAGTTTTTACGTGGGATACTTGTCATCTGCTCTTGTGGTTGCTGTTTTCTCTAGCGCTGCTCTTTTCAGAGAATTCTAGATTCCCAGAAGTTGGGGATGATAAGGGGATCTTTCTCCCACTTTAGTAACACATCTACAATAATGCCTAACCCTCCAAAAGCTATATACAACTTTAATAACATGTCCGTTAAAAAAAAAAAAGAGGAAGTATGAACAGCTCAGTGTTATTTGACACTTCAAGGAATGGAATGAATTTCTGACTTGTCATTGTTTGAAATTTTCCTGGCTTTGTAATATCTTCTTACAATATGTCATCACAACATTTAGAAATAGAGGAAATCCAGCAAAAGAAACAAACAAAACCCCCAAACAATACAAAACCGTGCCGAATATCCTTAGTTACCCAAACTACATTAAAGAATGAAAGCAAGATACCTGAATGAGCATTAAGGAATCAAAGCCAGATTTAAAGTAGAGAAAAAGAATCCGTGAAGTAAATACAATCAGTTGCAGACAGTTCTTTTCTAAAAGCAGAAGATGAATACAATCTCTTTCCAGGGTCCTAAATAATTTAAATTCTATCAAGCATATATTTCCCCCGTAACAGGTTCACACAATTTCACAACACTGTAAGCTGGTACTTTCTTTGGCTTTGGCTTTTCTGCACTCCCTGAGGATGTTCTTCAATGATTATTTCTTTCTGTCTTTATTTTGTTTTTTTCTATTTTTTGCCAACCCCCTCCTGTTCCCTGAGGAAGTATGTAGCCATAATGCTGAAGCGCTGCTAAATGCAATAAAGCAAAAATCAGCACTGCTTGATGGCACCAGAGTTCCAGCGCTCTGGATAAAGAATTATCCCACTAACGCAGTGTGAACCAGCCAAAAGGAACAAGAAAAAACAATCCATAAACTCATGGAATATTTATTTTTTTGTGATTCTGGAAACCTTTATTTAAAAAAGATAAAATGGGAAGCATCGGGTGTAGATATTTGAAGTCAGGAATTTCACAGGAAATTTGGACTGGTTGGTTATAGGCAATGGATTTTTGGAGCAGAGAGGCCAGTCGACATTTTCCACCAACTTTATCCAATAATTAAAAGTCCTGCCTTAGATTCATCCTTTGTAACAAAGGCTATGACTTTAAACTAAAGTTTCTCTAAGTGGAAATGTGAAATAAATTCCATAAAACCCAGGGTCTGGGTTTAAAGTATAAGAGAAAACTGACATCTTGAAATCTCACTAACCTAGTGTACTTAAAAGTGAACTTTCTTAGGGCACTGTCTTCCTCATCTAGAAATGATTCTTCTTACTCTACTATTTACATCATTGTGGTTGTGTGGTTAGCTGCCAATAATTCAACACCTGATTTATGGAAAATCTATGTACAATGGTATGAAAAACTGCTTGGTCTGGACATTCCCATGACCAGTTTCAGATTACAGCATTTTGATTTATAAAATTTGCATTGGCTGAATTTTGGAAATAGGTTGCCCGGCTTTTCTTTTGAGGTAGCTGTGGGTAGATCAGGAGCTGGGGAGTTAACAGCAGTTTGTCATCAACTGCTGGCATAAAGGTTGAGACTTTGAACTCACCCACCCAACATATGTAAAACAACCCAAGTGACTGGCTTTCTTAAATATTTCAGCCTTGAAAACCCTTTGGACAGGTTCCACTCTGTAACACATGTCAAAATTTATTGAGACCATTATGCTGGGTGGATTGACTTTCACTCCAAACTTTCGGTTAGCCCCCAAATATACTGACTTTACCACCTAGGAATTCCTGAGAAAGCTTCTAAGTGGAGAATACAGTATCTGCTTTTTTAGGAATCTATTACCTTTGGGTCTCATTCTAAAAGCTATTATTTCAGACATAAACAAACAGTGTCTGTATTTCTGGAGAAGCGGTTTCATGCATATGCAACATGTGCTCCCTGCCCTTGAGTCAATGCTGACTCGTAGTGACCCCTGTGGGTTTCAGAGATTGTAACTCTTTATGAGAAGCCCAATCTCTCTCTCCCTCGGAGCTACTAGTGGTTTAGAACTGCTGACCGTGACCATGTGGATCACAGCCCACGGCGTAACTACTAAGCCATCAGGGTACTTACTGAGCATGTGGTGGGATGTCCTCCATAAACAGGGCACTATAGCAGTCAGATAACACTAGGAGGTCCTGAAGAGACACCCTTGCCCTCAGCTCAGCCTGTAAGAACAAGGTCCTAACTGCCCTTCTTGTCCAGTGTTCTTAAGCCCCATCAAGACTTCAAGGGGCAGAAGGACCTTTGTTTTCTCCTCCTTTTCCCCCCAGTGTATAAGCTCAAAGGAAGTTAACTGTCCGTGGTTTATAATAGAAGAATATCTTTTGTTTCCAAACATATATTAGTAATTCCTTTACCTACACAAAATCCGTTTATCTAAAAGTATAGTATTCTTGTTCTCAGAGATCCACTGCAACATGGACTCTTCTGATTTTACTGGGGTAATAAATACAAAAGAACAAGAGTAATAGGGCTTATTGTGGGCAAAACTGATTTTATTCTAAGGGTCTATGTTAACCATCTTGTACAGAGCCTGTCTGTGATGAAATATCGGAACATTTTGTACCGAGAAACCGGAGACTATCTTTAATTAGATAAGCAACCAAATTTGGAGAGTTTTTTGTGATGTAAATTACCAGTTATTCTCTAAATTTCTATTGTTTCTCATTAATAATTTGTTGTTTATTTAATTACCAACTAACTCATTGTTAGTCTTGTGTTTTCAGGTTATTTTCCATCATAGGGATAATGGATTATATATGACAATATATAGTTATATTTGAGAACATTTTTTTTCTGAGTAAATTGTAGCTTTGAAATTTTAACTCATCTACATATATCCAGAATTGACTAAATCATTCACTTATGGCATACTAATTTCCAAGAATTGTCTCAGGCACTAATAAAAACAGTCAAGGATGAAGTGGTAGTCAGTGTTATGGTCAAAATTTCAGGTTTTTACATAGAAAAAAAATCTCAGATTCATATTTGTCCTATGATACCAGCTTCCAGCTTGAGTAAGTGCTATTTCATCAGTCTTATTTTCTCATTTATAATTAAAATATCTCACAGGTGTGTTGTGATGAATAAGGATACATAGAAGAGACTTCTAAAAAAAGTACGGGAAAATGAAACCAAAAGAAAATGGATGGTGGCAAAAATCTTCTTATTTTGATGAAATGATTACATTGTGTGATATGGGAAGTATATGCTAATAAGGTGATTTTTAAATTCCAAAACCAAATTCACTGTCATTGAGTCCATGCTGACCCTTAGCGACCTCCTGTGGGTTTCTGAGTCTGGGAGTAGAAAGTTTATGGGAGTAGAAAGTCCAGTGCGTGTCCTGCAGGGCTGCTGCTGGTTTCCACCTGGCTACCACGGCAATTGCAGCCCAGAGCATAACCACTGCTCCACCAGGGCCCCAAGTAAAAGTAGTTGATGGTGAGATCTATGAATGAACATGCAGCCTACAACCATCAGCAGATCGAAGTTTTTCTATCTATCTCTGTCATTGAGGGCAAATTGCTTAATCTCATAAGGCTATGAAATGTAGGGGATATTAGGGTAAAGATTTCAAAATAGAAGGTGTAAAAATTAGCCCCTCCCTTTTCCCCAAAGAAACGGAGACTCAAATGTCACTGTGTATTTTTTACGGTGATGGAGTCAAATTTATGCGTGAATACTTATCTTGATCAGAAAAAAAATAATTGCCAGAGAGAGAGAGAGAGAGAGAGAGAATTCAGTTTTTTTTCCACAAACTTTTTGAAGCCTCCTTATATATAGGACACTGAGAACAAGTGTTTAAAGGGCCTGAGGAGTCATTACAAGAAGAAAGAGATGACACTTTAGACTAGACAGAGGTTAGAGTATGAAACCAGACAAAACAGACATATGTTTTCTTAAACTTTGTTGTTGAAGGGAGGTATAGAAATTGTATTTTCTGTTAGTTAATTGAAAAAATCCCTACTTAGAAAAACTCCCCTCTGTGTTATATAGGAATTTACATGAATTATCTCAAGTAACCATTAAGTTCCCACTTTCTATCATGAACTGGTTTATTTAATAAATGGAGTTCAAATCTCACCTCTTCTAAGACATATTCCATGATCAACACCACATGAAGTAGTCAAGGCAAAATCATCATGTTCTACAGAATTGGAATTGTTTTGGATTTTAAATGATCATAGTTCAATAAAGGACATAAAGCCATTTTTCATTTTTGAACTTTTTCCTTTTGGTTGATAATTTACTTTAGTGATCCTTCTTACTTGACCACCCTCCCCCCAAATGAGATAATACTAAATTGTGCAAATTCATGCCATGTATTAACATGAAGAACTAGGTTTCAAGGAAGTGTATAAGAAGTAGCAACATAAGACACTATGCAAATGAAGTGCGCTTCCAAACCATACAAACCCATAGCAAACCACACCAAATGAATAGTCCATGTTGGTCTCTTCTTTCCTGAATTGACGTGTCAACATGAATGCGGCATCTGCTTCTCTGTCTGAAACTGCCCTGATCATAGTCTATCTTGAGCTTTCATAGCCTTCGGTTGGTGTTCTATTATTATGTCTTTTCTAATATTTCTAAAGAGCATGTCTAGGCTGTAGTCTTCTGTAGCTCCAAACTGCTACTTTAACTGATTAAGTGAATATTTTCACCTGGGCATACTAAATGACAAAACAAAACAAAACAAAAAAACAACATAAACTTCATTTATTTTTTCTGTTCTTCCCTAAATGCAACGCTGTGACAAAGTGACTCTGATATTAGCCATACTGAGGAATGGAATTAATATGTCCTCAGTCACATAGGTCAGAGGTTCCCTAATAATCCTCAACGGTTTCCTTCATTTAGTTTCACACCTGCTATTGACTCTTCTCTCTAGCTGTTTGTTTGTTGTCCATACCAGCACCACTCCCTTAATCCAAGGTCTTTTAATAGATGCTGAGACCTTTGATACAGCTTCTTGATGAGCTTCCTTGACTTCAGTTTCTACTCACATGCGATGGAATTATCATTTCAAAGTACAAATAAAATCATGACAATGTCCTGACAACAAGACCGCAGATAAAGTCTCAGTGCTGAGAACCTCTGTATGAAGTCCATATCCTTTTCTACTCGAACTTTCTTCATCGTCTTTCACAAATTACCACCTGTCATTTTATGCAAAATTATGTTGCAGTGATGCTCAGCTACTCTCCATTTCCAAATATACTGTGTCAGACGTCTGTTCCCTTCCCTCCTAGTTAACTTACAAGTTATTTTCTAATGGAAGGCCAAGAATCCCCTTTAAACTTTTAGCTTTGTCTTAGCCTTAGATGATTTCATATATTTTAACTCTTATGTGTTATCACACTTACTATTTTATATCTTCTACATGCCAACAGAACACTACGTGTTTATTCAGGGTAACAAAACTATGCTTTACAAAATTCCCACTTTATTCACAATGTTTAGCATAATGAGTCATTGAAAGCTGTTTATTGTAGGGCCAAATAAAGGAATGCACTGGCAAACATGAGTAGGCTGTAAGACAAGTCATTTCTAACTTCTGAGAAATTCTACAACAAAAAGTGAAGCAATGTGAAGAATGAGTCAGTAGCCGAAGCCATCTGAAGTTGAGATTCTGCCTAGTTTTGGGGGATGCCAAGGCTGGAATTATAAGTTAGTGCATTCACATTTTATCTCTTCAGAATTGTCAAGCCAACATTAAAAGTTAGTTAATGTGTGTTCAGTATGTAAATATCACCAAGAAGACTATTATTTTTCAATTCCTCTTTGTATAATGGCTTAATACTACTCAGGATCTTTATAATGACCACCACCATATAGTTCACCTTTATAAGTTCTATTTAAAAGAACATGTTAATAGTCTTTACTATGTGTGACTTAAAGGTATCTTCATGGCCAATTTATTCTGCAGCCTTGATGAGTCAATCAGTTGAGCTATAAGACATCTGCAAATCTAGATCATGCACAAAATGCTCAATTTGTTGGCCATATGTATACATAGACTTCATGAATAAGCAAGCCTAAACCAAGTCTTTTCTTAGATGGGGAATGCATATGCATGTTGATGAGCTATAAAACCCATCCACTGCTGACTCAGATAAGTAGGAAAGGAAGCCCCCCAAAGCTATTTTGTACAAAAAAAAGAAAGCAAGAAAAAGACTTCCACTAAGTTTCATTTGCTTCCAGATCTAATTTATCCATACCTGTTAAAGACACAAATGCCATTCAGTCTATTGACTTCTGCAATCAGTACACTTATTACTAAAGATTTGTACACAGAAAATGTGGTCAATGGACACAATTCACTATGCAGAAGGTCAAATAGACACATTAATGACTGATTCTCTAAAGCATGAAGGATCATTTTAGGGCAACATTGTTATTTGTAGTTAAATGGCCAGGTAAATGGGAAAAGGGCAAACACATTTCATTCTCCACAGCATTAGCTAATGGCCAGAGAGATCAGGAAGTCAGCTGGCATTTCCTACTCATTAGTCCTAAGCTTTTTGACTCCTGTTCTGGGGAAAGACAATGTCTCAGTGCTCACCAGCAGTCTTTGGTCTAGGGGACCTTGGTCCTTGACTGACCCAATGAATGCCAAGCATGCTGTGAACATCTGTGCTCCAGCTGTGCCATGGCCAGGAGGAAACTTTCTTCTGCAGGCTGGAGGCAGAATTTCAAAATGTGAAAAGAATGTCTGTGGTGTCCTGTTCACCTTAATTCTTCCTTTATCCTTCCCTTTCTCGTTGGGCACCCTGACATTGTACGGTGCCCTCCAATGATGCTGTCATGGCTCCATAGAACATCACTTAAAACTGTGCTCCCAAATAGCATCGTGCACGTGTGGCCCTTGTGGCCCTTCTTCGGGTCTTTCTACCAAATCTGTCCTCTCCTTTGGCCTGTTGCCTATGGCACTTTTTAACAGTAAGAAGTAATCTAGCAAAATATATCAAACAAGTGTTTTTATCAAGGTTACTGCTGATTTTAATCTAAAGAAGAAATATTTGTGGGCATTTTGGGTGGTATGGCAGGCTATGTTACATAGGGGAATTTTGATGACTGCAAATCATACCACTTTATGACTATAGTAATTTAGCTCTAAAATTTTCCATTGCAGTGATACTCAGTAGCGTAGGTTTTTGTGTTTTTAACAGATCTCAACTCTTTCCTTGTCTAGAAAGAGTAGTCTGATTAGTCTAGCTCATAGTGATCTTCCCCTAGGAATTACAAGCAGAAGTAAATGGCAAGGACTCATGTGGCTCAGGCCCTCGTCTTCCAATAGAATAGAGGATTTTTGGTTATGTTTAATCATTTACAATTTTTCCCCTCATTTTGAGCATTCAGAATATTTTTTCATATATAACTCTTCCTGTTTAGAAGACAGATTTTCTCCTCTGTCCTGTACTCTTATGTGTCCAATAAGGTCATTTAAAAAAAAAAGGTAGAGTAACCCCATTCTAAACTCCCAAAGGCAGAGTATGGTTTGCACAAGTCCAGAGATTGGCTCCGGGGCTTACAAACACAGTAGAGAAGGTGTCATCTCACCGTGTCCTTGAATCCCAGCCAACGTGGGCTAATAGTGCCCAAAAGTCATTTCCTGGCCTACTCACATGGTTGGAAGAGAATGATGCGAGGGTGACAATTTCAGACATCCACCTCCCAGATGAACGTGGCCATATGGACTCAGAGCTGGAAGGGAAAAGATGATGAGTTTGGAGGCAGCAAATACATAAGGGTAAGGAGGCAATTTGAGCCCGACTGCCAGGGATAACAGGGCATAAATGAGGAAAAATGGTTTAGAGGAAAGGGCTTATGGCTGGATATCAAGATACCTTTTTGTTGTTGTTCTTTTCCTTTTTTTTTCCTGGCTCTGCCTCCACTCAGCTAAGTGACCTTGGAGAAGTTATTTAATCTAATAGGAGAGTTTCGGGTTGTGTGAAATGAAATTATTATAATTGTTTATCTCTACAGTTTCTTCCAGTTTGTGACTTCTAAAGGAAGACTTTTGAACAATAATGTATTGCCAAATACATTATATTTAAAAGACATTACACATATCTTCATTCCTGCTTAATATGTTTAAATGTGACATAGAGAGTCTTCATAGGTTCTTTGTGGGATCCACAAGACAATCTAAAAGCTAATTATATTGCATTTTTAGTATATGTACATTATGCATGCTCTTTCACGTATGCTCCCATATTACCATCTCAAGAATCCTGTGAAGCATTATTATTCCCTTTTATGAATGAGAAACTAAAGTTCAGAGACAATAACATTTTTCTAATGCCATATAAATGAAAATTCTTGGGTTTTTGTTGTTGTTGTTATTGTTGTTTCTTCTTTTAGCTGGCATGAAAGTCAGATACTTTCATTGTGATATAGTTAAGCCAAATTTGGATGGCCTGACACATGCTTACACTCACAGACAGACACACATACACACAATGACTTCAAAACATTCATAGAGAAGTTGTATTTTCTTTTAATTCTATTTTTCCGTGAACTTATTGAAGGCCCCTCATGTGTTGAATCATAGATATAAAAAATGGCACAGTTTCAGCTCTCAAAAGAGTTTAAGAGTTCTCTAAGAAATGCTCACCATCCCCAACAATCAGATGCCAAAGGAATCTCAGAAATGAGATTTGGCTATATTGACATCCCCCAAAAATATCAAAGTCAAGTTTTAAATGAAAATGAACAAAGTGCACTGATCCTGACCTTTCTGGTAAGGCACAGCGCAATTGAAATAACGTTGTGAAGAACTTTGGGAACATGCTGTGGGGAAAAGGAGAGCTGTTCTTATTGAAGCTATCGTGTGAAGAATTATGCAGAGCAATATGGGCTGTATTTGGTGGAGAAAATAGAGAAATCTTCACTTTCTGGGAAGTTATATACAGCAGAACACTTAATAATAATAAAACTCAAATGGCCCTCAAGCCAAAGACAATAAAAGCATTATGTGCAAACATAACAAAACATGGGCTGGCTCTGCCTGAATATTATAAACTTCTGATAACAGAGATCAAAGCTTATGAAAGAGTCATATAATATTCATGGACTGGAAGATTCAAAATAATAGAAAGGTGTCAGTTTCCTCCAAATCAATTCCTATGTGTAATTCAATTTCTATCAATACCCCAGCAAGTTTTGCATATGTGTATCTGCATGTATGTATGTATTCTTTGTATGCATAGAAAGCAAATTGTAAAACTGATTGGAAGGCACACACGTAGAGAAATTAACTGAGCTTCAAAAGTCACAAATGGTAAGAATCACCCATCTTGATATTAAGGTATATAAAGTTATATCAATCAAGAAAGTATAGAATTGATGGAGGCATAAACACAAAATCAATGTAACAGAAATAAACAATACAGCAAAAGGTCTACCCAAATGTATGGAGTTCATTCTTGCCAAAGGTGTAAAAGTAGCTCCATGGTGAGTGAGCTCTATTTTAAACAACATGTAGGGAGCAATGGGATAGCTATTGCTTAATAAAACAAAATCATACTTAAAAATATTGAGTTACAATGCATCTCTCACTCAAGTATAACTATAAAGCTACAAAAAAAAAAAAAACCAGAATAAAATAGAATTAAATCTTCAGAACACAGGTCTAGAAAAATAGTTCTTAGAATTGACGCCAAAAGTTTGATCCATAGTGGGAAAACGGACCAACTGGATCTCATGTAAATTATTTTGATGTCTGGACTACCCTGTTTAGAGTCTAAAAAGACAAGCAATGGAATGGTTAAATTATTGAGAATCCACCCATTCAGCAAAAACTAATGGTTAGGATATATTAAGAATAGTTAACTTCAAAGTACAAGGCATATAATATAATTTTTTAATTTGAAAACTATATAAACTAACATTTCACTGAAGAGAACATGTGAATGGCACATGAACATATGCAAAGTTACTCAACACCAGTAACCATGAGGAAAATGCAAATCAAAACTACAATAAGATATTTATACACTGAATAGCTTTGACCAATAAATAATAGGAAATCACTAAGTTCTGAAGTTAATGCTCACTAAGTTCACTTACTGATAAATTCATATATTGCTATTGGAATTACATAGTGGTCTAATCAATGTGGGAAAGAGTGGGCATTGAAAAAGACAAAGAAAGAAAACTAATTGTACAATTTCTACATAACTGAACAATTTCTCTTGTGCTAATTTATTCAGGATAAGTGTAAAAAGTGTTTTTTACACACACACACACACACACGCTGACACACACACACACACACACCCCGCACACACACACAAAAGCACACAGAAAGTTACACGCAAGTATTTATAACAGTTTTATTCTTTCTTACTCCAAACTGGAAGCTACCCAAATGTCTCTGAGTTTAATGTTTTTAGAAAGCATTTTACATACATACCACAAATGCTATATTATTGTTATTACATGCCTTCCAGGAAATTCAGGCTCAGTGATTTCATAGGTAACAGAATAAAATGTGGCCTTGTCCTGTGCCATCCTCCTACCCAGCATTATGTCTCAGGCCATTATATAACTTAGCTCAGGGAGGCACTTTCTCTTTTTCACTGACCCTATACTTTACCAAGCATGACTGCATTTCCCAGGGACTTCTCTCTCCTGGTAACACATCGAAAGTACACGGGGAAAAGTCTTGGCATCTTTGCAATTTCTCCATCCTCACTTCTAAGGATCATTCTGGTTCTACTTCTTCCAACACAGAGTTGTTTGTTCTTCTGGCCATTAGTGGGACTCTGCATATTCTTCACAACCATAATCTCAATGCGTCGATTCTTCTGCAGACTTCGTGATTCATGATCCCAACTTCACATGCTCATAAAAAGACCACAGGGTGGGTCACGTGCCCTTACGCGTCACAACGGCATCCTTGCTCTTGAGCCCTTTGAAGAGGTCTTCTGCAGCAGGTTTATCCAAAGCAATACATGGTTTGACTTCTTGGCTGAGGCCTCCATGAGCGTAGATTGTGGATTCTCGCAAGGCAAAATCTGGGACAATTTCAATATTTTCTCTGCTTATCACAATTTTATTTACTGGTCCATCTGTAAGGAGTTTTGTTGTCTTTTGAGTCGGTTGTAATCCAAACGGAAGGTTTCAGTATTTGATTGTCCTCGGTAAGTGTTCATGTCCTCCTCGCTTTCAGCAAGCACAGTGTGTCACCTGCTGTTTTCGGGTTGTTGGTTCTATGCTTCACTCAATGTTCCTGTTCATATAGGTCGGTATCTCTGATTATTTTCTCAGCATGCAAATTGAATACAAATGGTTGAAGGGAAACAACCCTGATGCACACTATTCCTGGCTTTAAATCATGTACTATTCCCTTGTTCTAGTCAAAAGACTGCGTCTGGGTTCATGCACAGAATCCACATGCGTACATGAAGCATTCTGGGCCTCCCTTCCATTCTTCTCAATGCCACTCATAGTATTTTATGATCCACACAGTCAAAAGCCTTTGCAAAGCCCATAAAACACAAGTAAACATCTTTCCAGTAATCCCTCTTCCTATCCATTATCCATCTGAGGTCAACTATGAGATCCCTCAGGCCGTGTCCTCTTCTACAGCTGGCTTGAATTCCTGGCTGCCCTAGGGCATGTGCTGCTGCAACCTTTGTTGAATGATCTTCAACAAACTCTTACTTGCATGTAATATACTGTTCAATAACCTCTACTTTCTGTTAGGTCATTTGGTGGTGGTGGTGGTTGGGAGAAATTGAGTACAAATATAGATCTCTTCCCATCAGTTCACCAAGTGGTTGTCTTCTACATGTCTTAATATAGAAGACTGAGTGCTTCCAGTGCTTCCTAGGCTTGTGGGAATGTTTCAATGATATTCCATCAATTCCTGAATCCTTGTTTTTCATTAAACTTCCATGTAGTTTTGTCTTCTTCCGTGTAGCTTTTCTTCAGTACCATTCTCTATCTTGATCATGGAGATGAATACATAAACTTACCCTTGTGATAAAGTTGCATAGAACCAAATGCCTCAGCCCTCAAGGTGGTATCAAAGATTTTCACTAGATTGTTAAACTAAAGGTTGGATATTTGAACTCACCCAAATTTTTCTGGGTTAGACTTGATTCACTAGAGAAGCAATCCAGTGGCACTTACGTGTAAATATAAAGAAATAAATATATCAAGAAATTGACTCACACAGTTTAGAAGTGAAACCAAGCGACCCCTATTCAAGTGCATGGGCCAGATGCTAAGCTGCTGGAGCTTCTGAACCGGAAAGCAGGCATAGGAAGTCTGCAGGAGGAAGGCTCTAAATGCTGGGGGAGAAAGAAGAGGATTTCAAGGTCAGCAGGTAAAACAAGCATGTGGCTGCAGTCGAATGAACCTACGGTTCACAGTCAATATGGCAGAGGATTGATTGCTTCCATGCTTAAGCATTCAATGTAAAGGCTTTTCACTCAAGTCCAAAGTTACTAGCCATGATCAAATTGGGTCACTTTAGTTTATCATTTACTTTAATCACATGACACAGTAGTACTATAAGATGACCTAAGGAACTGCCTAGACTGCAGGTATATTCTTCTTTACCTCGATTATGTAATGCTATTCAATTTCTCTTTGGAAATTAGAATCAACCACGACACTTAATGCAGTTACACACTTTTTTGGATGTTTATCCAGAGGCATGAAATATGCAAAATGGCCAGAGGGAATTCTTCACTTCCATTTCAATGGAATCAGTGCCTATATCTCTTTGTGAAAATATTTCTCCCTTTGAAACTATGGGTATTTTGCTCATGAACCCATTCAAAAATGATGGGGCTAGATCAATATAAATGCTTTGGTCACAGTGTGATGGTCTTTGACCATATTCTACTGTGGTTATGCAGGATGTTAAAATCTTGAACTTTAAGCATAAACCTTCTTGGTTTCTTTTCAATGGCTTATATTTTGCAAGGACAAAAGCTATTAGCTCTAAGTTAATGGTTAAATTTGTGACACTAGACTCTTCCCTTCTGACCTTTTCTCTGTGTGCTTTTCACGCTAATGCAAGTCCTTATGTTTTTCTAGTATGTTGTTCTTCCACTAAGAAGTCTCTGTGGGCCCACAATTTTAGACTGTTTGAACTGATCCCACCGGTTCTACAGCGGAATAGATTGACAAACTTCCTTTTGTGTTAATCTCTTGCAATTCTTCAACACTAGTTTTCTATTCTTTTTCTATCTTCAGGCTGGGCTGGGTGGATGAATTTCCTGCTGTGAGTGTGCTTTCCATAATTGTTACGCATTTCTCCTTCATATTTTAGTATAGAGTAGCAATGACTCCTCTCATCCCCGCCCCCCTCCTATTGAAAAATGAAACAACAGGGCCTAGGAGATTTGCGCATACATTCCAAGTGTTACATATTAGAATTGATTACACTGACACAACTATTAGGCTTCAAAAGACATAATGTTTTAAGTGTGCTCAAT
Organism: Echinops telfairi; assembly: GCF_000313985.2. Taxonomy (NCBI): domain Eukaryota; kingdom Metazoa; phylum Chordata; class Mammalia; order Afrosoricida; family Tenrecidae; genus Echinops; species Echinops telfairi. Next base: position 27,415,021 of record NW_022111300.1, on the reverse strand, counting down.
GAAAATACTGTCATCTATGCACAATCCAACCTCTCTGAGGGGCTTAGGCAGAAGCCATGTTAATTTATCCATTCTGAAGCATGGTGCCCAAAGTGCGGCAAAGATGGAAACAAAGGAACTGCTGAGTTCACAATTTTTATCCATCAACAGAAGAGTTGGCTTGTTTTGGAAAAATATGGAATAGCACCGTGCTTCATGCACCTCAAAGCTGGAAAACCCTTCTCCAAATCACTCTAAAACACATCTTAATTTGACTCGTTCTGAAGTACTTTGTTTTTTGTTTTTATTGAGAAGCTATGCTTTTAGTTCATGTGGCCCCTTCCCTTGCCTGCATCTTCACGTCGCTCTATGAAACCCTCACTGAGACAGAACTCCTGTGGGCACTAAAAAGAGGGTGCTGGCTGCTATGATGCTACAAAAAACACAGATGAGACTCATCATTTTTAATGTATTGGACATAAAGAACATTGTTAATGAATTGTAAATGTCCCACATTGAAGAGGAATCATTTCTCTGACTCTGATCTGCGCACTTGGTGAGGTCATTATTTTTTTCTAATTTCTTGTGCAAGAATGTAACAGGTCCTGTTGGGAGTGTAGGCACCCCTCCTTGGGTGCTATTCCTCTTCCAGCCCCCTGCAATGATTTAGAGAAGAGTCGAGGAAGTGGCCATCAGGTGTGACTAGACCTGCAGTTGGCCATTTTACAGTTCCCAGCATAGTCTGCCTATCTTTAATAAAAATCTCCCTTCTATGAGAAGAAGGGGGGAAATGAAAGCAGCCTCCAAAGAGCATGATAAAATGACTTCTGGGAAGACCAACGATGGCATAAGAAATCTGTACTGTCAAAATTTGTATGAAGTTATAAGGATGTCATAGTGAAAGCAACATGAGATTTGGAGGTCTTCTAAAGGAAGTGGTAGAAATTTGAAAGCCCCCACAGTTGGCTTATAAACAGGAATTTTGATAAGAGAGCTGACATTTAACTTCAGTGCTTACTATTTTCTTTTCAGTGCCCTATGGCTCCTTTAGGCATTTAAATACATCTCACCATAGGCAACATTCCTTTCTATTTCTATGAAGAAAATCCTATCTCTAGCAGATACCATCATGCCCCACAACCACCCTGCAATGTTTGAGTGCAAACTTAGTCTTTCGTGCATTCAGGTACAATGATTTGTCTCAACCTTAGAGCATACATCAGGGTTGGCTTAATTTGTGTCCCAGTACTGAAAAACACTGATATATTTTCTGAAACATCTACAAAAATATTCCTTTTATAGTAGAACATAGAAAGTTCCTATTATTATTCCAGTGCAAATGTTACAGAGCAGATGTTGGCCAACTATGACCCGCAAGTCAAATCTAGCCTGTCATCTGATTTAAAAATGCAGCTTTATTTCATCCCAATCACATTTATTTTTATGCACTTTTTACGACTGCTTTCACACTCATCAAACAGACTTTCCTACACATAATTTCACACATAATAACAAAACTGAGTAGTTGTGACAGAGACCATGTGGCCTGTAATAGTTCCTATCTCCACCCTTATAGAACATTTGCCACCACTCCTTTTATAGAAAGAGTGGGCAGTAAGGTTCTGAATGAAAGAAACTTTTTCAACTCAAATGCTTTAGAATGTTAAAATGGCTGAAAATGAGAATACTTTAGCATTTTCCTATGAAAAACCTGGAATTCAGAGTTATCAGTATTGATTAAATCAGGAGGGCAACGGTAGCATTATAGATATTCCACCTTTCTTTCCATCTCTCTGTTCCATCATATCAGCTTGGCAAGGATGTACTTATGCTTCACCACACACGATCCTAAAATAATTGGCATGACTGAGGCAGCACATTCTCCTTCAGCCAAATCCATCATCATCATAAAGATATATTTCTCTTCACCTATTCATTTTTATTAGGGAAGAAATCTGTCCCCAGAGACCCATCAGCAGACTTTCCTTTCATGCTATTGGTTAAGTCTTCTCTTTCCTATCATGTTATGCGTTAAAGTCCGACTTGTAAAGAACTTTCAAACCAGGCAAAAATTTACTTGAGTTTCATTAAAAGAGAAAATGAGAAGAATCCAAAGTTCACAATGTAAGGAATGCTGTGTATCACATATCATATACAGATTTTACAACTTTCAGTTGCTGGAGACCATCCCACTAGAAGGAAGCATTTTCACATCATCACTCCTAAATGGTTGGGGATGACTGTCCACAGGACATCTGAGTGTGCAAACACCATAAATTGGCAAGTTCTTGAAACCTGGGATGGAAACTGTGGCAGGTTTTTACAAAAATGTTCCAGATATATCCATACTTTTTTGCATCCTTGCTCTCTCTTCAAAGATAATACAAATTCCAGACTTCCTTACTAAAAAACACTTGCAGGGAGATGGCTGATGCAAACAGTATAATTTATTTCAGGACTATAATCCCTCAGAGGAATTCACATGAAATATAATTTTCCACTTTTATTTTTTATGATTTTGAATAGATGTCCAAACCTAGCAGGTGAATTTGAACAATTATACCAGTCCAGATAAGCATGTGTAGATGCCATATTCATTTCAGGGCTGTTCTTCACTGGACCTCTTCTTGCCAGAAACAGGGCACAAGGTGCTTAATGGTTGTCAAATAGCAATAAAGTAGTTTGTTTATTTCTTTGTTTTTCAAATGGTTATTTATAAATCAAATCCTCCAGCACACCTTTATACTTGAGCTGGAGTAATCATTTAATAACATTTTAATTTCAGAAGGAAGAATACTTATAGTCTAAAACCAAAAGGTAATTTCTAAAAGGCACAGGAAAATGGCTTATAGAGTAAATTTGTGTATATTTTAACTTGCTGTCATCAAACTGAAGCTGGCTCATAGCAACACGGTCAGACAAAATAGATTCTGTGTGTTTTCTAAGGGTGTAAATGTTTATGGAAGCAGTCACATGTTTCTTCACTATAATGGTTGGTGAATTGGTATTCACTATAATGGTTGGTGAATCAGCTAGTAGCTGAGCACTTGAAAACAAAATCATTTTATTGGGGGCTCATACAACTCATCACAATCCATATATACATCAATTGTGTAAAGTACATTTGTACATTTGTTGCTCTCATCATTCTCAAAACATTTGCTCTCCACTTAATCCCTTGGCATCAGCTCCTCATTTTCCCCTCCCTCCCTGATCCCTGCTTCCTCGTGAACCCTTGATAATTTATAAATTATTATTTTGTCATATCTTACACTGTCCTATGTCTCCCTTCACTCCCTTTTCTGTTGTTCATCCCCCAGGGTGGAGGTTTTATGTAGATCCTTGTAATTAGTTCCCTGTTTCTACCCAACCCTCCCTCCACACTTCCGGTATCTCCACTCTCAGCACTGGTCCTGAAGGAATCAACTGTCCTGGATTTCCTGTGTTTCCGGTTCCTATCTGTACCAGTGTACATCCTCTGTTCTAGCCAGATTTGTTAGGTAGAATTGAGATCATGATATCATGATAGTGGAGCGGGGAGGAAGCATTTAAGAACTAGAGGAAGGTTGTGTGTTTCATCATTGCTACACTACACCCTGACTGGCTCATCTCTTCCCTGCAACCCTTCTGTAAGGGGATGTCCAGTTGCCTAAAGATGGGCTTTGGGTCCCCACCCCATGCTCCACCATCATTAACAATGATAGGATTTTTTGTTCTTTGATGCCTCATAACTAACTGATCCATTCAGCACCTTGTGATCACACAGACTGGTGTGCTTCTTCCATGTGGGCTTTGTTGCTTCTGAACTAGATGGTCACTTGTTTACCTTCAAGCCTGTAAGATTCCAGAAGCTATATCTTTTGATAGCCGGACACCATCAGCTTTCTTCACCACATTTGCTTATGCAGCCATTTTTCTTCAGCGATCATGTAGGGAAGGTGAGCATCATGGAATGCCAGTTTAATAGAGCAAAGTATCCGTGCATTGATGGAGTACTTGAGTGAAGGCCCAATGTCCATCTGCTACCTTAATACTAAACCTATAAATATATGCACACAGATATATTTCCCCATCCTCATATCTAAATATATTTAAATATGTGCATGCCTTTATTTAGGCCTCTGTAAATGCCCTTTGCCATCTAGCTCTTTCCTCGAATTCCTTTTACTTTCCTCTTGCCCCACTATCATACTTAGCCTTCATTTGGGTTTCAGTAATTCCTCTCAGATACATTACTCTTGATCACGCCCTAACAGGCCTCCTACACCCTCCTCACTACCAATTTGGACCACTTGTTGTTCCCTTGTCCCTGGCTTTGTTAACACGACTTCCTTTCCCCCCACCTGCCCCTCTCCCATGTC
>NW_022111300.1:27402736-27410148 GCF_000313985.2 Echinops telfairi | reverse complement strand
GGCCAGGATGTGTAGCTGAGCACTTTAACCTCAGACCCAGTAGGGATGCTTATATTTTAATTTACCTATTTTGTTAGGCAGGGTTCTCTAGAGAAATACATCCAGGACACTAATGATTATTTAGATAGATAGATAGATAGATACAGAGATACAGAGATTTAGGTTTATACAGTGAGAAGAAATACAGCAGCTAATAGTTTAGATAATAATTAAAATAAGATAGATAATAATTGAACTTGACTGTTTTAAGAATTGAGTTTTGGATCTGATTCTACTGTGTTTATACTGATTTGTTCTGTGTATTGTTATTGATATAAGGGTTTATGGAAATGATTATTGGGAAGTATGAAAATAGCTTATAAACCAACTTGCCTTGAGCCATAAAAATTTGATCTTTAAATGGATTTAGGACCCGCCTGCAATGAGGCTTTGAAATGATATGCCCCACCCAGTGCTTTGGAGTACTTAGGGTATTTGCTTTCCATGAGACTTGTTGACAGATTGAAGATAGAGGAATTCTTTGGATTTTTGAATCTTGAAATAGTGGTTTTTGTCAGAAGCTGGAAAAAATCTGGAGCCCATACGAAGCTCTCTGACCTAGGACATATCTGTTAAAGGGAGTCTGTGGACAAGCTGAAATGCTTGCTGGGTGACCACCTGGATCCACTTGTTGCATGGAAGTGAGAGACATGCAGCAATAAAGAGATGGCTTGAGTCTGGCCACCGACACCTGTGGACCTGATTTAAAGGAACTAGAGGAGAAAATGAGAGAGGGTTGACTGATCTGAAGTTCATGACCTAGCACAAGAGGGCTAGGATTTTTGAAAATATGTGACGAGCCCATGATCGAAAGGCAAGGTGACTGTATTAGTCTAGGTACTTTGTAGAAACAAATCCACAGCAACTCATGTATAAGAGAGAGCTTTATGTAAAGAAAAGGTGCATCATGAAAACATCCCAACCCAATGCTGCCCAAGCCCACAAGTCCAACATTAACCCATACCCAACACCAGTCCACAAAGTCCTTCACCTCACAAAACAGAGGCAATAATGCCGACTGCAGGAGGAAAGCTGAGTCAGTGAACGTGTAAGCATCTCAGCACTGGCAGGGGTCTCCACACGGCTGCTCCAGCACCCAGGGCTGCATCGGGATAGATCCATGCGGCTTCTCCTTTGGGATGTTTTGTAGGAAGTCAATCTTGCAAGCTGAAGCAGGGAACTGCTAAGGCAGCTGCACCCGATGCAATCATCACAAAACAAGAGACCCGAGAACTCGAAAGGCGAGGCTTCACCACCCATTTATCCCTCTGCCTTTCAACCAGCCCCACATGTGATTATCGGCCAGGCTGGCAAAATTAACTAACTCAGTGACCAAAGGACACCCTGGTGAGGCTACATGAGACAACCCACATTGAGTTGACCAGAACCCGATCAGATGAAGAGAAGATATTTGAGCTGGTGAACTGGTATATTTGGTGCAGACTTTATGGACAGCCTGTCCTGATTTGACTTTGCTAATGGATGCAGAGTCACAGGTCCCACCTGGAATGAAAATTTTTCACGTCGAAAAATATGATTGTCTCCTCTGAGCACTGGGCACTATAGAAATTAGATACCCAAAATTGGGTATTTATACCCATAAAAACATGATGTGGTTGGCTTACAAACTTTTATAGGTGCTGGAATATATTCATAGGGTTAGCAGATTAATGTGTAGGTGTTACTTAACTGCAATTGCTAGGCAAAGAATATATTTTTTGTTCACTTATAAAATGTTATGTTTCAATGAGGATGGTGCATTTTTTAATTGTATGCTTTTTAGTTTTATCCTATTAGGTACAGATAGGATTTTATTATTGTTTGTTCCAAAAATATGTATGGCAAAAGGGTTATGTGAAAGTGTCAAATTGACAAGAGGTGGTCTGGGTAGTTACATAATCTGGTGTTAATTTGAGGATTCAGGGTGAAGGGGTAGAGTCTAACCTGTCAATCAGGTCATAGCCAGTGAGGCCTCTGTGTGGGCACGGCCTTCTCCTGAGGATTCTGGGAACTCCTGTATTCCTAAGTGGAGGTGGAAGATCCATTCTCTGTGTGTGTGTGTGTGTGTGTGTCTCTCAGCTCACTTCATGGGAGACATTGCAGCTGACAAGACACAAGGGACTGCACTAGTACCCTGAGCTGGAGAAGACAGGTGGAGCCCCCTGCTAGCATTGAGATGCTTACAATTCCACTGGAACCACAAGACTTCCTACCCACTGGCCTATGATCTTCCTGCATTCCGCATCATTGCATGAGCTCTGTGAGTCTGAAGAGGAATTTATAGATTGGTATTGGACATATGGGCTAGTATTGGACTTATGGATTTGATCTGGACTGGGCTAGGATGTTTTCTTAATGTACAATTACTCTTTATATAAAGTTCTTTCTTATACACATATGAGTGTCTCTATGAATTTGTTTCTCTAGTCTACCTAAACTAACACATGGAAGTAACATGGACTGCTAAAAGGACAAACAGCTCTGTCTTGGAAGAAGTATGGTCACAGTGCTCCTTAGAGAAAAGGATGGCAAAATTTTGTCTTACATACAAGGTACTTTGGACATGTTGTCAGGAGTGACCAGACCCTGGAGAAGGATATTATGATTGTTAACATAGAAGGGCAGCACAAAAAGAAGACCTTCAAGGAGATGGATGACACAGTGGCTACAACAATGGGCTCAAGCATTGAAACAGTCATGAGGATGGCACAGTGTTTCCTTCTGCTGTGCATACGGTCACTGTGGGTGGCGACCGACTCAATGACACCTGAAAACAAGCAACACAGTATTCACATGGAACACATTTCATTTAATACATTCAATATAGTGTGCATGTATAAAAGCAGTCTCTCACTCAAGATATCAGACACAACCACCTCTAAAACTTTCCTGAAGCCCCTTTGTCATCCATCCTCTCACATAGACCTATTGCTTATCAGCCTCTGCTCTGTTTGCTATTATTGTAGTTTGCTTTTCATATTATAGAATTTTATCAATAAACAACATATGTTCTCTTTAATTATTTTTAATTGGTTCAGTGGTTTTAGTGAAAGTTTAGAGAGAAAATTGGTTTTCCATTCAATAATTCCTATACATTTTGTTTAGTGATTTTGATTGCAGTCCCTGCATGAAATGATTCTTCCCACTTCCTGTGTTCCATTTGCCCTTCTTCCCTAGCTATTTCTAAGCTTTATACCTGAGCAAATGCTGTACTATTAGCCTTGTATGATACAGACTTCTAAGGAGTGTGTACCTGTTTGGTTTTATTATTCACTCTATAGGCCTGTCTGTTGTTTCACTAAAAGTGGATCCTTGGGGTGAATTCGTTTCAGGCCAGAAGAGGTGTATGGACTCTTGAGATCCCGTTGCTGTTTAGGTGCCACCCACTCGGTTCCAGCTAGGAGCTACCCTCTGGACAACAGAAGGAAACGCTGCCCTGCATGGTCCTGTACCAGCCCCACACTTGCCCAGTGCTGCAGCCACGATGTCCATCGCCTTCTCAAGAACCTTTCTCTTTTATGCTGTCCCTCTACTTTACCAAGCAAGATGTCGGATCTCCCCTGAAAACATCTCCAAAATACATGAGACAAAGTCTCTTGTGCCATCTTTGCCTCTCAGGAGCATTCTGGCTGTACATCTTATAGGACAGATTTTTATTTTGGGGGCAGTCCTTGATCCTTTCAGCATTCTTCATCAGGCCACTCTCTAATTCAGGTGCATTGATTATTCTTTTGTCTTCCTTATTCAAGGTTCAATTCTCACATTGCCAATACCATGGATTGGGCCAGGGGAATCTTAGTCCTGAGAGGAACATCCTTGTCAACACTTGCAAGAGGTCTGTAATGCACTCTTTGTTCTTTTACCTGCTGCTACCATGAGATTTTTTTGTGGATCCAGGTAGGACAAAATCCTTGGGAACCTCACACTGTTCTCCACTTATCGTGATGTTGCCTAATGGTCCAGTTAGGAGGATTTGGGTTTTCTTGATATTGAGTTGTAATCCATCTGAAGGTTGAAATCCTAGATCTTCATCATCAAGTTCCTCAAGCCCTCCTCACTTGAAATATGTGCTCCTTTGGGGATGCCATATTTTGTTAAGATGAATAGTTTTGAGATTCATCCCTGTTCCTGTGGATAATACTCCTCTGCCGCCACCGCACCCCCCACTGGGCAATATCGTGTTGTGTGGGCATACCACCATTTATTAGCCCATTAATATATTAATGACATTTGTGTTATTTCTAGTTTAAAGCTATTCAAATTAGAGCTGGTCTGGACATTAAGATCAAGTAGTGTTGTAGAGATATATTTTTATTTCCCTTGAGTAATTAGTTAAGAGTAAATGATGAATTTTGCTAAACTAGTAACTTAGTTACTTTTTTTTCATAATTTAGGAGTTGGTAAACTTTTTCTATTAAGTGCCAAACAAATGGTTTATGCTCTGTAGGTAATATCAAATCTTGGTCTCTTTTGTATCTTGTAAATACTTTTGCCTTGTTTTGAGTCTTATAGACGCAGTATGTATTGGTTACTGTTTTGTGTCAAAAATTGATGTCATTGGGCTTTTCCTCTTCAGAGAAAAGTTTCTCCTCATTGGTTTCCTACTATAGAGGGCACCACACAAGCAAAACACTGAGAGAAGACAATACAAGACAGTAAGTGGAGCAAAGGTGAAATAAGCAAATTATGCTTTACTCATGAATCAAAAGGCGCACCATTTGAGGAAGACAACAGTGTCTATGGACACAACAATGGACTTCAAAGGGGCTAGGTGGCAGGACGCCATTGGTTCACCTCCGTCCCTATCCTGCTCGGTGTTTGGAGGGGTTATCTGGGCGTGCCAGTGGAGTGGATCATGTGAGGCCATTCGGGAAGGGCCATCGTGTCCTCTAGTTGACCCTGATCATTTCAAAGTTTCCTTTGATCAGATTAAAGATGTTCCACTTTAAAGAAAATAAAAATGATCAAGTTGGATATAAATGTCCTATTTCCTTCATAAACTTCAGTGTTTTAGTGTATCACCCCATTTTAATGACCACTTGATTAAACACTGAATGACCTCAAAATAAGTCATGTGCCGTTAAAATGCACATATAATATCATCTGTATAGTCATCATCTGTATGGTGGAACATTATCAGTAAGGGCATATTTTCCTGGACTAAATAAAACTTATTTTATTCAAAGGCTCCAGAGAGAATCTTTCATTCACTTAATAAGATCATTTATTTGCCAAAAGATTCCCACAACATTATATCCCTACAAGCATAATTAAAGAAACTAAATGAGTAAAATTGCTGTCAGTAGAGGATTCACCAAGCAGGCCTGGTATAGGGGTGAAGGACGCAGTTGTGAACTGTAATGTTGGCAGTTTGAATCCACCAGCTGCTTCACTGGTGCTTCTGTGAGATATGGAGCCTTGGGAATCTGAGGGGGCAATTTTACTCTGGGCTCAGTCCATCGGGTCTCTATGAGTGAATGGAAGGTAATGGGTTTGGGTTTTGTTTCCAATAACATGAAATAGACTGTATTTCTCATGTCGGTATAGTGCTTGAGGAAATCTGAAATGATTTTTCTCAACAATGTTTTTTGAATGATAAACAAATAGCAAATTCTCTCATGGTTGATGATAAATTTCCTGGCTTTTCAGGGCATCTGATGCTCAAATTTTAAAGGAAATCCTCATGCTCCTCTCAAGCAACTTCAGTCAAGAAGACAAACTCCAGAGAGTAAATAAAAATCTATAACATTCTGCAAAGCTGTCAGTAGCCTTGAACAGAAGGCATAGATAAGAGATAGGAATCTGAAAATCAGTGGGACTAAACTGAGAATTGACAGAGTTAGGAAGAAAGCTTGGCCTTAGACCAGAAAGAACAGCTCAGAGCTCTGAATTAAGGACTATGGAGGGGAGAAAATAGAAAGAAAAAGAAAAAAAAGACAGGGGTGGGGGGTATTAACTGTGTAGGTGAGCCTGCGGCAAAGATTAGAGACAGGGGTGGGGGGTGTTAACTGTGTAGGTGAGCCTGTGTAGGTTAGAGAAAGGCAAACAAGACACCACCTGCTTTCTGGTGCTGACCTGATACTTTGCTTTAATAGGGTTTTGTTCACAAAAGGTAGAGAATTGAACTTCAAAACTCCGGATTTAAATTTTTAACACTTTGGTATGAAATAATCACCCGTCTATTTCATTGGTGTCCCCATCTAATGTTAGAGATAAGTTTTTACTAGAAAACAAATTCAGCACTGAGCACACAGTAACTCTTAAAACAACAACAAAACCATTTGGGGAGGAAATGAAATAATTCAATCACAAACACTTCCTCTTCCTTGACAGGTCAATTTGATTTGCCCCTTAGCCTGACAGTAGGGATATTACTGAGGAGGACACATTTCCAGCAGAGGACCTGAAGCTCTAAAACATATCATGCTGTAGATAGATTAATAACACTGAACAGGAAATTTGACCAACTGGGAAAGTAGTCCTATTGACAACTTCACAAAGTTATTTGGGGGGCAAAGCAACCCTATATGTTTATTCTTCCTATGCCTTATGCAAATAATATGCAAAAATATACGCCCACATGTTGGTGGGAAAGTAAATGAAAAAAAAAAAAGACGTGCATTCCAAAGAGCGAATATGTTGAATTGCTAAAAGTAACATATTGCAACTTATGTTCTGAGAGCTCTTTGCTCACCATGAAATCCCCAAGCTGAATGTATTCGTAAAAAATGCAATAAGGTAGGAATAGTTCCAGGTTCAGATGTGAACACAGATACAAACAAAGTGAACGCGGGAATGTGCACTTGATGCTGTTGTGCAATGTGGAGAAAATAAACGGGATGTTGTTCATGTTGCTAATGTAAAAACAGGAGAAAGTTAAAATTAAGTTATCTGCTAATTTTGCAATCTCATTTATCCCCTGCTGGCGCATATCATGTTTTATTTAGACACATGATGCAAACCTTCCGTTTGTGAAATCTCATGTTAAGGTCTTCAACAACTTGATCCCAGCTTTCGAAAATGAGCTCTAGTTCAAATACAAAACACATAATGTCATTGATTTCAAGCTGGTTAAGCAAGTATTTTCTGGCCTTGATGATGTGTGGAATTCAAAAATTAAATTAAAAACTGATTATTACACACAGAAGATATTTCAAAATATTTGCTCACCAATAGGATGGGAGAAAACTCCTTATCTGAGGAAGCTCAAAGGCAATTGGAGGCAAGAAAATATATGTGAAAGACTTTTGAAATGCTTGTGGAAAAATTGTATTATTTTTCAATCCTCTTTTTCCACAAACTTTTGGAAATTGGGTCATATCTCCTTGACATCATTTAATGAACCTAGCACAATGAAATAAAAACAATCATAA
>NW_022111300.1:27397165-27398673 GCF_000313985.2 Echinops telfairi | reverse complement strand
TGAGAGAATTCATGCCTTGATGGGAACTGGCTTAGATATCTAATAAATTTAGGATGTTTTCGAGTCTGTGAATTTAGTCAATTAATACACTTGGTATTTATTTTTAATTGATTAGCATATTTTGTTGAGTTTAAATTTGAACTTTGCAGATAAGCAGTCTTTCCTTAGTACTTTGAAAAGTGGTAAATGAAGTTTAATGTGATAAGAGAGGTGTTGGGAGCCTGGCTAATTTGAAGAGCAGTACAATTTTTTCAGAACATCACATTTGATTAATTTCTGTCTATTAATTATATCACCTGGGATAATACCTGTAAACACCCTATTTGTGAGAAATGAGCATCGTACTCATAATAATCCATTTGGTGTTCAACCTCCATGTAGTTTCTAATCTTTGAAATATGTCGCATTTTCACATCTAAAAAAAATCGGAATTGATCACTATGGCAGACTTAACTTAGATAAGCACTCTCTCTTCTACTCCACACCCAAAGAAGTGCAGAGACCAGTATTGGGATCATTTAACCTGGAATACTTTAAACCTGGAAGAGAGATTTTAACCCCCTCAAGACCCTGTAACAAAGCCTAGCCAACCGTGTTGGTCTGGATAGACTAGAGAAATCAATCCAGAGACGTTCATATGTGCATAAGAAAGAGCTTTATATAAAGAGCAATTGTATATTAAGAAAGCATCCCAGCCCAGTCCAGATCAAGCCCATAAATCCAATATCACCCAATATGGTGAGACTAGTCCATAAATTCCTCTTCAGACTCATGCAACCATGCAATGATACTGAATGTAGGAAGATCACAGGGCAGCCGGTGAAAGTCTTGTGGAAGCATCCCGGCTCTGTCTTGGGTCTCCACACGGCTCCTCAAGCTTCAGGTCTCTGGCTCCATCAGTGTGTCTCCATGTGCTTGTCAACAGGAATATCTTACAAGGAGACAAGCAGAGAGTGTATCTGGCCTCCAATGAGCTATTGATCTCCTTCATGCCTCCAAAGGAGGACATCAAGCTGCGACCTGATTGACAGGCTAGACTCCACCCCTTCACAAGTTGGCCAGAGTTTATGTAACTGCCCCACTAACCAAACCATAACTCATGTTGTAGAGAAGACAATAACTTCCTGAATCAAGGAAGAGTCATCCTTTGCTTCACCCACCGCTTGCCCAGTTTCCCTCTCCCTCTCTTTTTGACAATACCCTTCAACAAATATCGGTGAGGGACTACTGCAGGCTCAGTACGAATAGTGTAAACGTTGATAAACATGAGACGTTCTTATGAAGTTGATTTTTTTTACCCTTAACAATTTTCTTTTCTTTTTTAAAGAGATCATTTTATTGGGGGTCTTACACCTCTTATAACAATCCATACATCAATTGCACATTTGTTGCCATTATTATTTTCAAAACATTTTCTTTCTACTGGAGCCTTTGGTGTCTGCTCCTCATTTTTTTTTTAGTTGTTTTATTAGGGGCTCATACAATTCTTATCACAATCCATACATACA
>NW_022111300.1:27382513-27395360 GCF_000313985.2 Echinops telfairi | reverse complement strand
CTCGCCGCTCCATTCTCTTGCTGTTCTGTTACACTCCCTTAGTGTTTTGCCTCGGTGTGGCGGGATCAAAAATTGATATTCTAATCAGTGGACAGAGTTGTTGTTATGTGCTGTCAAGTAATTTGGACTCATAGGGACTCTGTACACAACAGAGTGAGACATTGGCTGGTCCTGTGCCATCCTGAAGATTGTTCTTCAATTTAGCCTATGGTGGCAGCCAAGGTGCCATTCCATCTGATCAAGGGTCTTCCTCCGTATTTTAATAAATATGATATCTTTCTCCAGGGATTGGTCTCTCCTGACAACATTTTCAAAGTACATGAACCTAAGTCTCTCCATCTTTTCCTCTCATGAACATTCTGGCTACCCTTCTTCCAAGACAGATGTTTTGTTTTGTTTTCAGCAGTCCAGGATGCAGTCAATATTTTTTGCTAGGCCAGCACCATAATTCCAATGCATCAACTGTTCTTTGGTCTTCCTTATTCAGTGACCACTTTCAGAGTATGGGAGGCAATTGCAAATATCATGTGCTGTGAGAGGTACCCTTAATCCTTGGTTCTCAACACTTTACAGAGGTCTTGTGCAGCAGCTTACCCTAATGCAAGGTGTTATTTGATCTCTTGACTACTGCTCCCATAAACTCTTAATCAGGATTCTTCCAGGAAAATTCAAGACCAGTATGTGGCCCTTGAAGCTGGAGCAGAATGAGTAAATTGTGTCAGAGAATTTTAAAGCAATCGTACCACATGGAGACGTTTAAGGGAGGGAGTGGTGGATAGAGACGGTTAATTTTGGAACTATGGGAATAGTCCAGTTTGAAGGTGGTGCTACCTTGAAGGCGAGCGGTAGCAGTAAAGGTAGGAAAAATGGTCAGAGCCTGTGCATCAGCCACGCCGTCCCCACACTCACAGCCATCAAGTCAAGTCTGACTCTTTTGCTAACAGGTCAGTTGCATGTGTACCGTAGAGAGAAAGAAAGAGAGAAAAAAACACCATTTTTCGTTTGGTATTTTTGTTTGTTTGTTTGATTGTTTGGGAAACAGGCAGAATATTACCATGAACTGAAGGGAGAAAGACTGTTGGGAGTGCAAATTTCCTCAGCCAGTGCTCAGTTGAGATGTCTATGAAGATGACTAACTGCTGCTGTCATGCAGAGGGTTGGCTATTTGAGCCTGGAATTGACGGGAGACTTCCCAGCTGAAGATGTAAATTTAAGTATCATCAGGATATGCATGATATTTAAAACTACCAGACTGGATGAAACCACCAAGGAAATAAGTATGGATAGGTTCTTGACTATTAAATTATGTTTTGAAAAAGCGTTATCATCTATCTGGTCAATGAAAAGAGTGAAAATAGAGCTGTAGCTGGGTGGTGGGGTGGTGGGGGAAATCCATGCAATCTCAATGAGAAAACTGAACTTATTCGTTGTAAAAGAATGCGTGCCAAATCCAAGCTGCTTCTCGATAACCAGATTCTAAAACTAAGCAATCATCAAGAAACCTGGCTCATATTTAACGTAACCTCCAAGTCTACAGAAAGACATACACACATGCAAGGGGAAGTAAAAAATGATTGCACCTCGGGCTCCAGTTCATACATGCATGGTGTCATTCCAAACAAGTAGATTTAAGAGTTTTGTTTATATTCCAAAATAGGTCATCTTAATATGTTTCCTCTCTAAGGGAGCAGTATGATCATGGAGGCTTATTAGGAAGAAGCTTTAGTAAAATTGAAAATTGTATAGACAAAATGGCTGCCAGGATTTTTTTCCCTCACCTGTTTGGGGTAGAAGGGCAGAACTATGAGAATTCCATTAGAAAGATTTCCCCCATCCTGCTGCTTTCTTGATTGTGTCATTTTATGTATATTTTTTGTTATCCAAACTCAAAGAATATTTTCAAGGAACACAATTGACACCCTCCCTGACCCCTCCACTCCATGTCAAAGAAACCATTGAAGAGCAAGAATGTAACTTTGAAGACTACTGTGCATCTGATCCAAGCCATGGCATTTTCCATCACCTCATGTTCATGTAAAAGTTGGGCAAATGAATAAGGACAACCACCAAAGAATTAATGTCTTTGAATTATGGTGCTGTAAAAGAATATTGAAAGTAGCATGAGCCATTAGAAAGACAAGCAAATCAGTCTTGGAAGGAGTACAGTCAGAATACTCCTTTGAAGTAAGAATGGTAAAACGTCATCTCCTGTACTTTCGACAGGTTACCCCAGACTTTTCTCCAGACAGCAAAGAACAGAGGCCCTTCAAAGAGATGGATTGACACAGGGGCTGCAACAGGGGGTTCAGCAGGCAACAACTGTGAGTGGGGCAGAGGCAGACAGTGTCTCAGTCTGTTGTAAAAAGGGTTGCTATGAGCCAGAACTGACTTGAGGGCATCCGAAGGCAACAACAACCAAAGGATGCCAAAGCTTTCATTGTGACATGACATGATGTGAATCAAAGAGCACACAATTCCTCATGGACAGGTTTCTCTGATGGAAACACTGTTTTCCAAGTGTATATGAGTAGATCTAGATGGAGGATGTGCCAAAATATAATAGCTTCACATTTTGATATTTATGTTTAATAAAGTTTCTATGAAGTAAACCATTACTTTCTGTCTTCTCCCTAGTAAGATTGTAAGTCTTCATAAAATGCAGTACAACTAAGGCTGTTGTAGCAATCGGCATTTACAAACCACCATAAGCAAGCAGTAGATATATGTGTAAATATTTATCATTGGAAAGCCAGAATTGACACTTGTAGAATGACATAATATAGATTAGCCTGCAAAAGAATTAGAATAAAAAGTTTCAATTTTCAAAAAGTGAAATGAATTAGTAAGAATACATAAAATAATAGCATTTTAATTGGAAAATAAATGATTGCAACATTTTAAATATTCTTATTTGTATTTATGAAAAATAAGACATACTAAAATATTGAATTGAAATATGTTAAACAAACATTATACATGTATGAATCAAGACATTGTGATTTCAAAGATTTACAAATATCATTACAGAATGCACTTCAGAAAGATTAAAAAGGTAAGAGAGAAATTTGACATAAAGAGACTAGAATAAAATTATATATCTTAATTGAATAATTGTTAAACTGAAGAATGGGCAAAAAAAGAAGCAAATGAGATCATGGCAGCTCATTTTTCACTATTAAAGAAAAGTACAAGGCTTCAGTTTGAAGGGGGATTCTATTATATTGAGAAATGCAAATAAAAATGTCTCCATATTTAGACAAATCATCATGAAGCTAGAAGATATCAAAGACAAAGAGAATATCTTAATCATAACCAAGGAAGCCTTCATACATATATTTACCTACTCAGAGCTTACCATTGGCCTGTCATTGGCTTTTCTCAACAGGATCGGCAAAGGTAAGAAGAAAATAAAATTATATATTCAAAAAAGTGAAAGTAATTTTCAATCTAGAATTGCATAATTTGTAGCACTCTCATTCCTCATTGAAAGCAAAATAAATGTACTTTTCAGGCAATTTTCTACAAACAAACAATCATAGAAGATATAAACCTTTAAAAAGATCATTGGTATCCGGAGCTCCTCTGGTCAGTGCCAATTCCCACAAGCACTGTCTCACCTCTCCTGTGCCAACCTCATAATTGTTGCTATGTGAGCAAGACAGTTTTCAGTATTTCAATTTCAGATTTTCTATTTGGCCAAAAATATTGGGGGGAAATCAGTAATATAAGTATCCTTTGAGAAGAGAGGAGGGCAGGGACGAGGAGTGGAATAGAAAGAGAGGAGGAAAGGTTATTGTGTGCGGCTGATGGGTGTCAGATATATGGTCATCCTATGCACAGAAGAAGCAAATATTGCCCTGGCAAGCCACAGCAGTCAATGGGAATCTCCTGAATGAAAAGTTAGAGAAGTCTGGGATTGAACTACTAATATACAAATTTTCCTTGTTTATGGATCTGAATTCACTGCGTCTTTATGATTTCATGGTTATATACTTTATATAATGGCATCACTTGTGTTTCAGAGAAAGGACGGAAGCTGACAAATTCCAAGGAGATGTTCCAATGTTTGATCAATGTGCCTATCATGTTTCTTAAGGTGTCTTATCATACACTGGGTTTCAATGATCTGAATCCTAAAGATAAGGCATTGGAAACTCAAGTATCCCTCAGCTAACAACTTTAAACTAAGGAAAGGATTGAGGTTTCTGGGGAAATTAAATCTAGATTAAAATTTTTTGGACTTTTTTCTTCTTCTTACAAGTAGTAAGAATAACAGACACACTAGCCTATGAAGCCAGGATAAAAGATGGGAAGTGTGTAAAAGGAACTGGGGTGTTGGTGCCAGATTCTGTTGGATTAGAATTCTATATCCCTTATCAGCTATTTCACCATCAGTAAGTTTATCTGAACTCTTTTTAAAACATACCTTCATCTGTACAGTCAGTATGTCTGAAGAGAGTGACAATTATTTCTGTAAAACAACAAAATATTAATAGGTGTCACTTGTTGAATGTAATTGTAAGTAAATGAACATTACCTGGTTTAATGAGAGATAAGAAGTTTGACAAAGAGATCAATACAGTTCTTCAGTCACCTTTGGAGATAGATGGAATAAAACATTTTCTATTCTTCTGGGAACCATAAAGGTCAGAATTTGTGTTTCCCTTGATATTTAATTCATTTCAGTTTTGGAAACACTAATGCGACTAATGGGATACATTTAAAAGATAGTGCTCACGCTTGGGAAAAAGCTTTAAATGTGTTTGTCAGGCTGTGGACAGGTGGTAACAGTGGGAATTAAGAGAAAATAAAATAATAAGTGGATATTCATAGAAATTGCTTGTGTCATTCTTTTAGTTGTCAGCTCAGCACATAACCCATTGCACCACTAAGTGTTATTCTATCATCAGAACATTTGACCTTTGAGTTTGTTTCCACTGAAGCATCCGATGGACTAGTGAATATTGGTTAGAGGAGTCTTCCTTTCCTGTCTTCAATGATCATTTTGGGGGGGCTCTTACATCTCTTACCACAATCCATCCATACATCCATGATGTCAAGCATGTTTGTACATATGTTGACATCATCATTTTCAAAGCATTTTCTTTCTACTTGAGCCCTTGGTATCTGCTCATTTTGCCCTTACCTCCAGCCTCCCTCCTGCATGAACCCTTGATGATTTATCATTTCTTTTTCATGTATTACCCAGACCGCTGTCTCCCTTCACCCACTTTTCTGTTGTCTGTGTCCTTGGGAGGGGGTTATGTGTAGATTTAAAAAGAAAATAATGAATAGTGTTGGGAACCTTGAAGGTTGTCTCAAACAAGCAAGCAAGCATCTAAGTGAAAAGTCAGCTATGTCCACACAGAAGTACACCAAGCTGTGTGATCCAAGGGTTATAAATAACAAAATCCAAATCCAGAGAAGGGAATGGTATCAGAGCTTAAGTTCCTGTAAAGACCCAGCTTGGAGAATGCTGTGGTTGATTGTGGAAGCCCCAAATCCATTTGCAGGGTTCCTTTGTGGATTGAGTCTTTGGTGAATTGCCTCCAATTATATAGCCTCTGGATGTGAATAGCCTTAATATCACGCCGAGAGCTTTGTAATGTGCAGCAGCTAGAGTGAGATTGAAATGTAACACCTCATCATTTGGTCTCCCTTTTGAGCCATTTAAAACTATAGCAGTTTTTAAAATATTTTCTGTTTGCTTTTCAATTAAGGTTCTTCACTGTTTTATTTGGTCATTGTTGCTGGGTCCTGTTGGTCTTTTGTCTTTATTTTGTATGTTTTCTGTAGAGGGAATTCAGGATGGGTGGATCTACAGAAAGAGTAACTGGATTCATAGTGACCCTGGAGCATGGCAGGGGAGGTTTGGGATGGGGTGGAAATGAAGAATAGACAGCAATATGTACAAGAAGGAAGAAAATGTTCTCAACTTGATTGTGATTGTGATTGTACAACTCTTCTTAATATGATTAAACTACTAAATTGTATGATTTGTTAAAAAATTAAAATAAAATACATTATCAAAGCATTGTGATTCATCAAATGGTCTCATGACTTTGGGCAAAAAAGTGGAGTAGCAGTCAATTACACTGTCTCTGGTTTCTCCTACCTGATTTCTTTATAAAAAAATTAAGACTGCTACTCCTAACATACACTTAACTTTTCAGATTCAAAAGCTCATGGGATAATAAAACAACTAAGCTCTAGGACTGAGATGGCTTTGTTCTATCTCTGCTTGCTTAATGTCCTGATTTTTAATTTATTCACTTATTTCTCGATATTTTTATCATGTCTACATTGATTTTAAATTGAGAATTTAGTAGCAGAAATTTCCCCTTCCATATGGGGGACGAGAGTTCAATTCCTAGCCTATTTGCTTCCTGTGCAACCACCATCTGTATGTTTGTGGAGAAATGTGTGTTGTTGAAAATATTTCATTTGCCCACGATCTCATTTTGAATTGGTTCCACAACCAAAGCCATGAAACAGCCGTTAGGAAAGCCAAACCGCCCCACTGCATTGTGGGAATCCGCTGTAAACGATCTTTTCGCAGTGTGTACAAGTAAAGATGTCACTTTAAAGATTAAGGTCCAACTGACTCAAGCCATATATTTTCAATCGTTTCATCTGCTGTGAAAACTGGAAGTGAATAAGGAAAACCAAAGAAGAACTGGTGCCTTTGAGTTCAGAGGAATGGACCAATCTGTGTTAGTTTAGCAGAGTGCAAATTACAGAGAGGTTGGTGATACTTTGTCTCTCCTATTTTTGACATGCGATCAGGGAGGACCATTTCTGGAGGAAGGACAGCATACTTGGTAAAGCAGTCCTTTAAAGAGAGCAAAACACTCAAGGAGATGGATCGACTTAGTGGCAACAGTAACGGACTCAAACATGGCAACTATGGTGAAGCTGACACAAGCCATCCAGTGCACACGGGATCACAGTGAGTCAGAACCAATTTGACGACACTGAAAAATGACAGCAACATGATCAGGTTTCAGCAGAGCTTTCAGACTAGGTTGAGCTAGGGGGGAAAGGGTGTGGAAATATTCTGAAAACTAGCAAATGAAAACCTTATGGCTTGTAACCAACCATCGGGATGTGCAGGCGCCTGCAGAGTTTAGTTTCACCATGCATGGGTTTGCAGGATAGCATCAAATAGTAATAACAACTCTAAAATTGTAAGTGTTATTTTTAAAATAGGCAAAAGGAAAATTCGCTGAAATGTGACCATCAAGTGATGTTCAAATGTGCAAGAAGCACCTCTTCAACGAAGCCTCCTCTGCCTTGATAACAGCCTACGCGGACTTACCTTACCCCGCGGTCTTCTGAGAATATGTACAGTTGGATCTCTCATTCTCAATGGCGAAAGAGTCGATCATGCTTGTGCATCCTGGCAGAATCAAGTCCATGAGAAAAATGGAAGAAGCAGCAGAAATTCAGATGTTCCACAGGGGCACTCGAGGATGTCAAAGGTTTTCTTCCCTGTCCCCTCATGAACACCTCGAGAAAGGGCAACTTGCAGAGTCAAGACATGACCCAATGGGCTCTCAGAGGGAGTTGTTGTACAAACAAGGTTTCATCGGAATCTGGCAATGAAGCTGCAGAAACCCATTAATTAAATTAATTTCTGAATCTCAGACTTCTGTATCTCGGATTTCTGCTCACATAGCAGTTCAATTCATTTCCACCCTTGTTACCAAGACTTTGTGCAGAAAAAAATAATTGATACCTCTGACATGTTACAGCATAGAAGCAGGAAGTCGAAAGTCTAATTAAGTAAGCTTGTTCCATAGCAAGTGTATCCATTAGTCAGTGATACAAGTGTCACCGAGTGATAAATGTATAAATCTTCCATAAAGTATTGGAAAATCTTCCTGACAGTCATTCGTCCCCAGACATATGTAGTTATCCATGCTAGGATAGGAGACTAAAGCTCTTCATTTTTTTAAACCTTTTTCCCCTGTGAAATGTAACCTATACTTAAATGGCATGAAATATAAATATTGCATAATAAATTATTAAGGATAAATTACTAATTTAACTAAATAAAAATTATAAAGTTTCCAGGAGCCCAGAAGCCCACTGATGACTATTCCCAATAACCACAACCCCCAACCCTCAAAAGGTCCAGTTAAATACAATCTTCACTTCAATAGTAATAGTTTTCTTGCTTTCATTTAGAGTACAACCTTTCTGGTATACATCTCTAAACTCTAGTTAGTGTTTCCTGGTTTATGGGATTCATTATATTGACTTATTTACTAACATGGACAATGGGATAATTTACAATTTGGAACTCATTCAAAGGCCTAGGAGCAGATTTGTACTTGTCTGCTGAAACATATATATGTATATTTTGAGGTTGGCTTTGGCAAAAAGCAATATATGGAAAAAAATGACAATATACTGAATCTACTGTTTATTTGCTATATGTGACTGTTAAGCTTCAATTGAGAGATGCAGAGATTTTTCCAAAGTAATCGTAATAAATTAAATCCCCATAAACAGCATAAAATAATTACTATTGCTACACTAGTCAACATTTGTTATGTCGGTCTGTCTTTTTCATGTTAGTCATTCTGGGGGGTATTTATTGGCATTTTATGAGAAATGAGGGTTAGCGCCTTTTCATCTGTTCATTTTCCTTTGAACATCTTTTGTTATTAAAAACAAGTTAAATCTCTGGCCCATTCCTTCTTTGTTCAGTTATATTTTTCTTAATGATATGCAGGTTGTCTCTTTCTCTCCATACACACATGCACACACACAAAGATGTATGTAGGTATTTGTAAGAGTGTAACACAGTAGATGCACTCTTTGGGGTTATATTTGGCCAATATATTTGCCTACACTGAGTTTGCCTCATTCTTTTCATGGGGTGTCTCTGAAGCAAATATGGCTCGAGATACTCGGAGTACTCTGTAACTTATTTCAGAAAAGTTTCCCTGTTATTGCCTTCTAAAAGTTTTTATTGTTTTTGTTTTTTTATATTCTGCTGTACAATCCAATTGGGATTGATTTTTGTTGTGGTGTAAGGTAGAGATTAGTCTTTCAAATGAAGCTCAATTGTTCCAACATCATTAACTTTTTTCTTCTCCTCCTTCTTGATTGTATGGAGTGTCAACTTTGTCATCAATCAAGTGTCCTGGGAAACACGGGCTTGTTTCTGGTCTGCTGGAGTACTAGAACGTCTTTGAATTAGCAAAGCACTCTCCTAGTTATTTGGTTATACAAACTAAATTGATTTTGGGAGAGGAAGGCATTTAAATTTATTCTGTTCTTCAAGAATTTCTTGGCTATTCTTGTTCTTACATTTTGCATGAATATTGATATCAGCTCTTTTAAGTTCCATAAAATAAAGATTGATATTTAGAATGATATGACGTTTAATTTTAAGATCAATTTGTAGAGAATTAGCATCTTTATAATATTGAATTTTTTTAATCCATCAATATGATATATTTTTCATTTATGGTACTTGGTCTTTTTTATTTTACTTCAATAAGAGTTTAGAAAGTTTTCCTTATAAACCATGAATATATACTTTCTTTTTTTTAGGTTTATTACTATGTACCGTATACTCCACAACTAGTGCACCTGAGTCAATAATTTGCACACACATATAACCCACAGGAAGGTAAATTGCAATAAAAGTTTGGGCATAGTATGCCCACGCACCACACATGCCACACATATTTCCCTCAAGGAAACTAAGAATGGTTACTTGAGTCATATCCCATTTCAGTCCTGTCTCATGAACATAATTTACAACTCATTCCAAAATAGAACCTTAACCACAAGCCTCAAAACCAAAACCAAACAAACAAAGAGCCCAACCCACTGCCATTGAGTTGATTCCTGCTCTTTGAAACCCTGTAGAACAGAGTAGAACTGCCTCTTTGGATTCCCAAGACTAAATTTTCATAGGAATAGACAGTCTCATCTTTATTCCACAGAGCATCAGGTAGGTTTGAACCACTGACCTGGAGGTTAGCAAATCAGTGTATAATCCACTGCACCATCAGGGTTCTTTATTCTAATAGCCAGAGGATATAGGACAGAGTAGAACTGCTCTGCAGGGCTCCCAGCATATAAAGCTTTAAGAGAGCAGATAGCTTCTTCTTTCTGCTGTGGAGGGACTGGTGGAATTAAACCACTGCCCTTTCCATAGTCAACACTTAGCTCACAACACCCTGAGAGCTCCCTTCCAAAGGTCCAGAATGGTCCTTTTGTTCTTATTGTTAGGTGCTATTGAGTAAGTTCGAACCCATAGGAACCCTGTGAATAACAGAATGAAACTGTGCAGTCCTGCACCATCCTCAAAATTATTCCTGTTATTGAGGCCATTGCTGTTACCATGATGTCGATTCATCTCTTTGAGAGTCTTCCCATCATGCTTCACTGCCCTTCCACTTTACTAACCATGATATCCTTCTCCAGGGTCTGGTCTCTCCTGACACTATGTTCAAAGTATGTAAGACAAAATCTTGCCTACCTTGTTTCTAAGGAGCAGTCTGTCTGTACTTCTTGTAAGACAGATCTGTTGTCCTTCAGAAGTCCATGTTTCTTAAAATATTCTTCTCCAGCACCACAATTAAAAGCATCAATTCTTCTTCCATTTTCTTTATTCAATGTCCAACTTATTAGGAGGCAATCGAAAACACCATGGCTTTTTTCAGGAGCATCTCTTCAAAATAGCATTCTTGCTTTTCATCACTCTAAAGAGGACCTCTGCAGCACATTTATCCAATGCAACTCATCTTCTGGTATCTTGACTGCTGCTCCCATGAGAATTGCTGGGGAAGTGATACAAGACAAAATCCTTGGCAACTTCAGCCTTTCCTCCATTTACCATGATGCTATTTACTTGTCTGGTTGTGAGGATTTCGGTCTTCCTTACATTGAGTTGTAATTCATACTGAAAGCTACAATCCTTGATCTTCATCAGCAAGTGGTTCAAATCCACCTCACTTTCAGCAAGCAAAGTTGTGTCATCTGCATATCACAGGTTGATAGTAAAACTTCCTCCTATCTAGACACCATATTCTTCTTCATATAGACCAGCTTCTGTCATGATTTGCTAAGCATAGTGATTGAGTAAGTAAGGTTAAAGGATATAACACTGTCACTCACCTTTCCTGATTTTTAACCATGAAATATTCCCTTGTTCTGTTGGTACAACTGTCTCTAGATCAATGTACAAGTTTTGTATGAGCACAGTACAGTGTTCAGGGAATCCCATTTACTCAAGGTTATCGTAGTTTGTGAGGATCCACAGAGTCTAATGTCTTTGCAGAGTCAATATCACACAAGTAAACATCTTTCTGGTGTGCTCTGTTTTCAGCCAAGATCTGTCTGACATCAACAATGATAGCATTTTCCTTATTTATGTTCTCATCTTTTAGTCTATAATTATAATATTTTAGCTTATTTTTTGGCTCCTTACATGAATTACTTATTACACTTTAGTGCCTTCTTTTTCACATACATATTTAAGGTTTCACATATTTATTGAGACAATGCTTTACAGTCTCCCTTCCAATTTTGCCCAGCACTTATCTGTCAATTTACAGCACTGTGATAGCTGCACAAAATGTCACTGATATTCCAAAGGCCAGCAGGGTCGTCCACTGGGAATATATGTTGGCAGTACCTTCAGGATAAGAACAGATGACGAAGAAGGAATAAGTTTTCCACTTAGATTGTCCACTTAAGAGGACATAGCCATGTAAATAAAACCTTATGGACAGACAAGAAACACTGTGAAATATGGAAAACTTAATGAAAAGAAGCAGAACATTTTTGGAGATAGTGCCAGAAGATGAGCCCCTCAGAGCTGAAGGTACTCAAATATGATTGCAGAAGAGCTAGCTGCCCTCTCAAAGGAGAGTATTCCATAGTGACGGGGTGAAGCCTGTGGGAGTAAAGCCTTTGAATTTTCATTTGCCAATGGGCCACCCCTCCAAGTGAGAAAAAAGAGCTGCAAATGTCTATTAATGATTAGAACTTGGAATTTACTGGGGATGAAGCTAGGAAAATTGGAAACTGTAAAAAATGAAATGGGACCATTCTAGGTATCTGTTCGGCGAAATAGACTGCTATTGACCATTTTGAATCAGAAAATCATATTGTTTACTATGCTGGGAATGAAACAATCAAGAAGAATGACATTGCAGTCATTGTCAAAAAGGTCGTTTTAAGATCTATCTTGAAGTATAATGCTGCCTGTGATAGGATGATATCTATCTAGATTCAGGGAAATTCAATCAATATAAATGTTATTCAAATTTATGCACCAACCATACAACTACTGATGAAGATGTTGAAGCTCTTCTGTCTGAAACTGATCAAGCATGCAATCAAGATGAATTGATAATTATTACCAATTTGAATGCAAAAGTTGGAAATAGAGAGGAAAGAATCGTAATTAGAAAATATGGCTTGTCGATAGCAACAAAGCCAGAAATCACTTGATAGAATTCCTCAAGACCAGTGATTTCTTCATGGAAAATACCCATTTTCAACAACACAACAGGTGGCTATATATATGGGCTATATATTCATAGATGGAATACACAGAAATCAAATCGATTACATTGGTGGGAAGTCATGATGCATTCGCTCATTTATCAGCAAATAAAACCAGGCCAGCCATGGCCTAACTATGGAAAAGACTCCCACTTGGTCAGATGTAAATTCAGGTTGCAGCTAAAGGAAATCCAAACAAGTCCACAAGAGTCAAAACTTGAGTCTATTCTTCCTGAACTGTGAGAATATTTCAAGAACAGATTTCATGCTTTGAACACTGATGGTGGAAAAACTGATGAGCTGTGGGAGG
>NW_022111300.1:27363201-27380226 GCF_000313985.2 Echinops telfairi | reverse complement strand
TGGAGAGAAAATGTTTTGAGAAACGATGTACAAATGCGCATTACACAATTGATGTGTATATGGATTGTGATAAGAGTTGTATGAGCCCCTAATAAAATGTTTAAAAAAAAAAAAAAGGCAAGAAAGAAAATATCAAGGTGGATGTCAGAAGAGACTTCAAAACTTGCTTTCAAAGGTAGAGTAGTTA
The DNA here is from genome assembly GCF_000313985.2 of Echinops telfairi. Taxonomy (NCBI): domain Eukaryota; kingdom Metazoa; phylum Chordata; class Mammalia; order Afrosoricida; family Tenrecidae; genus Echinops; species Echinops telfairi. The sequence goes on along the minus strand of NW_022111300.1, from coordinate 27,380,039 downwards.
AGGAGCTAAGGCTTATTGAAAAAATAAGGAAGCCAAATAACTGAACAAAAAAATTCAAAGGGCAGCTTGAGACAGCAAAATAAAATGTTATAATGAAATTTGAAAAGACCTAGAGGTAGAATGACCAAAAGGAAAAGAACATGTTCAACATATCTTTCTTTTTCTTTTTCTGGTAAGGATACCATCTTTTTTGTGTCTTTAATTAAATGGACTGACAATTATCAGCAGAAACAAGAGTCAACACCATATCAAGTGGTTCAGTGAACATGATTTTGACTGAAAAATTAGTTGGGCAAGTTCTCCCCTCCGTGGGTGCCAAAACTGTTGTTCCCAGATTAGTGGCAAACCAATATAAATCTTTCCATGAAAATGATGGGTTCAGACAGAGATGCGAACATAAGAGCAATCGTGAAGATGGCACAGAAGCAGGAAGCATTTTGTTCTGTGGTACGTAAGATTGCTATGAATTATAACCAACTCAATGTCACTTAGTAGTTCTTGAAATAAGTAGGAAAGTACATGAAACATGGATTCACTTGGAGATAAAGTACAGTCTAGATCTGGAAGTGGTCCAATCAAAGCAAAAGAAGATTGGTCAAGAGAAAGGTAATGGCAAAAGTGTTTTTGGAATGCTCAAAGCATTTAACTTATGGGCCAAAGAATAATAACGTGCACTTGTTCTGAGAGTATTTAGCGAAGGTAGTCGAAGCTTCAGCAGAAGAAACCTCAGAAAGCTTCACTAGAGTCCCTTTCGACCACAACTTCAGTTCATTCCTCTCGGTAAACAAGGATACATTTTGTGAGGATTTTGATGGAAAATAATTTTATGAAATAAGTATCCACCCTACAGTTTTGTTTTGGTTCCATCTGACTTTTTTCCCCCCTTTCTAATATTGAAAAGGAATCCTAGTGGCAAAGGGGGCTTCAACTCTGGTGTAGAGGATTTCAAACTACAAGCAGGAAAAAGAGCAGGCTTCTGTAAAGGTGTAGAGTCTCAGAAACCCAAAGAAGCAATTACTTTCTATCCTATGAGTCAGAATCGACTTGAAAGAATCATGTGAATCTTGGATAATGTTTAAAGTCCACCCATTTTTCTTCACTTAGTAATATAAAACAGACTGAGCTGATATGAATAAATTCCCAAGGCCTTTCATTCATTACAGATGCACTAAATGGCCTGTTGCATGGCTGACCAAAAGTGTCTTTACTTTGGAGGAGCATACGTTGAAAAATAAAGTCTACAGTCCTTATTTTTTTATCACATAGTCTTACTAACCTTTGAAACCCCTTCTTATCTTAAACTGAAAGAACTCAAGAAAAAATCAAGGTAGAGTTGCACTATGAAAAGATTCTATGTACAAAACATTGAATGGTATCAAAAGAAGATGGAAAGATACACATGGAGGCACTGTGCTACAAAGAACTAGTAAATATTCAACCATTTCAAGAAGTAACATTTAAGCAAGAACCCATGGTCCTGAAGAACTGCAAGCAGTACTGACAGCCTTGGGCAAAAACAAGGCTAGAGGGAATTGGAATACCAAGGAAAGGCTTCCACTGGCTGAGAAAGCATTGGAAGCACTCACTCATTAGGCCAGGAACATTGAAAGACAGCCACTTGAATAACAGACTGGATGATATCCATATTTGTACCCATTTCAAAGAACGCTGACATCCCAAATGCTCAAATAAATTCTCACATGCCAGTTAAAATTATTGAGGATCAGTTTCAGAGAATCTTGAGGAAATCTAGCAAAAAGTACTAGACAATACAGAATCAGTGCTTTCTTCAGCAGTTGTAACCCTAATAAAACATCATTGATTTTGGAATAATGAAAAGTCATTAAAAGAAGACAAACATACAATATGTAGGATCTCTATGACCATTCATATTCCTTCGTATTCCAATTTCTATGAAAAGATAGAAATTTTAGAAATACAGTTTCATAAGTCTCAGAGCCATTGCATGATTTTTAAGACTGAAAACTTCATCGAAGCTATGCCTGCATGCCTCCAAAATAGAACATTCGAAAGCTACTGTTCTCCTCTTCTCCCCCTTCTCCCTCTTCTTGCCATGGAGTTGGAACGGGCTGGATGGCGGTGGGCTTGGTTCTCTTTCTTTTTCGTTCTTGCCATGAATTATGCTGCTGAATAAACTGCCAGAGGTTGAAAGGGAAAGATCAATAGAAATAAGTGGCAGGGAAAATAGATTAGAAGAGAAAACAAATATGAGCAGTATGAAGAATTAAAGAACATTTAAAATAGAAAGCTATACAATGCTTCACCATAAAAGTCATCTCTACACTCCCAAACTTAAACGATGTTAAAGCTTAAAAGTTTCATAGCACTGAAATGCACCTTAGTGAAATACTGATTATTGTCAAACTGCCAGGTGCTTCTTATTGACCTTAAACCTCAGTGCTATTGCCCTGGCCAGAGCATCTGCCATGTGAATGGACTTTTACTGCAATAAAATCCACATTGAATGGAACTGCATTAAAGGTGACCGGGAAACCAGTACCAAAAGGACTAAAATAAGAATTAATTATTTTTCCATTGAGTCTGACTGATGATAGGATTGTATGGCAGAATAGAACTGGTCCATAGCATTTTCTTGGCTGTTATAGTTACCAGAGACAGAGCACCAGCCTTTATTTTTCAGTGTCACCCTAAGATTAGGAGACTATCACAAACTGACAGCGCCACCCAGAAATCCCAGAGCAACCAGCCAAGCACAAATTCATAGCAGAAAGCTAAATTTGACGTCCTGGAGAGATTAAGTCTAAACATTGTACAAAGGTCTCCGTCAAGACTGAGGTCATAGAAACAAGAATTTATTTCCTGTGTTTATGAGATCAGATGAGGAGTGATTTGGGATGGAGGAAGGTGACTGATAATGTGATTGCTGCAAATATCACCGGTACTTTTCTGTTTACATTATGGGTGACTGAAGAGAACATCAAAGGACATTTAAAGCTTCTGCTGTTATAGACACTTAGCAGGTTACTTCCTCTGATGCATGTGCCTTGGCTAACATGCTATTTAAGCACGAGTCTGATTCGACTTGGCCTTCTAAACTTGAAATTATCTGAAGGCATGTGGGAAGAGAACACTGGAGAAGATAAGTGGCTGTGAAAGACACAACAGTTACCAACCAACTCCTTTGCTTCCGCAGAACTTGGCTTTGGCTTTCTTCCTGCTTTTTGATGTATCGGCACGCATGCCCCAGGGCCTCAGTTCTTTGCTATTCATGGAAATCTCCTCGTTCTTAACAGTCAGCCTAGTTACTGTCACATTTCCTAAGTTATGTATCTGGTTTAGATGTAGCATTTTTTGCTTTCTTTAAAGTGAAGTCAGTTTGGGGTTTGTTTGTTTTTTTAATAGGCACACAATGTGGTGCACATGTCATCTCTTGGCACCACTTTAACTCTGAGTGTCTTGCTAATTTTTATATAATTCATCTGTACAAAAATATTTTAATGTACCTTGACAAATTCTCTAGCCCTGGTAATTCTCTTAGTAATGAAAATGGAAGAAAGTTGGAAGGAAGATTTTCTAAAATGAAGAAATTTTCAAAAATAAAAAATGTGAAAGTTGCGTCATAGTTATAATTGCCAGTACATAATAGATCATTCAAGGTGAGTTCAAGATGAAATCAACTATACTTGCACCCACTACTTATTCCGTTGTGGTTATGAAGGACAGAGTACAAAGTCTGCATTGTTTAGACTTGGGGATAAGGATAAATGAAGTGTATTTCCACAAAGTTAGCTTTGTTTTATTTTGCCTTTTTTACACTGGGTACTACAAAAGAAAGATTGTGGTTTTGTCGATATGAAGCTCTCTGACTCTTCAAATGTGTCCTGGGAAGTCTGTATTCCCAAAACAAAATCAGTAGTTTCCATATCAATGTGAAGGTTTTTTTTATATGCTCATGTAATTTTCTCCTCCACCATTCCCACATGCACCCACAGAATCTCCATTGCTTCTCCTAGGAGAAAACATTCTTTTAGAGAATCTCTTGCCCTCTGAATGCGTATTATCTCTCATCTTGAGAAATGCCAATAAAAAAGCAAATTATATTTGTTCTCTAAGATGTTTGCTACAAACCATGACTGATTAATGTTATATGTGACATCCACAAGAACAGTAATCAAGGTTATGTTAGCATTGATTTTTATAGAGGTGAAGTCCCTTTGATATATTACTCCATCAACACCTGCAATGACAAAATTTGCACATGAAATTAATCCCAATTAATTATACTGTTTGTAGATAGCACTGGCTCTTTTATGTTGCAAAATAAATATTAATTTAGTGACTTTTTTCACCTTGTGAGGCTTATTTAGTTAAAGGGAGGGGGGCCTCTATTGATCAGCATCCTGAAATATAAAAGAAAGGTTAGCCAACTGAAAGGGATTTGAAAGGTAATCAAGTCATTTGGGAGCAAATCAAGTCTTAAAGCATTGTGACGGTGTTTTATTTTCATTTTTATTACTTTGGCTAAATTCAGGTTGGTGAGAAAAAGAGCTCAGTCCTATATGACCTATATTTAATATTGACTTTTATCCACACATGAATTTAATGTACTTTTTTACATGTTGTTGGTTTGGCCACCATGTCAGATTATCTTAATCAGGATTCCCTATAACAGATGAAGAAAGTCCTTGAACCCCATGATGGTGAAAACAGAGCTGGGCAGTGATAGTTATTGAATACGTATGAATCAGAATCAACGAGGTGGCGGTGATCTTGAGTTTGGACTCTTTAGTGTGGATGTCTTTCTTCTTAAGAGCAATGCTGTGAAATGAGGTCCATGAGGCAGAAAAAGGGGAAGGAAAAAGAAACAAAAGCTACTGCTGAGTTGTTTTCAACTCCTTAGGACTTAATTGAGTAGTAGAACTTGCCCTGTGGGTTTCCCAGTCCGGGATTCTTGATGGGACTAGAAAGTCTGCTCTTTGGGCCATGCCAGGAAGCAGAGTAATTCCTTTATGTTTTCAGTATGATCAGAGAACATTCAAAAATGTATCGAGATAATTTAAATTGAATTTCTTAATACTAAAGACAGACACAGATACATTTTAGATATTTCTACAGATCTTATGGATGGGAGTGAGGTAGCTGTGACATGTATGTGTCATGATTATACATCTCGTTAATATATATGTAAATATTTTCTTCCATTTAAAACAGGAGTCTGTTTTAAGAATGATTTATACCTGCACTAAAATAGCCCCAGACATCTTTATCTCTCTAAATCTTACATTATTTTCTCATGATCAAATGCATTCCTTTACAAATGCTGATATATTGTTTAATTTCATATTTAATTGGCTACTGGAGATAGAATCTTCTCTGCTTTACTAAGACATGTCAGTTTTTATAGTGTCATATAGCACGCTATCCATTCTGAGACTAACTCTAACTTCTGAATATGTACTCACATTTTAGATGTTTGAGTGGATGACGAGATTGGTTCTGGGAATTAATGTTGACATTCTTCTACCAGGTTAACTTAAATGTGTCCTTCTTAAACTCTGATAACAACAGGCCCCTAATTTATCTAACTGAAACTTTGGTAGACATGTTTTGACCTATACCATGGACATTGAAGCTGCCAAGCAATAAGCTGTGGGATGATAGTGAAATACCTTTTTTTTTTTTCCAGTCCCACTCTCTGGTTTGCTCAGTTAACAGGCAATGATTTGTATTGTTTTATCTAATACAATTAATCATCAATATCCTCTGATGTTAAAAGGTTCATCTACTACATGCATTTTCTCATCTGAGCAATGGTTAAATGCCTGGATATGGTGTGTCAACTGTTCAGTGATGTAATAACTATAAAAGAGCAATATGTCATGGAACACGGAGACTGGGCCTAAAATCAGACATTGTATTTATTTTTGGTTCCTACACATACCTGTATAAGGACGCACACTTGGAGAAATACAACATTCTTTGTAAAGTTGAGAGGAAGAGAAAAAGAGAAAGGCCCTGGATAAGATGGAGTGACACGGTACCTGCAACAATGGGCTCAAACATAAGAACAATTGTGAGGTTGGCACAGGACTGGGTGGGAGTTTTGTTCTGTTATACCTAAGAGACCTGTGAGTTGGGACCTATTCAATAGCACCTAACAGCAACAACAACATATACCTACTACATGATATTAGGATATATATATACACACATATTTATACCCACACATATACATATAAGCTTTATATATATAAATGTTCTCATCCCTGTTTTAATATTTTACAAGGCACTTAATGTGATGAACAATAAATTATTATTTCTGTTCTTAATACTTTTTTGAAATTTAGATTCATTGAAGTTTAGATAACTTCGCTAAGTATCTCTAATCCTCATAATGATGCTGTAAAGCATATGCATCACATCCATCACATCACTTTCACAGTAAAGTGGGTCTCTTTTATGAAGACGTTTTTTTCCAGAGCCTAATGTTGGTAAATTAGTCATTCTTTCAGCCTTCAGTTAGTGATGCCAGCATACACATTACCAACCTATTAGACAAATCCATGCCTTGTTAGAAAAAAAATATTGTAAGAAAAAATTGCTATGTTCTACACAGTGGGTGCAAGGAGCCCTGGTGACACTGGCAGATAAACATTGGACTGTTAACCTCAAGGTTGGTGGTTCAAACCTACTGGCATATCCTTGGGAAAATGCTGAGACTATGTGCTGCCATAAAAAAATTACATCCTTAGAAACCTATATAGGTTTGCTATGCATCAGAATCAACTCGAAGGTTGTGAGTTTGGTTTGGTCTGGGGACACAGTGGAGACAGGTCCTCTTCAGGCTTTCCTCCATTATTGAGTTCTTAGCTGGACGCCCCTTCTGAGAGTCCATAATAGATGATGAAGCTACACAAAAGGAAGTGGCAGAATAGCATTTGGATTTGAAGGAAAAATAGAACAATTGTCAAACAAACAAAACTCTGGGATTTTTTTCCTCCCCCATCTGTTCTCTTAGCCATTGGATATTGTCTGAATGGAAATAATGCCCAACTATTTGAGTTATGCTAATTTGAGAAGGTTCCAGAAGTGAAAGACACAATACACGATCTATCACTTCACCACATGTAGATGCCATGGTGGTGGAAAACGTCCCAGACAGCTCTTATCAGGACTGTGAGATTTAGATCATCACCAGCTGTCTGACACTGGGTTTGCTAGAGAAATAAAACCACTGAGGCTTATCCGTGTACATATAGATAGAAATGTGTTTCCAAAAAATGACTCACACAATTGTGGAAAGTGGCAAGTGCAAACCTGGACCAGTTCCAAGAACCTGAGTCAGATCTTTGGCTGGAGCCTTCTCCTGGCTCGTGCAGCTTTAGGAGCCGATGAGTTCAAGGTTTGCAGGAAAGGGACACACTTGGTTGCTCCAGAGGCAAATGATTTCAAGATCAGCAGAACAAATAGCAGGTCACAGAAGAATGCCAGGCCAGCACGCAATGTGACAGGACACTGGGTCATGTTTAAAGAACCCAAGGTTGCTGAGCTACATGCAGGAATCTGGAGCCAACAAAAAGCTAGCAAGATTTGTCTACAGCATCCACCTGTATTGGAAACATGCAACCTCCTTGATAAACTTCCTTTCAACTGATTGCTTCATCCCAACCTAATCTATTTACAGATCCCATTATGAAGGTAACTGTGTTAGAACACACCATCCAGGATTACTAGATCTTAATTGTGAAACCACTGAAGACCCTGGAACAGTCAACCTGACACAAAACCTATCATACCAAGTCAGCCAAGGTTGCCTGTGATCAATTTTCATGACAATTTATGTCAGCTGAAAAGAAAGTGTAAAGCTTCATGGGATCATCTCCATGCAATTCCAAAATATAATATAAAACAAGCGTTAAAACAATAAATTTTAGAGTTCTTAAAATGCTGTGCCGGGCAATTATTGTTTTTCAAAAGTGTCAAAAGATTCATTACTTTCTTTTTTGCTCTTTCTGGCCGATGTGCCTTATGTAATTTGGGAGGTCAACATAAACACGATCTGTGGGATCATTAGTTCTTTCGCACTGGAGTATTGCATCATGCCCAGGACAAGAATCATAGAGAAGAAGTAGGGAAGGGCAAATAAAGAGAAGCATAAGCCGTGGACTGCACTGTCCAGTCAGCACCAGAAGCACCCAGTCAGCCAGTGGTGTCCTGGGAGGCCAAGTGATTCTGGGCCAATTGAGGGTTTTCATGAAAAACCCAAAGAATGGTTTGATTCCAAAAGAAACCAGCTCCCTAGACTTGGAGTTGCAGTCTTGATGCCTGTGGATTGTTATGCAAATTGTTCTCTCCAGGAGTGTGTGCACTCTTACTGGATGGAACCCGCCAGCGGTTCTGGAAGGGAATGCTCATTTTCACTTTTCACCACATAATTTGTTTGGCCCAATATGCATAGAGGGGGATCATTAGGAGTCTCCTTCACAGATGTCATTTTTCGTGTCAGCCATGTTACTCGAGACTTGGCTTAGTGTGCGTAAAGTGTTACACCTTTGCTGTGCAAAGGACGTGTATTTTAAGGAGTAAATCACTTCTGTCACTTGGTAGAATTATATTAGGCAAGTGGACAATATGCAAAAGTGGACCTTCACAACACAAAAATATGCAAATGTAAACACCAAAATTGTAAACAAAAGAAAGGAAAACTTGTTTACCAGTTTTGAGTTGAGTTGTCCTAAATACTTATCATCAGAACAGGTAAGTTGTGTGGAGCGTACTTATCTGTGTGCACACACATGAGTGCACATCCACCAACACATGCAGATGCATCTCTCGACGGTAAAAGAAAATAAGGGTAGAACAAAAAAATACTGAAGAGTTGACATACCAATGAGCCCAAGAGCAGATGGGCTAGATTGATGAGGAATGCAGGGTTTCTCATGTAATGTTTCCAACAATGAGGTCATTGAACAATGTTTGACAGAGGTGCAAAATGATACTTAATGAAACTCACTGTCATCCAGGTGATTCTGACTCATTGCAAGTCTAGAACGCACGACCAAACTCACTGTGAGGGCAGAACTGTCCCTGTGGGTTTCTGAAACTGTAAATCTATAAGAGAGTAGAAAGCTCGGTCTTTCTTCCAAGTATCAGTGGGGATATCAAACTGCTGACCTTATGGGTCACAACCCAAAGTAAACCAGCTATGCCACCCGGCTGCCCCTGTGGGGTTTTTGGTGTGTTTTGTTTTGTTTTAGGTTGTGAAAAGTCGAATCTTGGTCCCACACAGTGCCTGTGGGTTTTGAACTCCTGGCCTTGCAGTTATTAGCTCCAAGAGTAACCACTACACCCAAAACTTCTTGCTATTGAGTTCATTCTGATTTATAGTGATGCCCGAGGACAGAGGAGAACTGTTCTGCAGAGCTTCCAGGATGGTCCATCTTTATGTGAATAGGAAACCTCATCTTGCTTCCTTGGTGTGGGTAGGGGAGATTAGCAGCTCAATGCTCAACAGCAAATCTGCCTAGGAATGTGACAAGGAAATCGGGTAAGTCATAATAGTACAGACACAAAAGCGCATAAATACACATAAATACACATGAGGGAGGGAGGTTTGGAAGGTGAATGTCTCCTAATTTGTTTAAATGGAATGGAAAGACAGGAGTTAATGCTAGGTTATAAAGAGATACAATAACCAAAATGGGAAGTTAAGCTGTTATGTATTAGTCAAAGAGCAAACATACAGGAGATTTCACATTAATTTAATACTTTTATGCATGTGACCCAGCTATGAGTATGTCTATTTTTTATATTGAACTTTATGTTTTTATTTATTTATTAAAGGTAGACATGAGCTCTAATGACCCATAAATAAATCCTATTAACTTAAGCAGGCCAAAGGAAAAACTGATAACAGAGTTGCATATTTTTTTGTCTCTAATATCAATACAAATTACTTACCACCTCTGTAGAAATCTAATATAATCTACACATTTGCCATTTGTCAGTGGACATTCTCTAATTTCAAAGTCTAAGTGCAGTTCTTAGGTACTTTGTAAATCTAATGAATGGTTTGTGGTGTGCGTATTTACATCGGCTGCCTTTTACACACGCTGATATACCAGTGCTAAATCGAATGCTTCTCTCTGGAAGCATATTAGTATGTTCAAATAATTTGGCCCTCTCTATTTGCATGTGAATGTGAAATAATTCTATGAATGTGAGTGCGGGATTTAATTGTTTTTAAACAATATACTCTTATCTGTATGGAAGCAATTCAGGCCATCAAAGGGTTGTCAGTGATGAGCTCGCTAATTACTTTCCAATACTTAGCCTTGTATTTCCCTTCGTTGCCGGTGCTCTGTTCCCTCTAGTTTTACATTTACTATCAGAAAGTTCATTTGGAATCCAGTCAATCTTCCTGTGCCCGCTCTGCACTTTAATTTTTTGTTATATACAATCAGGACACAGGGGGAATATTATCTGTAGCTGCCAAGGAAACACATATCAGCTTTCTCCAGCATTGTCTGTGCAAGATTTCACGGAAAATATCATTCAAAATAGAACGAATCACAGCTACAGAATCTTCAGAACCGGAACTGTCATTCTGGGCCAGGAAAGAGAGAGCAATATGGGAAAACTGGAGATTAATTCTCACTGGTGTGGACATTGGTTGTTACATGCATGTGCAATTATTTCCCAGGTGTTTGAAGACCGTCCTTAGGTCACAAGGAACCTGTTAGGATGATTCCAAGTTAAAATAGATGCGTTCAGCCTTCTACAAAACTCATGCATGTTTCTGAGGGTTTTTATTTCTTTGCCTGTGCTCTGTAAGAAAATTACCTAAAATCATTATTAGCAAAATAGATTATCCCAAAGTGGCTTTGTCTCTTCAGGCATACTGGAAAAATAGTCCTTGGGCATGTTTATATCATGCCAATTGGAGATGTTTGCAAACATCTGGACTTTGGGCATCAAGTCAATAAAACATCTGGGTAATAAAATAGCTTTGCACTTGCTTTTGTAATTGTACGGAGGCTGGATCCATGTTGTTTTTCTTTAAAGAAACAAAAGGAACTCTTTGGGGCTTTATGGCTTGCTTCCTTAATGATGTATTCAAGTAAGATCTCCCACCGGTGTTGCTGAATAATATACCTGTGCATGCATATTTCCAATCACTGATGAGTAAATTGAAAGCCTTAATGAGACTTTCCAAGTGGTGAAAGACTTAGCAAAAAAGGTGGGAACCATGAGGGCAGCCAAAGACAGATTAAGACTGTGATGACAGTTCATTTGAAATATAATTATAAGCAAATGCAGGTAAACCTGTTGGATATTCACAGTTTTGATGAGAGTTTAGGACTTGTGTGATATTGAAAATGAAACACTCTAATCATGTGTAAGATCAAGAAAAGGGAACGTCCTGTGACAAGGGACTCATCGCCACCTTCTTTGGAGAGCTACATACTGAATCAGAGAGGCTGGACAATCGTCTGGAAGGTGAGACCTAAGACATTTGGAACAGATTAAGACGTAAACAAGAGTGGCCTGGAATAGGACAGAAATCAGTAAATTGTTCACTTTCATTGGAAGATGATGTTATGTGTTCTATATTCTATGTTGTGTTCTAAACTTTAACAGGCTTCCTTTACTCATAGCTGTCTATTTCCACATGCATATTTAAAGGTGGAATTCTCTAAACTGAGATACTTACAAAGGTTTTGAAATGACCTCAGGGATGTGTAGTGCATCTTCTTTGTATAATGCCCCAGCATATTTAGAAGCTATGAAATTAAGGCAGAGAAAATATTCCCTGAAATAATATGTATCCTAAGTGTTTGATAAAAGCAAACTGAAAAGAACACAAGTATTTGAAACACACACACACACACACACACACATGCAGATCATGATTGAGCAAATCATATTATGAGGTTTTGTATTCTAATTCAGAAACCAGGTAGACAAAATTCACCATTGCGGTAGACTTAAGATTAGTCTAGATCAAGGAACCTTGGTGGTAAAGTGGGTTCCACATGGGGGTGCTGGCCACAAAGTCAACAGTTTGAACTCCTTGCCCTCTCCACTGCAGAAAGACGAGCCTTTCTGCAAAGTAAAAAGTTGGAGCTTCGGAAACGCACGGGGCAGTTGACCTTCATCTTTCAGAGCTGCTATGAAATCGAATTGACTCCATAGCAGTGAGTTTGAGCAAGTAAAGCATAGATGAATGGTAGCAATTCCATAGAGAGAATCATCTCAAAAGAAGCCTTTTTCCAATTCTGTATTTATAAATTTGGGGTATTTGATCAGATATTCTTGGACCCTGTTCAGGCAACTTGCTGCCACATGAAAACAATACTCAACAATTCATTTGATTCCATGCCATGATGCATTCAAATCCTGCCATTACTGTTAGTCATAGATTTTAAAAATACAATGGAGACACTGATAGTATCTTATTTGAAAGTAATAAAAACCTTGTGTTTGTAATAAAAACCTTGTTGTGACCATGACCAGCTAAAAGTCAGAGGTTGGAGTACATTCCCAAAAATCTTAGAAGAAATCCTCGTAATATATTTCTGAAAAATTAACACTGAAAAGCCCTCTGTCACACAATTCTGTTGTGAGAAACATGGGGTCCCAATGAGTTGGGGTCCATTTAATATCAGTCACTTGGTTATCTATGCTATTAGTTGGCTATGGGAATACAAAACTGAAGGGCTACAATTTATAGTGAAAAAGTGAGTCCTACTATATTTTCAGGAAAACTGATATAGTACATCAATTAACAGGACCTAAGGAGTTTGAAGATAATTTTATTTTACTTTTAAGGTGACATGCATCTGCCATCACATTTTTCCCTTTTTTAAGAAGAGCAGTGTTTTAATTAAGTTTTTTTAAAGTTTCACTTATAAACTTACACAGGAATAAAACTAACTTTGGTTTTCTCATTTATTTTTATTAGTTGAGTAAAAAAAGAAAAGTGTAGATCTTCTGACAGCTATAACAGTTTATGAACCATAAAGTTAGGTAATAGAAGTTGTTGATTAAAAAAGGCATGTTTTTTCAAAAGTATTAAAAATAATAAGACACCCTGATGTTTTAAAGGTTTGGGTGCATAAGTCTCTTCTTTTGACACTTATATCATCATTGAAACCCCTTGATTAAACATTTAACACTTGTTTGAAGTTTGTTTGTTCTTATTTTTTATCTCACAATTTGTTTCAAACCTTGCTTCACTGACTAATAAAACTATTAACGGTTTGCAATTTAGTCAATTGTAGAAATGTATTGAAGATTTCTAGCACATAAGATGAGCTTGGGAGTTAGCTTGGGAGAAGGATCATACTCAACTGCTTTGATTCTCACTTATGCAGATATCGGTCACTTCGTTATACTTACAGCTGTTAAAGGAGAATGCCGTTGAATGCCTTAAACAACGACTTCTGGATTTGAGAAGGGTATGAGGCATCGCGTGTTTATCCTCAGGTGAACAGAGTTGTGGAAGAGCAACGGCGCAATCTTCGTAATGCTCAGAAGATTTATGTGAAATAATATATTCCTGACGCTGAGTCGATTCCAACTTACAGCTATCCTGCCTCATTGCCAGCACAGGTGCTTTGTTTACAATGAAATGGGAACGCCAGCTAGAATAAACACAAATGCTAATTAATGCAATATTAGAAAAAATGACAGATATGTAAATTATTTTAATGGCATTATTTACTTTCTGAGGGCCAATATCCCTTCTTCATAATGATGAGGGTGATGTAAACCAGACCTGTCTGGCCAGGTAGGTTTTAAGCCATGCAAGCCCAAGTCTTTGCCCCAGCTCTGCTCTTTCTAGCTGAGTGGCCTTGCATATATTATCTAGCTCTCAAAAAGCCCCAGTGTCCTTAAATGGGAATACTAATACTGAAATATATTTCAAGGTGTTTCTAGAAGGTTTAATGAGATTATATAGGTGAAGTGCTGGGCATGAGGAAAAGTATTTTGCTGTTTTTATTTGTTTTTCCCTGAAAAAAAAATAACGTATTTATTTTCTACTGTATTTTTTGATATCTAGATGCCCTCTAAGTTAAAACACAATTTTCTCTTATTCTCTAATTTTGCATCATCTTTGATACTGTAGGACAGGGTTGGCCTCAGATTTAGTTAGCAGTTGATACGTTAGTTCCGTATAAGAATGACTAATTAAATTACTGAACAGTGGAATTCTCGCCATGCCTACTTGAGGCTGGCCTAGGTCAATGTCTAGTACATCAATAATCTCAGTGTAGGGGCATATTATTGAGTTGTTGGGGACCTGTAAAGGGCTCAGAAAATGAAATATATGGACTAGAATGGGGAGGTGTTCAAAGGTAAGTAAAAGGGAAAAAAAGCAATGTTACTAGGGCTGCGGTTCACACTTTGATGGATTTATTCCAAATCAAATCTGTTTAGATTTGTGATTGTCCTCAGAGAAGGGTCACACTCATGCTCTCTCAGAAATATGCACACCTTCTTCTCATGAAGACCAATCACAACAGGGACTTCAGAGGGGATGCTCAGCCTCTGTTCCATCCAATGCAGACAGGTCAGTTCAGAAGGCTGGGGTGACTGGTTTTTTCTTTGGTGGTTTGTTATGTTATTCCAAAGGTATAATCTTAGAAGATTTTCTCAAAGGACACGGATCCATAATGGGGGCTTATTATTAAGAGGTTAAGAAAATCAAACACTTCATTGAAGAAAAGGCTAGGAAAGTTGCATGGAGGAATGATTTTCCCACGTGGACAGTGCAACTGTGCATTCTTTGAGGATAGTGAGTGCTAGCCAACAAGAATCTAATTGGGAAACTTTGCCCTATCCACCTTGTAGCCCTGGTCATGCTCCGTCAAACATCTTATTTGTCCCTCATACTCAGAGCATGATTTGATTCCCTAGAGGATGCCAAAGCTGCTGTTTTGATGTAGTGTAAATTGGAGAGTACAGAGTTTTCAGGGAGAAAGTTCAGAAAGTTGGAAACATCACTTTAGATAATTTACAGACAAGGAGAGAGAAAATGTTGAGAAATAAAAGCTTCATATTTTTGTTAAAGATTTACATGACTTTATAGAAGTATTTTTTTACTTAACTTTGTATGATTCATACATCAAAACATTGTTTTAAGCATCCATAGCGATTCAATTACAGAAGAGGAAGATATAAATGTCTTCGCGTAAGTTGTGATGGTCATTTGATTCAAGGTATTGCAGTTCTAAACTCTGGAACCAGGATACATCACAGGTAAAGTCAGAAGAATGGAATTTGCATGGTAAAAGAGAAGGTAAGGTAAATATAGATCTTCACTAAGATGTTGGGCTAAGAATTTGAACTTCCACTACATTTGAGAATCGTGTGGGGAAATATACTTACTTTTGTGCTCATTGTGAAATATTATTTTAAGATTTGGGGTATTTTATTTGTTTGCTTGCTTGCTTGCTTTTTAAATTGTTTAAAACAGAAAAAGAGTAGGAGTCCCAAACTAAACTTGCTGAAAGATTTCAGGATTGGCAATGCAATTGATTATTGTGGAATATTCCAAAAGTTTATGTAGTCTAAGGAGATGCAGAAAAGAGAGTAAGAAGGTCATTTATTTAAGATTAATGAAAAAACTTATCCAAAAGATAAAATGTGTCAAAATTATATAGCATTAGTGATGGAAAGGAGGGGGAGGCCACTCACATGTTCTCTCAGCATCAGTCTCATGAAAACCAATCTCAACGGCGACTTCAGAGGAAATGCACAGCCTCTGTGCATTTGGAGTATACTAAGCCTAGCTTCTCTTTTATGAAGAGAAGACAGCAAACTAGTAGACAGATGTCATCCAGAAAGAGAGTACGGACTTCAGGTTTCTATTTCTAACTGCATAATTAAAATATCTCCTGACCTTGAACAATTCACTCAATGATCAAGGCCATAAATATCCTCATCTGTAGAGTGGGGATAATGATCCTCATCTTATCTACCACAGAGGATCATTATAGATCTCAATGGAATAAGAGATGTGAAAGGACTCTGTTTAAAATGGTAACATCATGGTGAATAATTTATATCACATTTTAAATTTCAATCTGATTCCTCCCATGGTACCACTTGGTAAAAGCAACCACTTCTCAGGCTAGTTCTCTCTGATTCCCATGGCAATTTGGCTCCTCAAAGCAGGTCAAGCAAACACCAACATAAACTATCAAAGTTGGAAACTTGTGGGTTTGGGATAAGTAAGCTGCCCCTTTCATTATTTTTTTTCTCATGTGTTTCAGACTCTCATTCATTATTTGTAATGACTATCTCAAGCAAAATTATTATTAAGATTGACAACTATAATTTAGTGGATAGCCAACTACATATCTATTTTTAATCTGATGAAGAAAGGTTCAGAAATGCTTGATCATGTCCTATTAATGCTTTTAACATCGTCTATGTAAGGCAATTTGCATAAGACACTCTGCTAGATGTATGAAATATTTTGCATTTAGGGCCAACAAAATATGCTACATTTTGGAATATAGAAAACAACTAGAAATTTTAATGTTCATTTCCTTAATAAATCCCCACTGGAATGGGAATTGCACCCGATCTGATCCTGCCACACCGAGGCAAAACACTAACGGGGTGCAACAGAACACCAAGGGAGTGGAGCAGCGAGGTCCCCAGTGAATGCTGAAGGTGGGCTTTGGGGCGAGGGTGTGGTGCCCGAACACGCTGGACTGGAAAACAATCCTAAAGGCCAACAAATGATCCTTGAACTAACTACAAGCTTTTCTTTCTTGTTGTGCTTTGTTTTGTTTTGTTTGTCATTGGTTTGTTGTTGTTGTTTTGTTGTATATTGTTGCTTG
>NW_022111300.1:27357932-27361653 GCF_000313985.2 Echinops telfairi | reverse complement strand
GCCTTCAGGTTATACAAATGCATGTTATAAGGACAGCATGACTTTCTGTCATTTTTTAAACTGAAAAAGTTCAGGAAAATAGCTTAACAATGTAAAACATCGTATTATCACAAATATCTATCTATGGTGAGGCTGAGTCCAACATGTAATTTTTTAAAAGAGAGAATCTAAAGAAACAATAAATTCATGGTAGCAACATGAGGTAAGCACATGACTCTTAAAGTTAAAAAATTTACTTTTCTCCACATTAGAATATTGTCCCCAAAAATATTCATGATGAGGAGTTTTAAGATCCTTGTCATATTTTAAATTTTGATATACGTCATAATGTAGTATGTTTGAGTCCATATAAAGATCCTGAAGCTACTAGACACATTAGTGGGCTGAAAAAGTATCTGAAATACAGGGTTTTTTTCCTTTGAAATTGTTTAAGATGACATTATAGAATTCATAGACCACCAAATAGATTATAAATGGCTAGTAGCTATATCGGGAGCTTTCAAAAGTTTGTGGGAAATTTTCATTCAAAGTTTCTCCAAACTTTCTGAAGTTCCTTTATAGTCTGATGTACTAAGTGTAAGTAATTTGACAAAACTTGGTGTGATCCTATCTTACATATGTTTATTCAGAAGAAAATCTATTGGATGATGTAACTGGAAAATGCAGGGATAGAACTGACCAGACATAAAGAGTATCAAAGGGAATTCTAAAACATTATTGGGAATCTTGATTTCTCATCCTCTTAGGTAGAGTTCTATGTACAATGATATTTTTTATTACCATAGAAGTTTTTTCTTGCATTTGATGAGGAAAGTAGCTATTAGGCACACACAAGACATATGATCCTGAGATACCGATCCCGCTGGAAAGGAGGAACTTGTTCTTCCCTGACACTGTCCTGAACTCACTAGATCTAACTAGACCGATCACTGTTGCCAGGGTGATAATTTATCTATATTTATTCATTTTGGCATTATGGCTGATGAAGGTAGTATTTTACATCAGAAAACAGATAAGAGAATAAGCAGATAAATCATTTGTGGACCTATTTATTGAGGAATATCCTGGGGACAATCATTACATTGAAGTTTTGTTTGTTTGTTTAAATTTGAGTGAAACTAGAATATTAGGCTAATTCAATACAACCTAAAGCAGTTGGAATTAATGCCCAGGACATAAATTAGTATCAATCTCCACGGCATCTTGACATATTCAACTTATCTTTTCACATGTCAGAACACCACCTTTCTTTGTAGACAGGACATCCCAGCGCTGGATATCTGTTCTTGTTCATTGGGGCGGGAAGGGTAGTAAAGAAAAAATAATGATGTTGCTAATTATTAATAAAGACATGAAATCAACCAAATTAGAAATATTTATCAGATATGGAAAGTAACTTTGAGTTGAGTGAATAATGATGATAATTGCAACGAATGTATCTATAGGAGTATCAAAAGATAAAGGTGGACTGTGTTGGCCTGCATTCCATGGAAATTGGTGTATCCAAGTGATGGAAAGAGTAGCAGTACCAAACAAAACTGCTGGAGGATTCCAGGATCAGCAATGCAATTGGTTACTGTGGAATACTCCAAAAGTTTATGCAGTCAAGGGAGATGGGGACATGAGAGTAAGCAGGTCATTTATATAAAATTTATGAATGAAATTATACAAAAAGTAAAAGGTATCAAAATTCTATATCATTAGGAGTGGAAAGGAGAACTGGGAAAAAGTGAGAAAGGGAAAAGAAACACATGAAGTAGTGAAAAACTGTCGCACGGAGTCCTGAAACTTTGCAGTTGATCCATTCTAGGGCAAAGTGCAGCCTTTTTCTCAGAAAGACATCCAGATCCTTTATATTTGGTTGATTTAATAAAATTTGCAGAGTCACACACTAGTAAGTGACAGGGTTGGAATTTAACTTAGGTTTCTAGGATACCAAAACTTTAAACCATTGCAATATACTATCTACAAATTATCCCAAAGTCATTTGGAACATTGCCAAGCTTTCTAACACATAGATTTTGACTCATTTTTCTTAGATTGTTTTCTACTTTGTCCTAACCGACATGTTTCAGCAATTATTTTGCAATGACTATTTTATGAAACTTGTCTTAATGTGTATGAGCACTCAACTTCCCCACTAAATGTAATTGCTCGTTCTCTAACAGCAGGGCCAAATACCTGTTGATTTCTGGTAGGAAATGCATAAACTTTCTTGATCAAAAGTGAGACACGCCAAAAAAAAACCAAAACAACACCTTGCTTTAAATAGTCCAGGCCTCTTTGCTGTTAGCTCCTTCTTTCCCACAAATGATAAAAACTACAAGGATTCTTTCATTTATTCGTTCATCAGCAACTAATCAAATATCCATTCAAGTTCAGGCAGTACTGTAACTGCTGAGGATTTAACTAACAAGAAAGACAGCGGGGGCAAAGGGGCTGGTTAGGGGATAAGCTACTATTTTCTATCTTATACATAAGCAGAAAAACAGAATTATACTGGTGAAAATAATGAATGAATAAACAGATAAATAAATATGTAATGCTAGGTGATAATCATAGGGGTAGGTTAAAAAGTTGTGATAAGACAGGTTGGAGAGATGAGGAGCTCCTAGCTTTGGCAGTTAGATACCAAGTACTTTTATTCATACATTTGTATGTTTTATGAACTCTCCTAACTTTTATAAAATGTACATAGTATGGCTATGCAGCTTTTTTATGAGAAATAAGCTTACAATATGCACCGATATCGTTAAAGAATGTAATGTATAAAAGATTCTGAACCCTTAGATGGATGAGCTGAGCATCTAAAAAGAGATGATGCGAGAGTTGAGACCTACCTGATGAAACGGTCTATGAGAAGCTATGGGTCAAATGTATCAACTGAACGTCGAGGGAGTTCCTGAGGCAAGAACATTGTAAGAGTCAGGGGATAATAATCCATGCTCCAAAGAAAACAAAAATGATTGAAGAATTAGATAACTCATACAAGATTATCTAAGGCTTTTAATTCACCAGCCAACTCATATCCCAAACTCCCTGGTTACTAGCATTGCTAGACTATTCTCAACTTATTAGAATTCATACATACGATGTAATTAGAATGCCTCCTGTTCTAGTAATACATATATATATATCCAGATAAAGGAGAAGCTAAAAAGTAGTCTTACCTTTTTTTTCTTTAATCTCTTACCTACATTATTATGCTTATATAACATGAAGTATGCTCTGTCTCCACGTCCAATATAAAGTTAGTTTTCCAAAATATTATAACCTTGAAATTGAGATAGCTTGTAAGGTAATTTATATATTCCGGGTTGGTTTGTTTCTTTGCCATATCTTAAACCTTGAGTGAGAATGTTGTCATGTACTGCATCAGGAAATATGAAAGTTTAAATATTACAGGTTCTGTCTGATATCTTATAAAAAATAATTAAGTTTATATCACTATGATAGGACCTTGAGAATGATGAGATCAAGACCATGACTGAAAATGTGTATGTACCCCCACGTATCTTCAAATGCTGGGTTTCACTGGATTGATGTGACAGCTCTGAGCAAGCCGTAAGAGTATGGCAACACTCTAGGTTCTCTTATCTCCAATAGGCATGTGCTTCAAAAGTCCATAGAAAAGTGAAATTGAGAAATGATAGAATTTTCCCCAGACATTTTGGCAGCAACTCATGTATTATTCCAGTGTGAAACTAATAAACCTATCATT
>NW_022111300.1:27354331-27356697 GCF_000313985.2 Echinops telfairi | reverse complement strand
CTTGCCGCTAGCTTGCCTTTCTTGCCTGAAGACTGATAAGCTTCAACTCATAAACAATATTTGCCTCCCAGAGATCAACTAAATTGAACATTTGTTAAAATGTATTCTCATGGCCTTATATAGAGAAGCCAGTGCATTCTCTCTACAGTTCAGATCCTCAGTATAATGCACCCTTGTTCTTCCTGATTATATTATGGGTAATGTTATAAGTCCAAGTAAAGCCATTCAGAAATTGTGTCTTTGTTAAAAGAATGGAGTCCATGGGTATTTCTGAATGCAAGAAAAGTTTGCTAAGGGAGATAAGTTCATAATCATTTATAATGGAAAGCACACACAAATTACTTGTAGAATATTTGCAGGAATATATACCAAGCCAGGAACAAAGAAAAGACACATAAAGAGACTTCCTTCCATATCTTCTGGCAGGAATGTTATTGGCAGGATCACACCAGATACAAAAATAGCGATTTACATAACAATTTAAGAATGACTTTAGAAGTCAAGAAGTTCTTGCTTTTTATACTGGTTGATTAATGGTCCTTTGAAATCTCTTCAATTCACATCAACAGAAAATAGGTGGTGGTGAGGGGGAGGGGAAATCAAAACAAAAACAGCAGCCGTTTATTTGTCTTAGGTGACTTTGAAAAAGTATTATCTGTAAGTCAATTAAGAACTTGGGATACATTATCATATATTCTGTTTTAAAAGAAAGCACAATTTTTAAAAAGCAATCTTTTTAATAATAATATATTCCATTACTTAACAGAAAGAAACAATCAGTGAGATCAAAAAATATTTACACTAAAAAATGTATCACTGAGTTATTTATAATAGCAAAATAATTTAAAGCACCAAGAAGCCCGAAAACAGATTTGTTTTAAATTAATATTCATAGGAGAGTACTGAAAATATTTTTTCAGAATGAAACAGTAAATTTTTAAAAAGAGTTTTAATATAGTAAGTGAAAAAGAGAAAGTGACTCGTCAGTAGATCAAGAATGGGCCCCATTTCATTTGAAGTACACACACAGTAACAGGTACAACAACAAAGGACTGAGGAAAACAAGTGCATCTTTTCATAATGGTCATTTCAAAACAGTGAGATGGAAAACAAAGATTTCTATTTTCTGCATATTCTAAATGGAGTTAAATTACATTATTTTTTTTTGTTTAAAAAGGTAAAATGATTTTCCCCCTGTTTTCAAAAATTTTATTCAGAAGTTAAAATGTGGGCATTTCCCCTTAAAACAAATCATCCTGTGCCACTCCCAGGCCCCCCAGACTCTCCTACCGCTCCCATGACTCCTTACCCTTGCTAACCACACACTCACAAAACACAGGGTAAAACCAAAAGACTACAACTTTACATAAAACCGTCCCATTTTTACTTCCTTTTCATTTACAGGCTGAGTACGGGATTGAGGGGCACTCACATTCCCTTTCCCAGTGCAAACATTTCCCAACCAGAGAGAGAAAAAGGACTGGTCGTGAAGAGTGGGAAAATGATTTGTAAAGAGCAATCCTTCACAGTCACCTTTAGCATGTCATCTTTACTGCCACCATCCATTTCTGCTTATCTAGGTGATTAGGGGACTTTGAGCTATTCCCTTTCTCAAAAGAAAAGCCTGGTGATAGACTTTTGGGTAATTATCCATAGGAAAGTCTATGGACCACGATTCCTGGGACACACACTTGGGTCCCATGAGTCAGAATTTAACTCTCTGCTAACTGGTTGGTAAAATAGTGGTAGAATGGACATAAAATGTTTTAATCCTTTTGTGTGAGAGTGTGCAGTTTGATTCTGTCCAATACATGTCAAGTACAGTGATAACCCATCTGTCAGTGGAAGCTTACATTTTGCTATGATAATACATAGTTGATAGTTGAGTCTCCAGACTAAGACAAATTAGGAAGAAAGGCCTGAAAATTTCATTGCAAAAGGATAGTCCATGAAAACCCTATGAATCACAACAATTGGATGAAATTTTGCATGGAGTTACTATGAAACAGAGGGTAACTTGCAGGCAGTGGTAACTAAGCTAGTATTCTGTAAAATGACGACTGTTCAACTAGTGGCTTAAATTTATACTAATCCTGTCATTGTAGGACAATGCATGAAGAAAAGTTTTAAGACAGATAAGAAGGAAGAAGTGGAAGGGGAAAGAAACAGAGCAAATGGGGTGGGGCATGAATCAACGAAGAGGAAAAGAAAGAGAAAGGGAAATGATGCACGATAGTTTATAGAACTTTGTGTATCATCTGGATTTCTCTGAGTCCATAGGGAAATATTCCTCCTAATGTAATTGTGTCAACCATTAAGATAATGTGGTAATTACATAATCTGTTGCCAACTTGAGGTTTAAGAGT